>NW_024080990.1:1489934-1862935 GCF_003009895.1 Hyaena hyaena | reverse complement strand
CCCGGGAGCTACAATGGCGGCAGGCGCGCCACCACTCTGAAGTCTAGCCTCCAGGAGCAGCACAAAGAAGCAGTTTGTGTGCTCAGCCCCCTCCAGGACCAGTTGGCGCGAGGGGACCTGGTGTGCAGGTATTTGGCAAGTACGGTCTTTCCAACGGAGGTTTTTCTCCCCCGTGCGGAGGTTTTTCTGTTTCGGACTCTCTCCTTTTCCACTCTCACTCCCCGTAGAGGGTAGAGGGGGATCGCCTCCCACCCTGGAGTCTCCAATCCCAGCCCGATTTTATCTTCCCTGGTTCGCACTCACGTTAGAAGGCTCTCTCAGTGGATTCTGCGTCTTTTTTCTCCCAATCTCTCAGGTTTTGTAAGGTTTCCAATGGCTTCAGATCTTTTCCGTGTGATGTATGGGCGCGAGTGCAAGTACGGAGCTCCTTACTTCTCCACCATCTTCTCTCTTTGCCCATTTTCAAAATGTTTGATCATCCAAAATTTGGCCATACATTTTCTTGGCAAGTCTAAATAAATGAGCATCTCATAAACTCCTAGTAATTTTGTGAAATTTAGCAGCACTGTTTTAGAGGGCAGTTTAGCTGTATCTATCAAATTTACTGCATTTATATCTTTTGACGTAATCATTCCACTTTTGAGAATTTAAACTTCAAGTCCACTTACACATTTTCAAAATGATATGTGTATGTCATTGCAGCTGTATTTATTGTAGCAAAAATACAAAAGGAACTGCCTGGAACATTGGGGGCTGCAGTGAAAAAGGAATGTCAAAGTATTCCCCGTGACATTAAGATCCTTATTACATTAATTCTGTTTACATTTATTTGGCAAAAACAGGATATGGCCCATTTTGGCCCTAATGAGAGAAAGAATCTGAATATAATTCTTTTCCAGAAAATTAAACACTGATGAACTGCAATAGGATTTACCACAGTCTTCCTTTCTGATCAGGAAATCTTGGGCTCTTCTCTCTCTTGCTTACAAACTCACCTCCCAAAGAAAACTATGCAAACCTCCCTCTCAATTACTGTGTGAGCTCAAAATCCTAGGTCTAGGAACTTGCCACCTGCAAAGACCCTCTGCCAGATCCATCAGATTCAGAACAGCGAAACAAGGAAAGCATACCTACCATGAACACTTCCATTCAGATGCAGAAACATACACTCATTGTTCATATTGAGCAATGCCAGTTCATATTGGCCATAGACAGAAATGGGCTTATTTCCTGGCTGAGGGGAATAATCCTGGATCCAGCTCTCATTTGTCCTCCTAAAGGTGATCCCCAGTCCACTGTTGTCTATGGTCTTGGAATCCACTCTCCTCAAAGTAATTCTTTTTCCATTATCTTCCTGTGCTCCAACTGAAAAAAATGTGTGAAAATATTACTTTTTAAGTGGTGAAAATCTTTCTCAGCCCATTTTCTGACCACAGAGATTTGGAAGCACAGTAGTCTATTTTAATTCACACTAGTGTTCCTTCCTCTTGACAGTAAAACTCTCTCCAATAATTTATTGGCCTCTGATTTCAATTAATAGTATATACAAATAACCACACTGAGAATTTTTCTCAAGACATGCCTCTCTATATACATTTAATTGAAGATACCTTTAACAGCCAGGACTTTTTAAAGAAAATCACAGTCTTACTCTTTTTTCACAGAAATTGTCTTTCCAATGAAAATCATGTACTGCCTGCCAGTTAACCTCTTCAAATATTTTAGCAATTGTTTTAAGGCCCATATGCCTTATAGTATCTTTGCTACAAGGCTGATTTCAAATGCTTTTTCTCTTACCTCTTCCTGTTAGAAATCAAAACACAATGTGCCTTGCAAACCTCAAGTCTTAACTTTCAAGACTTTCATGCTTTTCCTTTCTCCTCTCAAACTGTCGACTTCTGCCCTAGGCTTATCTCCTCATGGAGTTCTTTTTCAAGTATAGTCAACAGTAGACACTTCACGCTACTAGTGTCCAACATTTTACCAAACTATAAAAGACATTACTGACTTTCCAAATCATTGCAGGTGATAATTTTATCACTCTTTCTCCTTCCAGCTTTAACAATACTTTTCTTTCCATTCATTTACTTGGGATACCTGGGACTTTTAAAGTAACCTGAAGCCATGTAGCATAGAGATAATTTTTCCCTCTCTCTTGATAGCATTTGGTCAGGTTTCTCACTCTCCTTGTATCACTGTACATGCCTCTAGTAGTACCACTATCCAAATGGCCATGGGCTAAGGAATGAGATAGTCAATTTTGTTACTTTTAAATATGGATGGATGTATATATATCTGGCTCTGAGTTATTAGGCCTCCTCCATCCAATAAACCTTTCGGCTTTTGTTCCTAGGTTTGTGTCTGTTATTTTGTGAAGGTTTTGTCAGTCAAGCTCTATTATGAGTATTATACCTAGAGAGATTTTTCCCATCTCATTTCAGAGTTTAAGATACTTCCTAGAGATATGTTGTTGTTAGAGACTTAACTATGGATAAGTGTTTAAACTAATTGATACATGTTAAGGAAATGTGTCCATGTTTGATCAAACAAAATTCTAAAATTCTCTTAAAGTTCGTTTTCTTTCTCCAAAAACCCCCAAATTATATTTATTTTTACTAAGCTAGAAATTATTTCTGCTCTTCTATTTGTAATATGCCTAATTTTATTATTCAGAAAAGCAAGTGTAAGTAATTAATTGGACAATACTTTTGGTTCCTCTATCCTGTACATGAGAAAGAAATTATTTTACACTGAATCCTTGGAATCTTAGCACTAGAATAACAGAATTGGCCATGGCTTTAAATATTGGCTTTCATCTTCATTCTCAAGAGTTTTGCAATCTTCACAAAGTTCTATAGGCCCTACAGAAAAGAAGAAGTAGGTATCTACTTAGCAATTGCTCTTATAGTTTGGTCCAATAGTACCTCATTTTCCCCTGCCTGAATTTATCACTATATAAATGCAAATGTAAACATTTTTCACAATATTCTAGGAACTAGAGGAATACTCAATATGGCAAATACCATATGAGTATTTATGGTAAATATGGTATTTACCATATGGGGTATTTCCTGAATTTTCTGCATAGATTTGTCCAACTTTAATTTTCAAGTTTACCTCTCACAGTCATATTAGAACACACAAATTTTATAGTAACAAATGTAACTAAAAGTAAGTTATACCTTGTAAAACAATATGTAGCATTATACCTTCATTTAGAGTCTGATAATCCTGTCATGTCAATTAAAATATAAGTGCTTTGATTTCCCTGAAGAATATGAACGAAAACATCATGGGGATTATGCAACATGGAAACTAGATAAAGATTTCCTTAAATATGATGAATAAAAAATGAGTTACATGTGGTTTTGAAAATCAATTTAAATGCATATTTATACATTAATTTATTTCTTCGTATCTTTTCAAAATACTTTTTAGGAATTGAAAATTTATCATACTTACACAAATGGTAAATTAGGAGAAGATTTCCAATGTGGAAGAGTCTAATATTTATAGAAAAGACTTGTTTTATACAGGCATTTTTCTTTGGTGCCATAAGAATGTGACATTTCCTGAAGTGTGGAATTTACAATTGGAAAATAAACTCTTAACCCAAGTGATTTCTTTACTTCTATTTTGGGTTTATAAGGTAAAAGCTCTGTTTTAGCTCAAAAAGCTTTTCTCATATGCTTCTTGGGCATAATTTCTGAAAATAGAGGCAATAAGACTGTCTGCTTACATGCTGTGAAATTCTCTCCACAAGATTTTAAATTGAACTTGCTCAACAGGCAGAGAGAAGCGCCTTCTTTCTTCAAAGACAGAAGACGACTTGTTCAGCGAGAGAAAAAGGCCGAACGACATTCTCTGCAAGCAGCACGTTGAGTGCGCCTGTGATTGCTGCTCCTTTCAATTGTACTCCTCTCATCAGAAGATGCCAAAGAAGTACAACATGTGCATGTCACAGGGAGAGTGCGTTTAAAGCAGAAGCTGACCTAACTGCCTGGAAAAAATATCTTAAAAACAGATCTTTTGATCTGTACGTTTTGTGGCCTGCAAGTCCAAAAGGACGGTGCTTAGTACATCTGTATTTTCCTCAGTCTGCTGCAGGTAAAACTGAAAGTAAACTTCATTCTCCTTGAAACAAGGTTTTAGACTTACTTAAACTTTGAGGCTAGGTTGGGGGTGAGGTTAGTGATAATAGAAGGGTAGGGAAATATTTTCTTCTATCATTCAAGGTTTCTATAATAATGAATCCTTTCAGCCCTTCAATAAAAGCAGAAGTTACTTTATAAGGAATGTACATTTTTAAATTCTAATCAGACTTCCAAGTCATATGTCTTTTATGTATTTGGTAAGCACTCTGCTAAAACACTAATTCATTTTGTGGGCTTTTGGGTGTCGGAGTAACTGAAAGGTAAAGCTCAATTAGCTCCAACTGAGAATGTTTGCATATATGTATTTGTTATGTACTGAATTTTCTCTAAAATTCATATGTTGAAGTCTAATTCTCATGGTGATGCTATTTGTAGGTGACCTTAGTAGCAAAGGTCAGAGAGTGAGCTCCATCTCCATCTGTCACGTGAGAACATAAGGAGAACTGGGAAGTGTACAGATAGAAAGAAAAGTTACCATGCTGACAACCTGATATCTGAGTTCCAGCCTCCACAACTTGAGAAGTAAGTTCTGTTCGTAAGTCCCCCAGTCTAGGGTATTCTGTTAGAGCAGCTAAAAATAAGATACTTTCTCCAGGGAATTACTTGATTGGACTCTGTAGTGTCAAGAGCTGGCTGTGAATACATGAAGGGATAGAGGTTGTTGAAGAATTTAGACACATAAAATGACTGAACAGGACAATTTGAATACGAAGTGCCTGTAGAAAGGAGTGACAAACGGCATCACAATGGAATGCTTTGAACTACTCCAGATATAAAATTAACCCTCGCAAAGTGTTTTGAATGGATAAAACCAACACCAGTATCAGAAGTAGTGGGTGATGGCAAACCTACCCACTTCATCAAAATAGATTCTGGAGAATGTACACTCCAGCCCCCATTCCTGAGCCAGTTCAAGGACATAGCCTTGAGAGAGTAAAGGATTGTGGAGACTCTACACAGAAAATACATGAATGAATGTTAAAGCCTCTACATAAACTGGTAAGATTCTGGCAGGCAAGTTCCAAGATGCACTCGCCCATGGCTACGTGTAATTTCCCTTGCTTATCACCCTGCCACCCAGCATCTGGAGTGGTCTGCCTTTTTCTTGAGCTCTCTGTGCCCTCGGTGTACTGAGGCCAGTTTGAAAAACAAGACTCCCCAGGATTTAGAGGGCTACCTCAAGAAATAAGCCAAACTACACAGCAAAGGCGGTCCTAAGAGGAAAGTACATTACACTCCAGGCCTATTTCAAGAAATTAGAAAAAACACAAGTGCAAAATCTAACAACACAACTAAAGGAACTAGAAGGAGAGCAACACGAGCACCCCAGACCCAGTAGGAGAAGAGAAACAATAAAAATCAGGGCAGAAATAAACAATATAGAAACAAACAAACAAAAAAAAGTTGAAGAGATCAATGAAACTAAGAGTTGGTTTTTTGAAAAAATTTAAAAAATTGACAAATCTCTAGGCAGGCTTCTCAAAAAGAAAAGAGAGAACACCCAAATAGACAACATCATGATGAAAATGGACTTATTACTATCAACCCCTCAGAAATACAAGCAATTATCAGGGAATACTATGAAAAAATTATATGCCAGCAAACTGGACAACTTAGAAGAAAAGGACAAATTCCTAAACACACACGCACTACCAAAATCCACCCGGGGAGAGATAGAAAATCTGAACAGACCCATATCTAGTGAAGAAATCGAATCAGTTATAAAAATCACCCAACAAATAAGAGCCCTGGGCCAGGTGGCTTCCCTGGGGAATTCTACCAGACATTTAAAACAGAATTAATACCCATTCTTCTCAAGCTATTCCAAAAAATAGAAATCGAAGGAAAACTTCTGGACTCATTCTATGAGGCCAGCATCACTTTGATTCCCAAGCCAGACAGAGGCCCAGCAAAAAAAAAAAGAGAACTACAGGCCAATATCCCTGATGAATACGGTTGCAAAAATCCTCAACAAGATACTTGCAAACTGAATTCAACAGCACATAAAAAGAATGATCCACCATGATCAAGTGGGATTCATTCCTGGGTTACAGGGCTGGTTCAATATTCACAAATCAATCGATGTGATACATCACATTAACAAAAGAAAAGATAAAAAGCATATGATCCTGTTGATAGATGCAGACAAAGCATTTCACAAAATACAGCACCCCTTCTGGAGCGCCTGCGCGGCTTAGTCGCTTAAGCGTCCAACTTGGTCTCAGGTCATGATCTCACACTTTGAGGGTTCGAACCCCACTTCGGGCTCTGTGCTGACAGCTAGCTCAGAACCTTGAGCCTGTCTTTGGATTCTGTGACTCTCTCTCTCTCTCTCAAAAAAAAAAAAAAACCCATAAAATTAAAAAATATATATATACAGACCCCTTCTTAATAAAGACAATCTAGAAAATTGGGATAGAAGGAACTTAATGAAACATCATAAAAGCCATCTATAAGAAGCCCTCAGCTAACATTATCCTCAATGGGGAAAAACTGAGAGCTTTCCCCCTGAGATCAGGAACACTACAGGGATGTCCACTCTCACCACTGTTGTTTAACGTAGTGCTGAAAGTTCTAGCATCAGCCATCAGACAACAAAAGGAAATCAAAGGCATCCAAATTGACAAAGAAGAAGTCAAACTTTCACTTTTCGCAGACGACATGATACTCAAATAAACAACCTGACAGACTCCACCAGAAGCCTACTGGAACTGATCCAAGAATTCAGCAAAGTCGCAGGGTATAAAATCAACATACAGAAATAGGTTGCATTTTTATACACCAATAATGAAGCAACAGAAAGAGAAATCAAGAAACTGATCCCGTTCACAATTGCACAAAATACATAAAATACCTAGAAATAAACCTAACCAAGGATACAAGAGATCTGTATGATGAAAACTATAGAAAACTTTTGAAGGAAATTGAAGAAGACATAAAGAAATGGAAAAACATTCCATGCTCATGGATTGGAAGAATAAATATAGTTAAAATGTCATTACTACCCAAAGCAATCGACACATTCAATCACAGAATCAAAATTGCACAGCATACTTCACAAAACTAGAAAAGACTATCCTAAATTTTGTATGGAACCAGAAAAGATCCCGAATAGCCAAAGTAATATTGAAGAAGAAAACCAAAACGGGAGACCTCACCATCCCAGACTTTAGCCTCTACTACAAAGCTTTCATCATCAAGACAGTATGGTATTGACACAAAAACAGACACATCAACCAATGGAATAGAATAGAGAACTCAGAAATGGACCCACAAATGTACAGCCAACTAATCTTTGACAAAGCAGGAAAGAGTATCCAGTGGAAAAAAGCCTCTTTAACAGATGGCGCTGGGAGAACTGGACAGCAACATGCAGAAGAATGAAACTAGATCATTTTCTTACACCATACACAAAAATAAGCTCAAAACGGATAAAGGACCTGAACGTGAGACAGGAAGCCATGAAAACTCTAGAGGAGAAAGCAGGAAACAACCTCCTTAACCTCAACTGCAGCAATTTCTTACTTGACACATCCCCAAAGTCAAGGGAATCAAGAGCAAAAATTATCTACTGGGACTTCATCAAGATAAAAATTTTCTGCATGGCAAAGGAAACAATCCATAAAACTAATAGGCAACCAAAGGAGTGGGAAAAGATAGTTGCAAATGACATATCAGATAAAGGGCTAGTATCCAAAATCTATAAGGAACTCACCAAACTCCACATCTGAAAAACAAATAATCCAGTGAAGAAATGGGCAGATATTTCTCCAAAGAGAACATCCAGATGGCCAACAGACACATGAAACGATGCTCAGCATCCCTCATCATCAGGAAAATGCAGATACAAAGGACACTGAGATATCACCTCATGCCGGTCAGAGTGGCTAAAATGAACAAATCAGGAGACAATAGAAGCTGATGAGGATATGGAGAAATGGGCACCTTCCTACACTGTTGGTGGGAATGTAATCTGCTGCAGCCCCTCTGGAAAACAGTATGGAGGTTCCTCAAAAAATTAACAGTAGAACACCTCTATGACCCAGCAGTGGCACTGCTAGGAACTTACCTAAGGGTTGTAGGAGTGGTGATGCATAGGACCACATGCACCCCAAAGTTCATAGCAGCACTCTCAACAATAGTCAAAACATGGAATGAGCCTAAGTGTTCATCAACTGATGAATGGATCAGGAAGATGTGGTGTATGTATACCATGGAATACTACATGGCAATGAGAAAGAATTAAATCTGGCCATGTGTAGCATCATGGATAGAACTAGAGGGTGTTATGCTGAATGAAATAAATCAGGCAGAAAAGGACATATACCATTATGTTTGCACATATCGGTGGAATTAGGAGGTAGCTGACAGAGGACCATGAGGGAGAAGAAGGGGAAAAATAGTGGGGGAGAGGGAGGGAGGCAAACCATGAGAGACTCTTGAATGCTGAGAACAAACTGAGGGCTGATGGGGGTGGGGGAGAGGGGAAGGGGAGTAATGGGCATGGGGGAGGGCACTTGTTGGGATGAGCACTGGGTGTTATATGGAAACCAACTTGACAATAAACTATTTTTAAACAATAAATAAATAATATAGAAACAAAAAATAATGGAACATATCAATGAAACCAGGGGCTCATTTTTTGAAATGATCAGCAAAATGGATCAACTTCTAACAGATTCATAAGAAGAGAGAACCCAAATAAAATAACTAAATAAACAGAAGAAATACCAATACCAGAAAAATACAAACAATTCTAAGAGAATATGAAAAATTATATTTCAACAAATTGGACACCAAGGAGAAATTGATTAATTCCTAAAACCATATATACTACCACAATTAAAACAGGAAGAAAGGGAAAATTTGAGCAGACCAACTACCAGCAATGAAATTGAATCAGTAATCAAAAAATTCCCCCAACAAAGAAAAGTCCAGATAGTTTCACAGGCTAATTCTACCAAACATTTAAGAAGCATTAATATCTATTCTTCTCAAACTATTCCAAAAAATAAAAGAGGAAAGAAAGCTTCTAAATTCATTCTTGAGGCCCATATCATCCTGATGCCAAACCCAGACAAAAACACCACACACATAAAAAATGAGAGTACAAAAGATGCAAAATTTCTCAACAAAATATTAGCAAACCAAATCTAACAATACATTTAAGAAAATCATTCACCATGGTCAAGTGGAATTCATTTCTAGGATGCAAGAATAGTTCAATATTTGCAAAACAATGTGATAGATCACATCAGTGAGAAGATAAAAAGCTATGATCATTTCAATTGATGCAGAAAAAGCATTTGACAAAGTATGGCATCTATTCAGATAAAAACCTTCTCCAAGTCAGGTCTAGGGGGAATATACCGCAACATAGTAAAGGCCTTATGTGAAAAGAGCTTTCTCCTAATGTCAGGCACAAGACAAGGATGTCTACTCTCGCCACTTTTATTCAACATAGTACTGAAAGTTCTAGCCACAGCAATTAAACAACAGAAAGAAATAAAAGGCATCCAAAGTTGTAAAACTTTCAGTATTTTCAGATGATTAGGAACTATATAGAAAACCCTAGAGAATTCACAAAAAAACTTACTAGAACCAATAATGAATTCAGTAAGTTGCTGGATACAAAATCAGTGTACAAAAATTTGTTGCATTCCTATATAATAATGAAACAGCAGAACTGAAATTAATAATCCTATTTACAGTTATACCAAAAAAGTAAGATATCTAGGAATAAGCCTAACTAAAGAGGTGAAAGATCTGTACTATAAAACACTGTTGAAGCATATTCAAGATGACACAAAGAGACAGACCTTTCTTGCTCATGGACCATAAGAACAAGTATTGTTACAATGTCTCTACTACTCAAAGCAGTCTACATATTCAGTGCAATCCCTATCGAAATACCAACAGCATTTTTCACAGAACTACAATGATCCTACAATTTATATGTCTAAATAAACAAAACAACCTTGATAAATAAGAAAAAAGCCGGAGGCATTAATCCATAAAAGACCCCAAATAGCCAAAGTAATACTGAAGAAGAAAACCAAAAATGGAGGCATCACAATCCTAGACTTTAACCTCTACCACAAGGCTGTAATCATCAAGACAGGATGGTATTGGCACAAAAACAGACATATAAACAAATGGAATAGAGAACCCAGAATTGGACCTACAAATGTATGGCCACCTAATCTTTGACAAAGCAGGAAAGAGCATCCAGTGGATAAATATAGTCTCATTAGCAAATGATGCTGGGAGAACTGGAAAGCAAATGAAGAAAGAAACTATACCACTTTCTTACACCATACACAAAAATAAACTCAAAATGGATGAAATACCTAAATGTGAGACAAGAGACCATCAAAACCCTAGAGGAGAAAGCAGACAACAACCTCTTTGACCTCAGACATGACAATTCTTACTTGACCTATCTCCAAAGTCAAGGGAATTAAAAGCAAAGTGAACTATTGGGACCTCATCAAGATAAAAAAGCTTCTGCACGGCAAGGGAAACAATCAATAAAACTAAAAGGCAGCCAACGGAATAGGGAAGGATATTTACAAATGACATATCAGATGAAGGGCTAGTATCCAAAATCTATAAAGAACTTACGAAACTCAACACCCCCCCAGAAAAAAATCCAGTGAAGAATGGGCAGAAAACATGAATAGACACTTTTCCTAAGACATCCAGATGGCCAACAGACACATGAAATGATGCTCAACATCACTCATCATCAGGGAAATACAAATCAAAGCCATACTGAGATGTCACCTCACGCCAGTCAGAATGGCTAAAATGAACAAATCAGGAAACTACAGATGCTGGCAAGGATGTGGAGAAACAGGAACCCTCTTGCACTGTTGGCAGGAATGCAAACTGGTGCAGCTGCTCTGGAAAACAGTGTGGAGTTTCCTCAAAAAAATTAAAAACAGAACTATCCTATGACCCAGCAATAGCACTACTCAGAATTTACCCAAGGGCTACAGGAGTGCTGACGCATAGGGCACATGTACCCCAATGTTTATCGCAATGAATGACTATACATCAACAAACTGGGCAACCTGGGAGAAATGGAAATATTCTTAGAAATATACAATTTACCAAGTTTTAATCAGGAAGAAACAAAATCTCTAATAGGCAATTATCTAAATAGGTAAGAAGATTAAATTAATAATCAAAAACCTCCCAATGAATCAAAGCTCAGGACCAGATGGCTACAATGTTGAATTTTACCTAGTATTTAAAGAATTAATATCAATTCTCAAAATCTTCCAAAAAAAATCAAAGAGAACATACACTCTCAAACTCATTCTACAAGGCCAGCATTATCCTGATACCAGAACCAGAAGAAGATGCCAGGAAACTATAGACCAATAATCCTGATGTATATAAATGCAAAAATTCTTAATGAAATACTAACAAACTAAATTCAACATTAAAAGGATCATTCATCATGATCAGTGGGATTTATCCCTGGGATACAAGTTTCAATATACACAAAGCAATTAGTATATCACATTAATAGAAGAACAAGATCATATGAGGACCTCAATCAGGGCAGAAAAAGCATTTGATATAATTTAACATCATTCATGATAAAAACTCAACAAATTAGGAACCTATCTCAACATAATAAAGGTCATGTATGACAAGCCTACAGTTAATATCATATACAGTGTTAAAAAATTGAAAGCTTTTCCTCTAAGATCTGAAATAAGTCAAGAGTTGCCCATTGTCACCACTTCTATTCAACATTGTACTAGAAGTCCTGGCTAGAGCAGTAAGTCAAGAAAAGGAAATTACCATATCAAAGTTGGAGAGAAAAGGGTAAAATTGTCTCTATTTAGGATAACATAATTTTATGTATAGAAAATCCTGAAGACAAATAAAGTATTGTTAGATCTAATCAATGAATTCATTAAAGTTGCAGGACACAAACTTAACATGCAAAAATCAGTAGTGTTTCTATATACTAACAACAGAGTTTCTGAAAAATAATTAAGTCAAGTCAATCACATTTATAATAGCATCACAAATAATAAAACCTTAGGAATAAATTTAACAAAGTAGGTGAAAGATTTCTACTCTGAAAACTAGAAGATATTCATTAAAGAAATTGAAAAAGACATAAATAAATGGAAATGTTTTCCAGGATTGATGTTTATGAATTGGAAAAATTAATATTGTTAAGATGTCAATACTATCAAAAGCAATCTACAGATCAAATGCAATCCCTATCAAGATTCCAATGGCATTTTTTTACAGAAGAAGAGAAACTCCTAAAATTTATATAGAACAATAAAAGACCTTGAAAAGAAGAAATGTTGAGAAAAAAGACAAAACAGGGAGCATCATACTCGCTAATTTTAAGATATGCTATAAAGTTATAGTCACTAAAACAGTGTAAGACAAGCATAGCAACAAATAAACCAATGCAACAGAATCAAGAGTCCAGAGATTAACCCAAGCACTTACAGTCAACTAGTATTGGAAAAGGGAGCCAAGAATATTCACTTGAAAAGACTGTCTCTTCCATGAATGGTGCTGGTATAACTGGATATTCACATGTAAAGAATGAAACTCGTCTCATATCTTACATCACACAGAAAAATTAACTCAAAACTGAGTAAAGACTTTGCTGTAAGACCTGAAACCATGACATAAGAAAATATGGAATAAAGCTCCTTGACATGCATCTTGGTAACGATTTTTTGAATATGACATGAGTAGCACCTCAGTAACAACAAACACACCCAGCATTCAGACCTTGGTTTCTAATACCATTCTCAAATAAAAAGAACCAAGTCTCCATGGAGAAATGGCTGATTTGGGGGTTGGAACAAGGAACTTACAAGACGAGTGTGGAGCATCTTATAATTCCAGAAAATAAAGAAGTACTCGAAAAAACACCTCAATAATGGGGCTATGCCAAGGGACACAGGAGCCATTTAAAGGAGCTCCAAACTGCCAAAGCTGGAACAATTTGAGAAACAAGAAAAAAAAAAAGTGACTTTGAATTATAACTAGAAGTATAAAATAACACTTATGACTATATACTTTATGTATACTTTAATGTATCCTAATACAGACACAGATACACGATTGAAGAAACTGGTGGAGAATTGACAAATTTCCTTTGCAGAAGAATTCTATGTAATTTATGTTAAATAAACTACTCTCAGGAAAGTGGAGCATAACTCTCTTGTACTTAAGTTTGTGCCTCGTAATAGTCAACTTCTTCCAAGGAATACAAGAGAAAAAAAAAAGTAAGTTTACATTGGAGAAACCCACTTCAGTCTTGGTGATAAAGGTTCACATCAATAGTCATAAATCATATTTATAGCATATATCCTTGATGTGATGAAAATAGTATTTAATCTCTGTGATCTTTCTCCCAAAAAACCTATAACCTAAGTCTAATCATGAGAAACACATCAGACAAATCCCAATTGAGAGATATTCTGACCAGTACTCATCACAACTGTAAAAGTCATCAAAGACAAGGAAAATCTAAGAAAAAGTCAAAACCGAATGGAGACATAGCAACTAAATGTAATGTGATACTCTAGATAGGATCATATGGGAAGAGAGCCAGGCAAAACTTTAATCAGATATTTTAAAGTATAGACTATAATGTATACTAATGTACAAATATTGTTTCGCTGATTGGGACAAGTGTGTTATACTAATACAAGATGCTAATAGGGGAAACTGGGCATGGGGTATATCAGAACTCTGTTACCGTCACAACTTTTCTGTAAATATGAAACTATTCTGAAGCTAAAACTTCCTTTTAAGGGGCCTGTGTGGCTCAGTCAGTTAAGCATCCGACTTCAGCTTAGGTCATGATCTCGCAGTTTGTGGGTTTGAGCCCTGCATCAGGCTTTGTGCTGACAGCTAGCTCAGATCCTGGAGCCTGCCTTGTATTCTGTGTCTCCCTCTCTCACTGACCCTCCCCTGCTCACACTCTCTCTCTCTCTCAGAAATAAATAAGACACTTAAAAAAAAAAACTTCATTTAAAAATAAAATGCATGGGCCTAACAAGTGCATGTTGTCAAACTTTTGCAAAGGTTGCACATTTAACTAAAAATTATTCACTTAATTTACAAAGACAATATATCACAATCACACCACAGTCGCATTTAAATTCAGTCCCAAGATTTTGGAGCAGTCTTTTTTGCATGTGGCAAACTGTGTATGCATAAGAGCTTCCCAGCCTTGGTGATGCAATCTGCAAATTTGCTAAAAACCCATTTCTGGCATCAAATAACCCATTGTGGATACCAGATTTACCACTTTTTAATTCCTTGACTTTGATGTGGGTTAAGGATAGAGGACTGCTGGGATGTCTGGGTGGCTCAGTTAAGCATCCAACTCTTGATTCTGGCTCAAGTCATGATCCCAGGTCATGGGATAGATCCCTGCATCATGCTCTGCACTGGCCATAGAACCTGGTTGAGATTCTCTCTCTCTCTCTCTCTCTCTCGCTCGCTCTCTCTGTCCCCCTCCCCTTCTCTCCTTCTGCCCCACTCTCTAACTTGTGCCCCCAAAATAAAGGAAATCTGGAGTTCCTGAGTGACTTTGTTGGTTAAGCATCTGAACCTTGATTTTGGCTCAGGTCATGATCTTATGATCAGTGAGTTCAGGGCCAGTGTCAAGCTCTGTGCTGACAGAACAGCACCTGCTTGGGATTCTTTCTCTGCCCCTTCTCTCTGTCTCTACTCTGCCCTTGCTCTCTCTCAAAATAAATAAATACATTTTTAAAAATACTTTTAAAAATAAAGTATATCTTTAAAAAAATAAAGGGATTGAATACTGCTTTGCAGGAATTGCCATAGGGTATGAACAATCACAGTGCTTTTTATATACAAATTTATTGTCAATACAACTCCCCCAAGGTTTACTAAAACTTAGAGCAATTTGCATTCGGCCCACCCCAGAGACCTTGTTGAATCACAATTCCTCTATCTACAGCATAGTGTGGAAATCATTTTTCTTAGTAACAGGCTTTGGTGTTATTGCCAACTCACCACCCTACATGACAGGCAAGAACTTAGCTTAATGTCACAAGTCATGGCTTC
This sequence comes from Hyaena hyaena, assembly GCF_003009895.1. Taxonomy (NCBI): domain Eukaryota; kingdom Metazoa; phylum Chordata; class Mammalia; order Carnivora; family Hyaenidae; genus Hyaena; species Hyaena hyaena. Next base: position 1,847,684 of record NW_024080990.1, on the reverse strand, counting down.
TTAGAAAGTGCAAAGCCGAATAACCTAGGATGGGTAACCTCTTTCCCTCCTTTATCTCAAAGCTGGATCCCTCTAGGTCACTCCTTTCAACTTCCACAATTTTCAAGGCTGTTACAACAGAGAAAGGATATGCCACAGAGGAAAACTGAGAGGAATATGGAACACAGAGCAGTAATAGCTTACCTGTAAATTACTGAATTAGCTATTGCATCTAATGGGAAGTAATGTTCTTAAGGACTAGGCCTGCCTCAAGGCACCATCTCTGAAACCTGGGACACAGCCACATCTGAAATACACTATCTGAAAATAAATATAAATGCAGCTGCTCCTACCAGAAGATGTCACAATTAATACCAAGCTGACCAAGCAGGAAATATCCACTACCATTCCCTTCCTTAATGTCTGAAGTTTTATTCAATAAGTTATTGTGAAATCCACGCCTTGGCTTCTTCATGGCTATTCTTTTGGGAGGTACAGAGGCCACCTGCTTCTGTTTGCTCTGCTGAAGCTGATACTATCACTGTATATCTGGAAGTAATCACTTGCTCAAACTACTCTACTGACTCCCAGGAACAATATGAGAACTCATAGGTTACAGCTGTGAATCACATGGCGTATTTATGAGGGTAGTGTCCATTTAAATATTTACAGTGCTATTCTTACTGAATAATTTTTGGTATGATTTGTGTTCTGAAAATTTCCACTTGTTTCTCTTTATAGTTAATGATACAATGTCATCCCCGCAACAAGTTAAAAAGAATTTAAAGCAGATGTTAAAATAAATAAGCTCTAAGACTGATTTTCTGAGGTGACTGATAAGAAACAAAAAAAGAACAATGAAAACAATTGTAGCATGGAACAAAAAAGCAGTGATATAAAATTGTAAAAGAAATAATTTTCCAATAAAAATTGTGATGTAGAAATATGTGTATTTTCACACATAGCTCAGAGATCACATAAATGCGAAAAGAAGTGACAGTTGCTGAAATAAATGTGTTTTTTATGAAAAGCAAAGTAGTAAAACAAGCAAAATAGATGCATAAAATGGGCAAATTTTCAGTGTATTAGTTACTGCTGCCTCAGGGCAGCTGTAAATTACAAACTTGTTTTTAGCTTTTTTTTTTTTTTCTGGTATCCATGAATATATTCTGCAACTGTTCTTCTTTGTACAACCCTTGTGATTTGACCCTTTACTGATTTATAATCTTCTTTAAAGTTTATAAATCAAAGGGTACCAGCTATTTGGATGGAAAAATTCATATCAAAACTAAAATGTGAAGGTGGGTAAGATACTAACTTTTGAAAATATCACTTAAAAAATAAGGTGAAAAGGTCAAAGTATGGATAAGATTTTATTTCCTCTCCCCCATCCAAAAACGTTTTTTAATATAAAAATTATTTTGTTTTTTCTTTCAAAAATGGACGATGCTACCTACAGTGACTATGGAAGGTTTAAACGAGAAAGTCAGTGATTTGGCCATACTTTCCTCATGGGCCAACTCTGCAGTGAAAACATTTATAATGAAATACAGATAACAACCATAAGTTAAAATGCTTTTATAGCATGCCAATGAATCCTTCAGTAGGAAGAGTCATTTTACTGTCTTACATATATGCCTAAATACCTTAGCACAACCCCTAGAGCTAGAGCAAACAAAGCAAAGAAAATGCACCTCTGACTGGCATTGCCCCAGACAACTACGCTCCCTAAAGGTCTTGCCTGGCAATCATATATGCAATTACAATAGAAATTGAAATAAAAGGGCAAGAGCCATTAAAATGTTTTATTCTTTATCTTGTAAGTAGAAAATCGGTAGCTACGACTCAATTTTAAGTTAACTGCCAAAGGTAGAGTTTAGAAGAGAGTAAATTATATAAAGGCAACTGTACCATTAATACATCATTCCCCTCCCCCGGTTTATTGAGATGCATTTATTAGATGCAAATAAAAATAGTATATATTTGAGATATTTTTACAAATATATACACTTTTCAGTGATTACCATAATCAAGTTAATTAATATATTCATCACCTCACATAATTACCGTGTGTGTGTGTGTGTGTGTGTGTGTGTGTGTGGTGAAAACACCTAAGATCTACTTTCTAAGCAAATTTCAGGGTACAGTATATTATTATTGACTGTAGTCACCTGCTATATATTAGGTCTCCTCAAACTATTAATTTTATAACTGAGCATTTGTACCCTTTGACCAATATCTCCCGTTTCCCCCTACCTCCTAGCATCTGGTATTTACCATTCTCCTCTATGTTACTATGAGCCTGACTTTTTTTTTTAGATTTCCTGTATAAGATTATGCAGTGTTTGTATTTCTGTATCTGGCTTATTACATTTAATATAATGCCCCCATGTTCATTCATATTGTCACAAATGGCAGCATTTCATTCTATTTTTAAGGCTCAACAATATTCATATTGTGTATATGTGTGTGAATAGAGAGGTAATTCCATTTTCTTTAACCATTCATCTGTTGATGGACTCTTAGGTTGTTTCAATGTCTGGGCTATTGTGAATAATGCTGCAATGTGCACGGAAAGTACAGATATCTCTTTTGAGATATGAATTTCATTTCCTTCAGATATATAACTAGAAGTGGAACTGTTTGGTCATACAGTAGTTCTATTTTAATTTTTTCAGGAGCTTGCATATTGTTTTCTATTAACAGCTGTACGAATTTACATTCCAACCAACAATGCACATGGGTTCCCATTTCTCCACATTCTCATCACAACTTGTTACTTTTTCACTTTTTGATGGTACTCAGTCTTAACAAATGTGATATAATATCTCATGGTGGTTCAGATTTGCATTTCCCTGATGATTAGTGATGTTTAGCATTTTTTCATGTGTTTGTTAGTCATTTGTATGTCTTTAGAAAAGTATTCAGGAAAGTTGCCCATTTTTTTCTTTCATAGTTTATTGTCAAGTTGGTTTCCATATAACACCCAGTGCTCATCCCAACAAGTGACCTCCTCCATGCCCTTAACCCCCCTTTCCCCTCTCACCAACCCCCACCAGCCCTCAGTTTGTTCTCAGCATTCAAGAGTCTCTCATGGTTTGCCTCTCTCCCTCTCCCCAACTATTTTTTCCCCTTCTCCTCCACCATGGTGCTCTGTTAAGTATCTCCTGTTCCACTTAGAAGCGAAAACATATGGTATCTGTCCTTCTCTGCCTGACTTATTTCGTTCAGCATAGCACCCTCTAGTTCCATCCATGTTTTTACACATGGCCAGATTTCATTCTTTCTCATTGCGATGTAGTATTTCATTGTATAGATAAACCACATCTTCTTGATCCATTCATCTGCTGATGGACACTTAGGCTCTTTCCATGTTTTGGCTATTGTTGAGAGAGCTGCAACGAACATTGGGGTACAAGTGCCCCTGTGCATCAGCACTCCTGTATCCCTTGGGTAAATTCCTAGCAGTGATATTGCTGGGTCATAGGAGAGTTCTATTGTTATTTTTTAGAGGAAACTCCACACTGTTTTCCAGAGGGTTTGCCCCAGTTTACATTCCCACCAACAGTGTAGGAGGGTGCCCGTTTCTCCACATCCTCACCAGCATCTATAGTCTCCTGATTTGCTCATTTTAGCCACTCTGACTGACATGAGGTGGTATCTCAGTGTGGTTTGGATCTGCATTTCCCTTATGATGAGGGATGCTGAGCATCGTTTCATGTGTCTGTTGGCCATCAGGATGTCGTCTTTGGAGAAGTGTCTGTTAATGTCTTCTGCCCATTTCTTCACTGGACTATTTGTTTTTCAGGTGTGGAGTTTGGTGAGTTCCTTATAGATTTTAGATACTAACCTTTTATCTGATATGTGCTTTGCAACTATCTTTTCCCGTTTTGTTGGTTGCCTATTAGTTTTATGGACTGTTTCCCTTGCTGTGCAGAAGCTTTTTATCTTGATGAGGTCCCAATAGTTCATTTTTGCTCTTGATTCCCTTGCCTTTGGGATCTGTCAAGTAAGAAATTCCTGTGGTTGAGGTCAAGGAGGTTGTTTCCTGCTTTCTCCTCTAGGGTTTTGATGGTTTCCTGTCTCACACTGAGGTCCTTTATCCATTTTGAGTTTATTTTTGTGTATAGTGTGAGAAAATGATCTAGTTTCATTTTTCTGCATGTTGCTGTCCAGTTCTCCCAGTGCCATCTGTTAAACAGGCTGTCTTCTTTCCATTGGATACTCTTTCCTGCTTTGTCAAAGATTAGTTGGCCATACATGTGTGGGTCCAGTTCTGAGTTCTCTATTCTATTCCATTGGTCGATGTGTCTGTTTTTGTGCCAATACCATACTGTCTTGATGATGACAGCTTTGTAGTAGAGGCTAAAGTCTCGGATGGTGATGCCTCCCGTTTTGGTTTTCTTCAATATTACTTTGGCTATTTGGGAACTTTTATGGTTCCATACAAAATTTAGGATAGTTTATTCTAGTTTTGAGAAGAGTGCTGTTGCAATTTTGATTGGGATTACACTGAATGTATAGATTGCTTTGGGTAGTAATGACATTTTAACAATATTTATTCTTCTGACCCATGAGCATGGAATGTTTTTCCCTTTCTTTGTGTCTTCAATTTCCTTCATAAGTTTTCTATAGTTTTCATCATACAGATCTCTTATATGTTTGGTTAGGTTTATTCCTAAGTATTTTATGGTTTTTGGTGCAATTGTGAATGGGATCAGTTTTTTAAAATTTCTCTTTCTGTTGCTTCATTATGGGTGTATAAAAATGCAACCGATTTCTGTACGTTGATTTTACACCCTGCAACTTTGCTGAATTCATGGATCAGTTCTAGTAGACTCTGGTGGACTCTGTAAGGTTTTCCATGTAGAGTATCATGTCATCTGTGAAAAGTGAGAGTTTGACTTCTTTACAAATTTTGATGCCTTTTATTTCCTTTTGTTGTCTGATTGCTGCTGCTATGACTTCCAGCACTATGTTAAACAACAGTGGTGAGAGTGGACATCCCTGACGTGTTCCTCATCTCAGGGGGCAAGCTCTCAGTTTTTCCCCCATTGAAGATGATATTACCTGTAGGCTTCTCATAAACGGCTTTTATGATGTGTAAGTATATTCCTTCTTCCCCAACTTTCTTGAGGGTTTTTATTAAGGAAGGATGCTGTATTTTGTCAGGGTCATATGGTTTTTATCTTTTCTTTTGTTAATGTGATGTATCACATCAATTGATTAGCGAATATTGAACCAGCTCTGTAACCCAGGAATAAATCCCACATGATCATGGTGGTTCATTATTTTAATGTGCTGTTGAATTCGATTTGCAAGTATATTGTTGAGTATTTTTTGCATCCGTATTCATCAAGGATATTGGCCTGTAATTCTCATTTTTTGCTGGGTCTCTGTCTGGTTTGGGAATCAAAGTGATGCTGGGTTTGTAGAATGAGTCCAGAGTTTTCCTTCCATTTCAATTTTTTGGAATAGCTTGAGAAGAATGGGTATTAATTCTGTTTTAAATGTCTGGCAGAATTCCCCAGGGAAGCCATCTGGCCCAGGGCTCTTATTTATTGCGAGATTTTTGATAACTGATTCAATTTCTTCACTAGTTATGGGTCTGTTCAGATTTTCTATATCTTCCTGTGTGAATTTTGGTAGTGCGTGTGTGTTTAGGAATTTTTCCATTTCTTCTAAGTTGTCCAGTTTGCTGGCATATAATTTTTTCATAGTATTCCCTGATAATTGCTTGTATTTCTGAGGGGTTGATAGTAAAAAGCCCATTTTCATTCATGATGTTGTCTATTTGGGTGTTCTCTCTTTTCTTTTTGAGAAGCCCGGCTAGAGGTTTGTCAATTTGGTCTATATTTTCAAAAAACCAACTCGTGGTGTCATTGATTTGTTCAACTGTTTTTTTGGATTCTATATTGTTTGTGATTTTTATTTTTTTGTGATCTGATTTTTATTATTTCCCTTCTTCTACTGGGTTTCAGGTGGTCTTGTTGCTCTCTTAGATCTTATATTTGTGATTTTACTATTTTTTTGAAATAGGCCTGGATTGCAATGTACTGCCTTTACTGCATCCCATAGAGTTTGGACTGTTGTACTTTCATTTTCATTTGTTTCCATATATTTTTAAATTTCTTCTCTAATTGCCTGATTGGCCCATTCGTTCTTTAGTAGGGTGTTCTTTAACCTCCATGTTTTTGGAGGTTTTCCAGACTTTTTCCTGTGGTTGATTTCAAGTTTCATAGCATTGTGATTTGAAAGTGTGCATAGTATGATCTTGATTCTTTTATATTCATTGAGGGCTGCTTTATGTCCCAGTATGTGATCTATCTTGGAGAATGTGCCATGAGCACTTGAGAAGAAAGTGAATTCCAAAGCCTCAGGATGTAGAGTTCTAAATATATCTGTCCAATCCATCTGGTCCAATGTGTCATTCAAGTCCATTGTTTCTTTAGTGATTTTCTGTCTAGTTGATCTATCCATTGCTGTAAGTGGAGTATTAAAGTCCCCTGCTATTAGCACATTCTTATCCATAACATTGTTTCTGTTTGTGATTGTTTCATGTACGTGGGTGCTCCCGTATTCGGTTCGTAGACAATTATAATTGTTAGCTCTCCCTGATGGATAGACCCTGTGACTATTATATAATGCCCTTCTTCATCCTTTCTTACTGCCTTTACTTTAAAGTCCAGTTTGTCTGATATAAGTATGGATACTCCAGCTTTCTTTTCACTTCCAGTAGCATAATATATATTTTTCCATCCCCTTACTTTCAATCTGAAGGTGTCCTAGTCTAAAATGAGTTTCCTGTAGACAGTAAATAGATGAATTTTTTTAAAATCTATTCTGCTATCCTATGTCTTTTGATTGGAGCATTTAGTCCATTTACATTCAGTGTTATTATTGAAAAATATGGGTGTAAAGTCATTGTGTTTTCTGTAGGATTCATGCTTGTGGTGCTGTCTCTGGTACCTTGTGTTCCTTGCAACATTTCCGTCATAGAGTCCCCCTCAGGATTTCTTGTAGGGCTGGCTTAGTGGTGACGAATTCTCTCAATTTTTCTTTATTTGGGAAGACTTTTATCTCTCCTTCTATTGTGAATTACAGGCTTGCTGGATAGAGGATTCTTGGCTGCCTATTTTTTCTGTTCATCACATTGAAGATTTCCTGCCATTCCTTTCTGGCCTGCCAAGTTTCAGTAGATAGGTTTGTAACTACTCTGATAGGTCTCCCTTTGTACGTTAGGACCCTTTTATCTCTAGCTGCTTTCAGAATCTCTCTTTGTTCTTACATTTTGCCAGTTTCACTCTGATATGTTGTGCAGAAGATCGATTCAAGTTATCTCTGAGGGGAGTTCTCTGTGCCTCTAGGAATTCAATGTCTGTTTTCTTCCCCAGATTGGGGATGTTTTCAGCTATAATTTGTTCGAGGACTCCTTCAGCACCTTTCCCTCTCTCTTCCTCTTTTGGAATTCCTATGATACAGATATTGTTCCATTTGATTGTATCACTCAATTCTCAAACTCTTCTTTCATGCTCCTGGTTCAGTTTATCTCTGTTTTTCACAGCTTCCCCTTTTTCTATAATTGAGTCTTCTAATTCACCTATTCTCTCTGCCTCTTTAATCCGTGCACTGGATGCCTCCATTTTATTATGCATCTCATTTATAGCATTTTTTAGTTCATCACAACTATTTTTAAGCTCCATAGTCTTTGTAGCAATAGCTTCTCTGATGTCTTCTATGCCTTTTTCAAGCCCAGTGACTAATTTTATGACTGTTGTTCTAAATTATTCAGTTATGCTGCTTATATCTGTTTTTGAACAGTTCTTTAGCTGTCATTTCTTCCTAGAATTTCTTTAGAGGAGAGTTCTTACATTTCATCATTTGGTTAGCTTTCTATCTCTTGTTAGTTTTAAAAGCTTGTTATGCACTCTGCACCTGTGAGTACTGCTATATTAAAGAAGGCTCATTTACTGTCCAGGGCTTGTCCACTCAGGAAGTGTTCTTTAAACGGTGTCTCTTGGTCACTCTTTTTGAGACTTTGGTTATTTTACTTCCCTACTTGTAGTGGTATTTGGGTCTCTCCACCATGTATACTTTGACTTGTTTCTTGAGGTAGCCCTGGAAACAAAAAGAGACAGACAAACACACAGGGAACAAAGGCATGCAAATGCACAGACAAATCCAACAAACAAGAAACTGAAAGGGAAAAAGGAAGAGAAAAAAGAAAAAAATCCCAAAAGACAAAGACAGTCTAAAAGCCTAAGACCAGAATTTCCAGCTACAGATAAAGAGCCGGAGTATGCAGTGCTCATGGAAGAGCATATACAAAGTGAGAAATGACGGGGCAGGGGGAAAGTGAAATTGGACAATGACCAGGCAGAGAGACTAAGAGGCTTAATTCAGAGAGAGAAAGAGCAGAATATGGTAGGAGGCGAGGAGAAAGAAAGGAAGATAATGTTACTCAGAGAAGCTATATAGTCTGACTACTCCAGAGAGAGATAGAAAAGTAGCGGTGGAGGTGTAGAGAACGGATTGAATGTGACTGTTTTAGCAAACCAATGACCAGAGTGCTAGTCCAGCAGAGGGGAGGGACATGAATGAGACAATAGAAAATATATCTGAATAGAAAGAACTGATCTAGAATTAATCACAGCAGTGCATCCATGTTGGTCTTCCCAGGGCTCTGATAAAAAAAAAAAAAAAAAAGCAGCTCTCTAGTGGGAATGGGCATGTAACACCTGTAGGCAGGTGTTAGCCTCCACTTCAGTCCTGTGGGCGGCTCCCTGAGGTCCCACTTTGGTGGTTGTGGGGAGAAAAATGGCCCCTTTCCCTTCTCAAACCAAGTGTTGCAAATCACTTTTTTGGGTCCAATTGCCGTGTGCCAAGGGCATAGCCAAGGTGGGCCGTGTTCTATGCCCCAAGCCCCACCTTGTTTCCAGGTCTTAGTCCCCGTGCTTTATTGATGCTGCCCAAAAGATAATCCTGCAGACCAGGCTGCTTCCCAGCAGGGGATCAAGCAGGGAGAGCAGTGGTGCAGATTCAGGCCGGAGTTGCCCATTTTTTAATTGGGTTGTTTTTTCTATTGATTTGGATGACTTCCTTTTATATATTAGATGTTAACCCATTATCTATAAATGTTTTACAAGTGTTTTCTCCTCCTGTGTAGGTTGTCTTTTCATTTTGTTGTTTCCTTTGCTGTGCAGAAGCTTTTTAGATTGCTCTGGTCTCACTTGTTCAGTTTTGCTTCTGATGTATTTGCTTTTGGGTTTGTATCAATACAAATTTATTTCTGGGCTTTCATTCATCGGTGTGCATATCTATTTTTTTATTCCAAAACCATTCTGTTTAGATTAGTATGGGTTTGTAAAATAGTTTTTGAAATAATGAGGTGTAATACCCCCAGTTTTATTCTTCTTAAGATTGCTATATTCTGAGACTTTGTGGTTCCACATGAATTTTAGTTTTTTTATTTATTTTTGTTTCTGTGAAAAATGTTATTAGAATCTTGATAGGGATTGCACTAAATCTGTAGATGGTTTTGGATAGTATGGACATTTTGATAATATTGATTCTTCCAATACATGAAGATAGGATATCTTTCATTTATCTGTATCTTCAGTTTCTTTCATTCATGTTTCATACTTCTCAGTATAGAGATCTGTAATATCATTGGCTAAATTTCTTTCTAAGTATTTTATCTGTTTGATGCTAGTGTAATGGGATTGTTTAATTTCATTTTTTAAAAAATAATTCACTATTAGTGTATAGAAATGCAACAGATTTGTATATGTTGATTTTATATCTTGTAACTTTACTGAATTCAGAATTGGCTCTAACTGTTTTTGGTAGTTTATTTAGGATTGTCTATGTATATATGATCGTGCCATCCATAGAAGCAATTTTACTTCTTCTCAATTTTTAATGTCTTTTATTTCTTTTTCTTAACTGAATGCTCTGGCCACGACTTCCAGTACTATATTTCTAGGGAATGGTTAGTGTGGAAAGTCTCATCTTGTTTCTGATCTTAAAAGTAAAGTTTTCAACATTTCACTATTAAGTGTGATAGTAGCTTTTGACTTGTCATTATGAACTTTATTATATTGAGGTATGTTTTTTCTATATTTAATTTGTTGAGAGGTTTTTGTCATGAATGAATGTTCAATTTTGTTAAATGCTTTTTCTGCAGCTATTAAGATGATCATATAATTTTTATCTTTCATTCTATTAATTGGATGTATCACATTTATCAGTTTGTCTTTGTTAAGCCATCCTTGTATTGCAAGAATGAATTCTTGATCAGAGTATATAATCTTTTAGCATGCTACTGAACTCAGTTTGCTAATATTTTGTTAAGGATTTTCTTATCTATATTCATCAGGAATACTGCATTGTAGCTTTATTTGCTTGTTGTGTCCTTATCTGGCTTTGGTATCAGGGTATTGCTTGCCAGAAAAAAATGACTTGGGTAATGCTCTCACCTCTTTGATGTTTTGGAAGAGTTTGAGCAGGATTAGCATTATTTTTTTTTAAACTTTGATAAAATTCACCAGGGAAGCCATCTGGTTTTGGGCTTCTCTTTGGAGTTTATTTGATTCAATCTGCTTAATCATTATATTGGTCTGTTCAGATTTTTCCTTTCTTCATGATTCAGTCTTTGTAGGGTATCTGTTTCCAGGATATTATTCATTTCCTCTAGGTTATCCTGTTTATTGGCATATAATTGTTCATAGTAATCTCTTATAATGTTTTGTATTTCTATGCTATCAGTTGTAATGTCTTCTTTATCTTGTCCTAAATATAGCAAGCCCCATTGATACTTTCTACAAATATATAGGCTCTCCAAGATATTTCATACCCATCTCCTGTGCTAGATGAACATTGTAAGACTTCACCCAATTTGCTGATTCATCTTCTTTCACAGAAGTACTTCTGATCTGCATGTACAGAGTTAAGCACCTTCCAACATTGCAGAACCATGATAAAGTCTTTGTTACTCCTTGGCTATTCCTTTTCATAACTTATGCCATGAAGTCCTCCGCTTGTTATGTTTCAATGCCACCAATGAATTTTTAGTACTGATTTTTTGTTTACTTTTTCAGTCATAAGATAATGGTGATCCAGGCCATAATCACCAAGCTGTCCTCATATTGGTTTTCTCCTAACAGCTTTCTAACTCAACCCTTATTCCTTCTGTTCCTACTTGTTTGTAATAGCCAGAGTCATCCTTGTAAAACATTAATAAATCCCACCTATGCCTAAAACCCTCCACTGACTTTCGTCCTTACTGAGGCCCGTGGGATGTTCAGGGCTTGGTCCTGCTGCTTACCCCCACTACCCACTCCACCGCTGTGGCTCCCTCACTCAGCACTCTCCATCACTTTGGCTTTCTAGCTGTCTTTCAAATACACCAACAGTGATGTCCTCTCAGGGGCTTTGCATTTGCTCTTCCTGTCACATAATTCTTTTAACTGAAATTTTACTATGGCATTTTCTTTCTCATTCATGTTTCAACTTTGAGTTGGGTTCTCAAAACAGCCTTCTTTACTCACTTCCCTGAGGAGTCCCCCTAAGTCATTCTCTGCTATTCTTCCATTTTACCTTTTTTTAAAGTTTACTTATTTATTTTGAGAGAGAAAGATAGAGCAGGGGAAAAGCAGAGAGAGAGAGAGGGAGAGAGAGAGAATCCTAAGCAGGCTCCGCACCTGATGTGGGGCTCAAACTCACAAACCATGCCATCATGACCTGAGCCGAAACCAAGAGTCCAACTCTAAATCAGCTGAGCCACCAGGCACCCCCAATTTTATCTTTTAAATACCACGTTCCAGTTGTAGAAAACAATCTAGTCAATTTAGTTAGCTAGTTAATATGAGTCAAGAACAGAGAAGTGTCTGAAATTTTACCTTATTTTCAACTTAATGTCTTTATGTAATACCTTATGGTTGCTCAAAGACAAGAGACTCTTGAGTGAATGACAAAGTATATTAGGATGCACAGCAGCATTATTTGTCAGTTACCCAAACTCCATTTTTCTTAGGATGATTCAAGGAGGGTCAGATAAAACCTGAATACTGAGTGAGTTGCGTTATGTAAGAAAAAAAAATCTCAACTTAGGGAGTCAAAACATTTATACTGGACCTTAAGCAAACCTCTTTGCTCCAAAGGAATACATAATACATATATTATGTATTCCAAGGTTATACAGTTTACATAATACTATCTTATGCTTTACCATCATGTGTATGCTAGGTATTAGTTTATTACCTCTAAATTCACCCTTCAATATTTGTCCTGGCTAATAGATGGAATTCCTTTAAATATTTCTCCTTTAGTGTGAGCATGATGCTAACCTCTCTCAGATGATACTAGAGAAAAATTGCAGAAGGAAGGGGCTGTCTAGCATTTTCCAGCTGCAGCACTGTGTGGGAATGTCAGAAGTGCAGCTGCGAGGTTATTACATAGAGTTCTGCTATTAGCAATTGGCTCAAAATATGAACGCTTTTGGCAACCTTACAGCTTTAGCCTGGAGATAAACTTCCCATGGCTCATTTGATCCAGAAAACTGTTACCCTAAAGGCCTTTCGTCCACATGAGCACCCTAATTCCTTCTACAGCTCCTGAGCAACATGCCTGCAACCTGGAGGGAGCCCATGGAGTTGTTTTTCTCTCTGTGATCCCTTGCACAGCCTGCCCATGACTCACAAGACCTCACTGTTTCTCTAGTAGCTCTGTATAGTTCTTCTGTAGCTCAGAGTGTTCCCACCCCTCTGTACACTTCTACCATTAGCCAGAGAATGTCAACTCCATGTCTGCATCCTAGTGGATTGCCTCCTGCCTGTCCAGTGACCACAGATGAGCTCCAGCCTGCCTCTGCTATCGAGTGAGCTAAATTGTACCTTTTCCAATGAAGTCTGAATCGACCTCTAGCCCCCTTTCTTCTTTTTGTGTGTGCTTGTGTATGTGATAAATGTATATGTGCATGATTTATATAGTTGTATATATCTATATATAATTATATAGTTGTATTTATAAACTATATATAACATGTAAAAGTTACTTACTCTTTATCATAATTTCATTATTCTTTATATTAAATCACCCATTTAATCTATTGTGTGTATCTATCTCCTGGTTATACCCAGAAAAACACATGGCCTTTAACCAACTCATATGGTGAACATATATGTTGTTTCTAATTATTCCACTATTTTTACAAAAACAACCAAGGACATTTTTTATCCAAAATCTTTGCATGTATCCGTGATTATTTCTTAGAGAAAATTCCTGGAAGAGCAATTGGTACATAAGAAATTATGTGCATTTTTAAGAATGTTGACAGTTTTTCAAAATACCCTCCAGAAGGAAGTAAAGAATCTAATAAGGAGCTACCTGAATGACTCAGTCAGTTCAGAGTCCCACTTCAGTTCAGGTCATGATCTAATGGTTTGTGGGTTCGAGCTCCGTGTTGGGCTCTGTGCTGACAGCTTGGAGCCTGGAGCCTGCTTCAGATTCTGTATCTCCCTCTCTCCCTCTCTCAAAAACTAAGTAAACATTAAACATTTTTTTAAAGAATCTAATAAAATATACCTTTTTTAAAGGTGTGAATGTCTAAGTTTTATTACCTTATATAAGCATTGCCTTATAAGAAAAATAAAAAGCACTAAGATTGTTAACAGCATCCTGTCTACAAAACATCTACCAAAGGTGAGCAAACTCATTTATCACAGCTTGTGTTGGACTCTCAGAGGTTATTACTCAGAGAAATAAAAGTAGTATTGAATGGAAAATTATTTCTAGGTCCCTATTGACTTGTAAACCCTCTACACCCCAGTGCCCTCTCCATTTTCACTTCCACCAGAAACTAGAACCTCTTCACACCTCCTCTCTTCCCTCATTAAAAACCTCAAAGGGACTCAGAAGGCTTACAAGCTAAGCCACAGTGTGAGTTTAAAAAGCTTATCAATCACCTTAATCATTACTTACTATTTTCCTGGAAAAAAATTCTGATGCTTTAGGTTTAGAGTTTTTTAAAAAGAAAATATTTTTACTAAAAAATATTAATTTTCTTTTTAACTTTGAAAAGAATATGATTCAGTTCTGAGAATGAGGGACATTTATTTGGTTTGCCACAGAAACAGAAAATCTGAAATTCTTGATTGTTGAGCTGGGAGACATGGGACCAGGTTTAAATAAACAGACATTTCTTTAAAGTAATAGTAATAGTCCACTGAACTGTCAACAATGGGTCAAAGTTTCATAAGCTGGTAGTAAAATTTAAAATTTAACTAAGAAAGACAATGAGTTGAGAGGTCTGTAGACTTGGAAATCAATTTACTAACCTCCCAGTAAACCTTACTTAGAGCTTCTGGCCCTTTCTCCATTATTAACTAGTAAGTCCAGAATCACCTATATATATTTTTTTTTTACAACCACCTCTTTAAAAGGGAATTAGAAAGTGCTAGATCTATGCCCCCAAATCTAGGCACTTTACTGTTCCTAAATATTTGCTGTATACGCAAACACCTGGATTCTGGACCTTAAGTCTTTCGACACTCAGCAAGTCTTCATTTATTCCAAATATAGCTACTGCTTTGCCCAGATATGTGGGCTCCCACAGGTCAGCCACAGTGACTTAATAACTAGGCTTAAACCTGCTCAGTGGCTCCTTTGTTTCAAGTGTTTTTCAGACATGGCACCGAATGATCTCCCATTTGAACTTATAAAATGAAGGAGAAGGAGAAGATGGAAATCTTCAGGCTGGTTGTTTGGCCATCTCCATAGAGATGGAGCCTTTGTTTTTTGAAATGAGATAATAGTTTTCCCACACTCTTGCCAACTGAAGTGTAAAGATTAGTGGTTTATTTTTAAGCTTTGTAAAGCTTTTTGGTGTCCTCAAGAATAAGATCTTACTAAAAGGCAGGGGGTCATTATACCTCCATTGTGTTACTCAAAATTGCACAGATGAGACAGGAAAGCTGGTAACCTAATTCCATTCTCATTAGTCTCATGAATCTACTATCAACTCCTGGTCCGAGCCTGGCACTGTCCTATTAATAGACATATGAAAAACCGAGGAAAGAGAGCATTCTTTTGAACTAGGACTCCTCATTGACAGGAGATGAAAAGAGGAGGGCTTTTTTTTTTTTTTTTTTCCTGAGAAGTCCCTGCACTCAGCAACCCCAAGCTGTGGCTGCTTCAAAGAGGTTTCCAACAGAGTGACAGACTCCCTTCTGAGGCAGAAAGATGGGAATGAAAGCTCTTCTGGATCTCAGCATCACAGGATCCTGCACATGGCAGTATTTCAAAGGCTCCCTTATTCCCTTCAATGGGACCATGTCACTTTAGTAAAAATGCAACTGGTAGCAAAGTAAAGCAAAATCATGCAGCTTTTTGTCTCCTACTCAGCACCTCTGAAGCTCTGCCATCCCACTCTCTGCTGAGAAGATAAAAACGTTCAATCATGTATTGGTGGCCCAACAGTTGAGAACTCACAATTTGACAATGACATTTCTAGAACTGTGGAAGGGTGAATAATGCCCCCCAAAGTGTCTACATCCTAATTCCTTGACCCTGTGAATTTGCTACTTTATAGGGTTAAAGTAACTTTGCAGACAGTATTAAGTTAACCACTTTGAGATGGGGAGATTAACCTGTGTTAATCAGGTGGGCAAAAGAAATTACAAGTGATTAAAGTCAGAAAAAGGAGATGTGACCGTGGAACCAGAGGTTAGAGTGACATGCTTTCAAGTGGAAGTAGGAGCCATAAGCAAATGTATGCATGTGGCCTCTAGAAGCCAGTGAACAGAATTTCCTGAAGTTTCCAGAAAGCATGCAGTTCTGCCAACTTCTTGATTTCAGATTTCTGAATTTATAAGTGTAAAAATATAACTTGTGTTTTTTCTAGGCCACTGAGTTTGTGATAATTTGTTACAACAGCCATAGGAAACTAACATAAGAACCAATGAGCATATATCAAGTGTCTGTAATGAATTTAGGTTTGTGACTGTTTGGGGATCTTATGAGGATGATAACCATGATAAAGTACAACTGCCATAAATTCTCTAAATACACATGAAGGGAATAGGATACTGACTCTGGGAGCTGAATGGTGGCCTGAGTTAGAGGCCAGAGTAGTCATCCTAAAACCCTAAAAATGTCATCCTAAAATCCATCCACTAATAAGGTCATATTATCAGTTGTAAAATCTGTGGCCTAATAGATGACTACTCAGAACATTCAAGTTGATATTAAAACAGGTTAATAATTTCTTTCCAATCCAATTATGGAAACTCCTCTCCTTCTCTTGCTCAATACACGCCAGATACATTCCCTGAACAAACTCCCCAGTGCTGGGTGCACTGATTAGAATGCCTCACTTACTTGTAATATATTTACTGTGGACTTCAAGAGGTCCAGGGTAAAGATCTTTTCTAAAACTCCTTTCCTGACTCTGAATTCCACTCCTGATGGTCTGAACACTTAATGAGATATTATTGCACTTGCAATTTTATTATTAAAGCAATTTATCTTATGATATAATGTGTATTTATTAAAATCTGCCTATCCCTATTTGATTATGGTCTTATGAATGAGGAAAGGCTTTCTTACAACATCTTTGATTCTTGATACATAAAGTTTGGCACTCAGAAAATGAAGAAAGGAATCAAGAAATGAATTAATAAACAAGTGACTGAACCAGTAAAAAGAGTGCAAGTTTTCAAAATACAATACAGGGCCACCAAATGGTTTAATGAGTTCAATTTGTATGTAACCTCTAGATTTCAACGTGTCCTATGGCAACAAAATCTCAACTCCTGTCTGTGGCTAAGAGCACCCTGTGTAACTGGCTCTAGCCACTTCCTTCTGCTCCTTTTCTCTGTTTTCCAGCATGCTAACCACCGTTCAGTTACCCAAAAGCAATATTCTTTTTTCTTGCCTTAGTACTTTTGCAAATGCTTCTGCTCGTTATACAACCTACATTGACTAAGTCTCTTTTCACCTTTTATTCCACATTTTGTGAGCTCCTTACTATTCAATAGATCTCACACTGAATTAAAATTTTCATAAAAGCCTTCTGTGACCACCCTATTTAAAGCAGATCCCTGTTATTTTCACTCATATTCTTTCCCTATGTATCACAACTTATAATACATTCCTAATTACTTGTTGAATTTAGATCTAACCCATGGGGTTAGGTTCTACAACGACAGAGGCCATGTCAGTTTTCTTCCTCGCTATTGTACCCTTAACACCTTACAGAGACTGTTCACTGTGTCAGTGCTCAAAAAATATTTGTTGAATTGTTGACTAAATGAAGAATACATGCATGAAAGAACACATATGTAACTTCATGATCAATGTCTCCTAACAAGATACCTCTATTCTGCCATACATTTTTGTCACAATCAGTTAAGTGAATACGAATTGATGAACACAAATCTATTCCTTTATAATAAGTATTCAAATCTGTCCATTTTAATTCCAGATTACAGAAGCACTTGCTCAATACAATGGTAAGTAGCTGCTGGTTGAAATATGAATTACAGCCGAAGAAAAGTAGATTAGCATGCATTAGTCCCATACAAACATCAAAATTTTTGGTTCCAGAAAATAAAATAATGTACATTTGACTTCTGATCTTAGAAGACTACTTGTGGTTACTGAGATTAAAGTATTACTGTGGGTTCCTACTTTGCACTGAAATGTGTTTTCAAGGAATAATGGAATTTGTATGAATTTCTGCATTCATAACTTGCTTTCTCTTTATGTGTTTGTATCATACTAAAAAGAAATACCTTTATAGTATTATATCAATACAGTGAAGATTCTACTTTCTGAGAGTTGTGAATTTTCTAGTCTAGACTGATGGTTCTGACTATTGCCCTGTCCAAAGCTCCATCATTTCAGGGCACCCAGGAAGCTCAGGTTAAGTGTCAGACTCTTGATTTCTGCTCAGGTCATTATCTCATGATTGGGGAGATGGAGTCCTGTGTTAGGCTCTGTGTTCTCCACAATGTGGAGGCTGCTTGGGATTCTCTCTCCTTCCTCTGCTTGCATGCATGCTTGCTCGCTCACTCTCTCTCTCAAAAAATAAAATAAATAAATAAAAGTAGTAAGTTGTAGTTTTAAAAGAAAAAGCACAATCATTTTATAAGGCACAATCATTTTAGAGTAATTTTCAAAGGTGATTATGTTAATTGTGACTCCTATTGAAATTTTCCACAAGTTCTTAAAAAAAATTATCTTTTATTTTCAAGATAACTTGAATTTCTGCTATTTTTCTGGAGCTAAAAGACTAAGAAATATATTCAGGGTAATGATAATAATCATAATATATTGTCTGTGTGTAGTTTTGTTCTTGAAGCACATAAACATTTATTCTTACTTGAGGCTCAGAAGCATACTTAAGGTTTTGTTTTTACTTCATGTCCCTTTATCATAATAAACATTTTTATCACATTGTATTATAAAACTTTATAAACACTGTTTATAGTTATCTGTATTTCCCACACCAAAAAAGATTCTGGTTATTCAGGTGGTATCACAACTCTCTATAATGCCCATCACACAGAAGGCCCCCAGTAATATTTACTGAATTGAACAGACTGGAATAGTGGCTGTAGATATCAAATATATTTTAGAAATTAGAATCCTAGGTTAACTGTGTAAAGTTTTTATAAGTTCAAAACTGGCAGGTAGTAAAATCAGGACCAGAAATTACTTAACTGATGCCATGAACAAAGCTCTTTTCACTAAATAGCATTTCACACAAAATAATGTATTTTCATATCCTTAAGAATTAGAATTGGCAGAAGAAATCAAATGACTTTAATTCAAAACAATATAATGTATAAGTATAGAAAATAATATTTCTTTGGATAGGTTTTGAATTAGTTATCACTAATCAAAAGTGAAAGAGAAGGGAATACTTGAGCATAAAAACGATTGGGGCAGGTAACAGCTGAAGTCCCTTTCCTCAGGTAAAGTCCATGGCTCTATTTTTCCAGCAATTTGTACTTTCAGTTGAAAATTAAAAGCACTGCTTTTATTCATCTACCAATCATTTGTGATCACTAAAAAATTAATTAGTGGAAAGAAACAGTAGATCCTAATCTAGAAACAGGGTTCAAGTTTTGATACTGCTGACCTGAGAAAAGTAATGATGGAAAGTGAAATGGTTCAGGGTGGGAGATCTGGAGTTATTATTGCTGAACTTAAGCCTATCTTGATTTTACTTCTTTGTCCTAAGCACATAATTTAATCTAAGACTCAGTTGTCTCCTCTGTAAATTGAAGATGATGCCACCATAAAGTTTCTATCAAGAGTTAATGAAGAAAGAGCTATAACATCTTAGCAGAGTGCCGGATCTGGAATACAGTACTCTATAAATGCCATTCATCCTTCCCAGCCTGGTTCTTCAAGAGGAAAAAAAAATCTATTAGATCAGAAATATCAAATAAGATAGCGAAAGCTCTACACATGTATCATACATTCCCAAGTAATTACTGTATGGAATGCTGAGATGCCAGCCTGGTTTTGAGAATCCTGCTCAACACACCAGTAGTCACTAGCAGCTGATCAACCTTGACAGAAGAATTAGAACATACTTGTACTATTTAGACTGGATGGCATTAAGATTACCTGTCTGTGATTCTTAAGAACAAAGTAGCAATTATACTAAATGAAACAGTGTCACAGCATTGTACATAGGATGCTGTCATTTCTCTCATGAAACATTGTTTGAATACATAGTAAATGCTCATGCACATACTCACAGTCTGTTCTAATGAATCACGTCATTTTCATTGTCCATCTTTAAAAAAAAAAAAAGTACTTTCCCCTTTTCACTATCCCCATCAAGTCATGGTGAGAGTTTTTTGTAGACAATCGGCTGATGTCTGAATGAGGAAGAAAACTTAAAGCTTACAGCATCAATTATATCACATACACCATAAACGTATCTCACAATCATTCAGTGTAAATATTTTGGGTCACAATCAAAATAAATGATTACATTTTCTTCCTAGTGAAGTCTGACCTGACTGTGTTGGTATAGCCAATTTAGAGTATGTTAAAAACATCTCACTTATTTTTATCATCTGTATCTTTTTATTTATGGAAATTTGTTAAACAACAGACACAAACTGAAAGAGGGATTGAATGCTATCATGTAAGGTACATTTGCTGATAATTCATACACAGGTAACATTGAAAGTGAAAGAGAAAATGATGCTAGTGACTAAAATTAATGGAAATTGACCAGAATAATCTGTTCCCTTCATTCCTTTTACTCAAGTTCATTGGTACCTATTGTCTTCTTTTTTTTTTTTTTTAATTTTTATTTTTTATTTTTTATTATTTTTTTATTATTTTTTTATTTTTTTTATTTTATTTTATTTTTTTTTAGGTACCTATTGTCTTCTTGATCATTGACTATCAATCATTTGAGTACTATACCTCTTTCATACACATGAACGTCAATCATATGGCAAACCGGATGTGAGAAACTAGAAAATCTTAGGTTTTAATTGGGGTGGCCAGACAATCAAATCTATTTTGTTTTGAGATTTTATATATGAAGACACTACTATTTTGCATAGAGAAAATTAGCGAAATTAAATTCTCCATCTTCCAATCTTCCAACTCTGGCTCTTGTAATGACACATACATGTTTTAGAGATTGTGATGATTGTTAATGATTGTCTTTAGGTAAAATCTGCAGCATTCAAGTCATCTGTCCAAACTGTATGGCCAACATGGAAAGCCGCATTTTAATAGAAACATTTGAGGAACAAGTTTTATTGGTTTGGTTTCGTTTGAATCACATCTTAGGAAATCTTAATGTCTCTCAGGTAACAGCATGATTTAAGAAGTCAGAGTTTTCTAAAAAAATAATAATACACTTGGATTTATATATTTTTAAAGCAATAGGACTGCCTTTCTATGCGAATATTAATGGTGTAAAGCAAGATATCCAACAAAGAGAAACCTGAAATGACTCTGCTTTTCATGAGTTTTAATAATTTGATTTTGAAATATTTTACTTGCTGAATATAACAAATATATCAAGGAAGAGAAAGAACAGGAAGGAAAAAATAATCATATACTTCTCCTCAAATACACACTTTCTTTGCTTTTCTCAAAATTAAAATGCCATCTTTAAACAATTTTCCAAAGTCAATTAATTCACAGCCAGATGGTAAGTTGTTCACAGGTAGATAGTTGAAGTATAAATAATATAAATATTACTCTAGAAAAACATATTGCCATTTATTGTAATTGTACTTATTTACAAATAAATATTTTCAGAGAATGTCTGAATGTAGCCCAAAATATAATTTTATAGACAACTAAACCATATGATGCTGCCAATTAAAAAAAATTTTTTTTGAGGTTCATTCATTTTTGAGAGAGAGAAAGAGACAGAGCATAGTTGGGGAGGGGCAGAGAGAGAGACACACATGCAGAATTCAAAGTAGGCTCCAGGCTCTGAGCTGTCAGCACAGAGCCAATGCGGGACTCCAACTCACAAACTGTGAGATCATGACCTGAGCCAAAGTTGGATGCTTAACCGACTGAGCCACCCAGGTGCCCCTAGGCTGACATTTTCTAATTGTCTTTTTCAGAAATGACATTTTCAAATAGTTCCATCTAACATATATATATATATGAAATATCAACTGACTGAGCCACTCAGGCTCCCCCATTTTTAATTATGCCTTAATGTTTGTTTATTTTTTAGAAGAGAGCGAGCGAGCAAGCAGAGGAGCCACACAGGCCCCACGCTGCCAGCACAGAGCCCAATGTGGGGTTCAAACCCATGACCCTGGGATAGTGACCTAAGCAGAAATTAAGAGTCACTCTACCAACTGACCTACCCATGAACCCATATTTATTTATACCTTAATATGTACTGTTTATACAAGGAATAATAAAAAGCACGTTTTGAAGTTTAAATGTGGAATAGGCACAGTTTTGGGGTTTTTGCTCATATGTCTTCCCCAGAAAATAGTTTTAAATAAGAGATATAATCAAATCTATGAGAGGAAAATACTGTTCATTGTGCTTCAAAGGTCTTAGGCAATAATAAATCAACTTCTTCCCCTCTGACAATCTGTAATGTCCCTTCTCTGCATCATTCTTTTGTAACAGAAAAAGAAAGAAAGAAAGAAAGAAAGAAAGAAAGAAAGAAAGAAAGAAAGAAAGAAAGAAAGAAAAGAAAAGAAAAGAAAAGAAAAGAAAAGAAAAGAAAAGAAAGAAAAGAAAATTCCTTAAATTTCAACAAGTAAAAAAGAAAACATTCAAAACGAGAGCAGGTACCTAAGTTTCTAGTCTGGAGGTCTGACCAGGAGTCATTATGCTGAAATTGATGTGGTCACACCCAGAGGTCATTAAAAAACAGTTCACCAGGGGATCTCCTTGAGCTAAAGAGCAAATGAAATCTTAGAGGTTTAACAGGAATAACGATAAGAAGTAAGAATTAATGACACCCTGAAGTCACAGCCTCAGGGAAACAGTTGACAAGAGTAATTTACCTAACACTTTGGAACCTCCGGAGTCTATCTAATAATTATCTCTCTGCCTTCCCTTCCCCTCATTTATCTACCTCTTTCCATTCATTCTCTTTAATTCTAGGAATGTGCTTTCATGGTTTTGTTCCCTGACTTCTTAATGTGTCTGAGTCTGTCTCTAGAATTTGAGTCCCTCTTCCACATTAATGCCAAATTTATATTTTCCTTCTTTCTATGTGCATCACCTTAAGTAACCATATTGTGAAACTCAATGAGAATATTAAATATTTACTATACTTTTTAGAATAACACTTTATTTTTTATTATAAAATTCAGAAAAATAAAATATCACTTCTGGTTTCCTTGTAGGAATTCTGCCTAAATTAATTTGCCTTTTACTTTCATTACACTATCACTATATAGCGAATGACCTATAATATAAAAAGTTTCCCTACTTTAATGTACACTTAGCAAAATCTTCTTTTGTCATAATTAAATCTTATGGCAAGAATGAAAACTTGGACTCTTGTTGGTTTTATTTTTTTACTTAAAAAGATTTTTTTAATGGTTTTTGTT
This sequence comes from Hyaena hyaena, assembly GCF_003009895.1. Taxonomy (NCBI): domain Eukaryota; kingdom Metazoa; phylum Chordata; class Mammalia; order Carnivora; family Hyaenidae; genus Hyaena; species Hyaena hyaena. The sequence continues at coordinate 1,824,621 of NW_024080990.1, read as the reverse complement.
TATTTCTGAGAGAGAGAGAGACAGTGTGAGTAGGGATGGGTCAGAGAGAGAGGGAGATATAGAATCTGTAGCAGGCTCCAGGCTCTGAGCTAGCTGTCAGTACAGAGTTCAATGCAGGGCTCAAACTCATGAACCATGAGATCATGACCTGAGCTGAAGTCAGAGACCCAACCAACTGAGCCACCCAGACGCCCCAGACTTTGGTTGGTTTTAAATACTTTTCTCTATGTATTAATTTATCTATGGAATTTTAATCTAATATTTGGAGCCAAACATAAAATAGGTAGAAAAAATTACTCCAACTGTATTGTGTGTAAATCCCTCAAATTTATTTTTCTTTTTTCACCAGTGGGACTTTTCCTACCTTTGTTAGTAATACAAACACCTCAAGTGGGATGCACTAAAAAGCCACTCAAGCATTCTGCCCATTTATACCATCAGCAAATCATTTAAGAAAAACCAACACCTAAAATTATGATAATATTCTATACAGTCAGGATTTAACAGTGCGTTTTCTCCTTCGGCACAATCAGAAGCTCTCTTCAATGGTAAATTAAAGTGTTTGGCTTGCACAACAGACATCATTGGCTTGGGCTACCATGTTAGGCTACAAAATGACCATATTAATTGAAAGACATTACAAGTAGCATCAGGGATTTAGCATGGCAAAGACTGGACTCTAAATGAGTCAAAAAGCTCCATGAATCCAGGAGCAAGGCCCGAAAATTGCATAATGGTGATGTGTGATGATTAATGATACACTATATCTGTCTTCATGTTTTCAAGGGATGCATAGCTGAAGAGTAAACTGGGATCAATTATTGAATGTTAAAAATTAGTTAAGATGCCAAGCATAAATACTTCTAGAAAATTGGACTTTCCCCCAATCTCAAAACTCAGAAAAGGTGAGTGTTTCTCTGAGCAAAGAATGCCAAAATAAAAGCAGGATTCAGCTTTTCTCTCAGAATAAGTTGCCGTCTAGCACATAGAGTTATGTGTGCATTTGTGCATGCATGTATGCACGTACAGTCTTGCACTTTGTTTTTGTCCCTTAACCATCTATATCTGGATTTGGAGCTCCTTCCAAGTAGTTGATAAAGACCTGTTTTGTTCTTTGTAAGGCTCTGTAGTAGTCCAGAGCATGGTTTTACATAATGTATTTAGCCTGCCATGTATCGTGGGCATCATTATTCCATTATGAGATTACAAATAACTCTACAACAAATACTCCTATATATAAATAAACTCAGACATATATGAGTTTTTTAATGACAACAGTCTTAGATGTACAATTTCTAACTCAAAGATATGGCTCTTTTGATTAAATGTCAAAATGCCATGTAACAAAATATATATACAAAGTCATTTCCCTAAATTTCACTAACAGTATGATCAAACGTTTTGATGTCCAGTATTTAGGTAAACATGTTTTCTCTTTGTCATTGACATTTTCACTAAGAGTGTACTGAATATGTCTTTGTATATTATCTTTGTGTCTATACTTTGCCTGTTTTTCTATGGGTTATTAGAATTAAATTTATTAATTTAATTAAGCATTTGGCCTGAGACACAACAAAAATTTTCCATGCTGTGGTTTGCCTTTTGACTCTGTTTATCCTGTTTAGTTCCGTTGTACTGAAGGGTATTTACATAAAATAAAATGTACCCATTTTAGGTATACAGTTTCAGCATTGTTCCATGTGAAATAGAATGTTTCTGTCACCCTGTGTTCTAATTTCCTTTTTAAATCTTTTCTATTTATATTCTCAAATACAGATCTGATTTCTTCAACTACAGATTGCTTTTCTCATTTTAAAACTCTACAAAGGCGTAATATGTACTCTTTTTACATGGCTTCTTTTGCTTAGCATTATGTTGTAGAACTTGTCTGTATTTAATATATGCTTTGTTATTCTAAGTAATTTTACCTTGTGTGAGTATGTGTGAATAATAAACAAAATGTGTTTATTAATTCATCAGTTGATTGACATTTGTTTTGAGTTGTTTCTAGTTTGGGGCTGAAATAAATTAAAATTTATTTAAAAATTTTTGTTACCATTGTTTTTATGTCTTATTTTTTTATATGACTACAATTAACTTTTTAAAAAAATGTATTGGTTCCTATTTGAAGTAGAATTGACATGCAATACTTTGTTTCAGGTGTACAGCACAGTGATTTGACATTACACATTACAACATGCTCACTTGATAAGTGTGTTCGTCACCAAAGTTATAGAAGAAAATACTAAACTGATTTCCAAAATGGTCAGAAAATGTTAGTCTCCTGCCAGCATTATATGAACATTCTAACTGCCTGACATTATGTCAGTCTTTGACTTTAGCTATTCAAGTTGATATGTAGCGGTATCCTATTGTTTTACTTTGAAATATTTGATAAATAATAATGTTGAATATCTTTTAATATGCATATTCCCAGTAATAGATTTCATGAGGATTTTACTCAGAATTTTATGCTGGCTTGTCTTTATTTTATTGCTTGTCTTTAGTTAAGAATTCTTTATATAGCAAAAAAAATTTATACATTATGAATGCAATGCTCTTTGTCAGCACACATACACACAATTTTCACTGAATCTGACTTGTCCTTTTATTTCCCTACCAGTATTTTTTAAATTAGTTTTTAAATGTTTATTTTTCAGAGAGAGTGCATGTGAGCTGGAGAGTAGCAGGTAGAGATGAAGACAGAGGATCCAAAGGCTCCACACTGACAGTAGAAAGGCAGACAAAACCCGATGAGGAGCTCAAACTCACAAGCCTGGAGATCATGACCTGAGCCAAAGTCAGACGCTTAACCAACAGATCCACCCAGGTGCCCCTCCCTAACACTTTTTTTTTTTTTTTAAGAGAGAGAGAGAGAGAAAGAGAGAGAGAGTGTGTGAGCAGGGGGAGGCTCAGAGAGAGAGGGAGATACAGAATCTGAAACAGGCTCCAGGCTCTGAGCTAGCTGTCAGCACATAGCCTGATGCAGGGCTCGAACCCACAAACCATGCAAGATCATGACCTGAGCCAAAGTCTTATTAACCTACTGAGCCACCCAGGTGCCCCCATAACACTTTTGTTAAAGGCCAAATGTTAAGTTCTCAGTATTGAGGAAATTGGATTAATCAGCATTTTCCTTTTTCTTTTCATCATCAGGGAAATGCAAATCAAACCCACAATAAGAAAACTCCTTACACCTGCCAGATGACTGGACTCAAAAAGAAATGACAAGTGTTTGTAAAGATATGAGGCAAAAGGAAGCCTCATGCATTGGATATGTAAATAGGTGCAGCAACAGTGGAGAATGATATGAGGTTCCTCAAAAACTTAAAAATAGAAATACCGAACAATCCAGTAATTCTACTACTGGGTCTTTATCCAAAGAACACAAAAACCCTAATTCAAAAAGCTATATGCATCCCTGTGTTTACTGCAGCATTATTTACAATACCCGAATATGAAAGCAACCTAAATGTCCATCAAAGATGAACAAATAACACACACACAGGAATATTACTCAGCTGTAAAAATGCAATGACATGGATGGACCTAGAGGATATTAACCTAAGGCAAATAAATCAGCAAAAGACAAATGCTATATGATTTCACTTATATTTGGAATCTAACAAAACAGAACAAAGCAGAAATAGGCCCATAAATATGGAGAAAACACTGATGCATGCCAGAGGGAAGGGGGTTGGGGAGATGGGCAAAATGAGTAGTGGGAGATACAGACTTCCAGTCATGGAATGAGTAAGTCATGGGAATAAAAGTACAGGGTAGGGAATACAGTCAATGATATTCTAATAGCCTTTATGGTATAGGTGATAGCTATACTTGTGGTGAGTATAGCGTAATAGATGGAGATATTACTGTGGTGTACACCTGAAGCTAATTTAACATTGTGTGTCAACTATACTCAGTATTTTTATAAAATCAGGACAAGTTTTTAGCTCTTTTAACATTAAAATGTTTGCTAATCATCTGAAACTAATTAAGCTATTTAAGCTACAAAAAGCACCTATCACCTTAAGAATCTGATGATTTGGTGATTGTAGGTAACATTGATAAACCAGAGTATCAGAGATTTAGAGGGGAAAAAAGCCTATTTTTCAGATGCTTCTGAGGAGTGATAAGTGGGAGTACAAGAGATTGAAAAAACTAATTTTTATAAATACCATCACCTGTCAGCCTTTCTAGGTAAGTAACGGTTCCAAATGCCCTGACTTTTAAGCATATGTATGTATAATTTTCTTGAACACATCCTTTCTGATCTTTGGAATACAAAATTTTCTTTCTCTTTTCTCTTCTTTCTCTTTTCAACACATTTCCCTGCTTTCTTGGTAGTTTCCACCAAGGAGAGTAGTAATCTTTGTTGACATGTCTACATTTTAAAGCCATAAACATCAGACATGAAGTAATAAATTTATAGCAATGGAAATCCTCAAAATTGGTCCATTCAATTTAATTTCATTCATTGGAATAAATCTGGAAAATTTATTTTTTGTATTTGGAGTATTTGGAATATATCACATGATTTTTAAGCCTCATAGAAATATAGTTGAAGTTTCTCAAGTGAATTGATGGCCACATACACAGGTTTTGCAATCATAACTCTAGACACATAGGTATTTCATCTAGGAATTTCCTTGAATTTTAGAATCAGGTTTTATTTCTATTTCTACATCTACATCTTAATAATTTAATACCTGGCACATGGGAATAAAACTTTTGTGACTAAAATAAATCAATTTGGTTCTATATAGTTAACTATATTAAATGGATTTTAAGATATGGTCATCAAAATGTAGGGTTTTTGACTTATTCTTTTCAAATAAATTATTTTCCAACTGTCTAACATTAGGAGAGGTTTTAATGGAGTATCATTTTCTCAATATAGGTAGTCTGCCCACTTCAGACCTCCTTCCCCATTTTACCTTCCCCAACAAATTTTTCAAAAAGGTAGTTTATAGTGATCCCCACTTCATTCCCTTCCACTTCTTGATTTATTACAATTTGTATCTGCCTCCATTATCCATAAACTGCTCTCATTAATTAACTCCAAATTACAGAGCAAAAGACATTTTCAATCCCAATGTGAACTCTGCATAGGAAGACATAATGTTTTCTTCATCCGACTCACTGAAGTTACCCTTCTTTGGCTTCAGGGATTCTCTATTTCCCTAATTTTATTACATCATTTATGCCCCTTCCCAATTCATGCTGTCTCTGAAAAATAAAATAAACATTTAAAAAATTAAAAAATTATTAGTGTTTTTGAGTGTGCTATCATCATCTCCTCCTTCACCCCTCTGAGTAATGTCACCCAAACACTATTGATCCAAACACTACATATGGAAGATTGTATTTTTGTTGAGAATGCTCCCTTTTCCGTAGTGTCCTCTGGGCAGAGTATACTTCCTGACCACTTTGAGGATTGGCTGAGCCATGTGATTTGCTTTGCTCAAGTGAGTATTAGCACAAGGTAATTTGCTAGGTGCACTGAGGCCTCAAGACACATCATAAGCTTTTGTTAGCTCTTTTTACATCTTTGTCATCCATCATGAGAGAAACATCCCTTGGGAAATGTCTAGTCCTAGGAGAAGGAGACACATGAAGTAGTACTGAGATGGGTTACAGGCTGAAGACAAGTGTTAACTTACTTAGTCCAGCAGAGCCACATATAATCCACAGGCCCAGGAATTAAAAAGAAGTACTTGTTCTAGACCACTGAGCTTTGGGATAGTTTTATTCAGAAGTTTTCAAGCACATAATGATACTATACCATATGTTTGTTAATGTCTCTCAAACCATTATCCTAAATTTTAAGCAAAAATATCCAACTCTCATTTCAAACATTCTCATCTGGTTGATTCATAGGAACCTCAAATTCGACATATACAAAAATGAACTTTCCTTCTCTCCCGGTAAGCTCATTTTCTCATGTTACCCATGTTCCCATGTTCTCCATGTTATTTAACTAATGAAGAATTGGGCCTATCCTATATTTCAAGCAAAAACCAAGGCACTATCATCCCCTCTTCATTGGCCCAGTTGCTAATTGATCAATCATTAACCCCCTTTATAGTAGTATAGTCTTATGAGTTAATAGGTTTTCCTGTTGTCTTTGAAATATTCCTATAAGCTACGTAAATGTTTTATGAAATAAAGCAGAATAGAAACAACAAAATACTATTGGTTATTTTCTTCCTCTTTAGTAGCATAATAGATGTAATCACATCATCATCCCACTGCTACCACATTGGTTTAGACACCTTGAATTTCTTAAAAATACTACAGGTCTTCTAACTTCCTCCAAGTTATTTATCTTCCAAAGTATTTTGCACTCTTCTTTCAATGTGCCTTTTAACATGAAAATTTATTCAACTTAAAATCCTCACTGGCTAGATACTTTCCGGATAAATACAGACAAAGAATATAACAACCCAACTTGTTATCCAAATATATCAACACACTGCGGCCGGGTGAACACAGAAATCTCTTGAAACTTTGGAGGTGCTTTCTTTTTCAAGTAGTACCCTTCTCATGAAAACATACCTTGTTTTCTACCCACAGTCCATCTAGTTAGATGACTCCTCAACCTTTTAGTCCCATTTTAGCTGTTATCTCCTCTGGTGATTCTTTATGACCAGTCCGTGCCACCTCCCTGACAAGTAGGCTGAGTTAATTCTCTCTTGGGAACTTGTGCACACACCTATAATATAACATTGACTTATGCCCCTGCCTCTGCTTTATATATTTCATAGAAATAATAGGATATATTCATATAGAACAAGATAGAAAACAAGGATAGTATTTTTTTTTTATCTAGCTTCTAGGGGAGCTGTTTTATTTATCTATCTCAAGCACCTACACATAAAGAGTAAAAAAATTATTTGTGTCATGAATGAATGGATTTAACTTTGGGTAAATAGTTAAGGGGTAGACATTGATTTAATTTAGGGTATGATGGCCTATTTTAAATTTAAATTTAAATCTACCAGAAACTCATCAAACTAATTTTTCTTTAAGATACAGAAGTTCATGAAGAACTTCCCTGGGAAGTCTTGAAACTACCAAGGCAAGAGTTGGACATTCCATACTGGGTTAGTACTTTGTACAAATTTTTATTATCACACCATTTGCTAGAATTTGTTTCTAAGCCTGACTTTCCCAATAGACTGTGGAATCCCTGAGGTCTGGCTGACAGTATTAAGTAGTGAAACCCTAAAACTGAGCAGTTACATCCCCAAACTCAATGCTGTTAGTTTATATGGTACTGGTCAATGCTTATTGAACTAGATCAATCATTCCTTTAATAGTAATAGAGCTTTATTATGGGCCATACTCAACTCCCAAAGCTGGGAAGAGAGCAGAGCTGTGACCGGACAATCACTGACACATATATACAGAGTTCAAACATAGAAAAGATGGTTTTATTCTTTCTATTGTTATAGGATATTTGAAAATTATGTATAGAATTACATCTTTAACAAAGGCTTTAAAAAAATCAGAAAAGTTACATTGTCCCCCGCATAAGCCAATAGGGTCTACTATTCTGTTACCATTTGGAGGAATACATAATTGCAATTAAGGTTTATATTCGTCTCAATTCAATATTGTCTATAACATTAAGATATCAGCAAATCTCATCTTATAAGATAATTACTAATCCAACTGAGTTCTATTATCATATTTTTTTTAGTCTAGCAGGTCTTTGCCTGAGCTTTGCAGTGTTATTTTTAATATGCACCTATATTTTGTATATTTGTGTTCAAACCCCTCCTATGAAAGCTATTACTCTTGTATATGGCCTGGTTTTAAAAATTGTGTTTTCCTTTTCTCCTATTGTATATCACCATAATATTAAGTCACTTTAATGACTGCTTAAAATGTGTAAGTGCTACTGGGTGACTTTCTCATTACTTGCTTTATTTCACAAATGGAGAGTATTTTATTATTATTTTTGAAGAGCTCTGAAAATCAGTAAACAAGTCATTTAAGAATCCCTTAGTGTTTTTTGGATTTATCATCAATATTACATTTCAAACACACAAATATTACAAATATTTAATAAGAAAACTGAGGATATAGAGGTATAAGTTAATAATATTCTTCTACAACTTGATACAACACTAGGATTTCTAACACATATATAATGTGATACATTTTACTTTCTTCTACAATCAAAATGGCTCAACAGTAATAAATGCCACTATGAGTCAAAGTAGTGACTGTGTTGCTATCAATTTTAGGGATAGAGTTGTAACAACTTGTGGTTCTTGACACAATTAGGCTATCTATTATATATTCTTGCTTTGCATTTTGTGAATCCACAACAATTTGGGAAAAATTAAAATTGTAGGTTTGTTTTTGTAAATGACATACTCTCACTTCATGTTTTTCTTTGGACTAAGAGAAACAGGTTTTTAAGGTATCAGCCAAAGTGAATTCTGGGGTCATTTAAAGGCCTCAAAATCAATGATTCTAAAACAGGGTCCTTTCCTTCCACTGCCACCCATAGCATCAGAATGAGGCATACTGTGATGACTGAATTGCTCTTTATACTACTGTCTTCTAGTCCAAGTGGCTTATGGGTAATGTCCCTTGCACAAGCTCAAGTATTATACTTAACCACAAGCTCTGCAACTGTACATGCCTAGGGTGCTTTGATGAACTTTAATGAACTTCATTCTGCCTGGCCCTGATGATCTCTCCAATTTATAAAGCTAACTTTGGAATTAGGTCTTACTTTCCAAATGATTCACCTTGCCTAATCTGAAATAATCCAGAAACTTAATGATCAAAGCCTTTGCTCGAGCATATAATCACTGATGAAAGATTGCTCTATGCCAAATTTGACTGCTATATCCTTAGAGTTGACAGGGATCCATTTTTAAATATACTCATCCTGAAGCATTAAAATTCTGTAAAATAGCTGGATTATCCCTATATTTAGTCTGTTACTCTTTGAAGAGAGAAGAAAGTTAAGAAAAGACCTTGTTCTTTATGAAGACCCTGGTTAGTACCAAATTTGTGATTTCACTGAGGAATAATGAATCTGGTATGAAAATTATTACTAGACAGACTATAATCATTTTCTTGTAATGTATAATAGCTTTGCTTCAAGTATTTTTGATTTCTCAGCTTTTCTTTCAAATTATTCAACATTTTTTTGTTGATTTAGATTATTACTAATCAGAAAATTGCTCATGAATTGGTCTAGCAGTCATAGGTCTTAAAACTGCAGATGGTGATTACTTTCAAGACATTTCTATTCAAGTTAAAATTATGGCAGTAATACCAAAACTCTGGGTAAACATGATAAGTGTTTTTATGTCTTATGGCCAGTCTGAAATGTATTAGAAAGTTACTGGGATACACTTTTGAATGAAACAACAATATCACTGAAAACAACAACAACAAGAACAAAAGAAAAAAACCTCATATGTCCATGGCATGTTGATTCCTACGTTCAAATTGCAAAGGTACTCCTCAAACTCTGTAGCAATGTAAAACATGTTTCCCACCATTTTATAGTAAAAAAAAAAGTTACAGCTAGCAAAACTGTTGTAAATCAGCTAATTCAAATTGATTAACATGCAAGGAAATCGAAGTCCAAAATGACAGAACATACTAATTGAAAATGCCGAACTTTGGTTATGACAGAGCAGGAACCAGAATCCAAACTCTAATTCTCAGTCCAGCGTTATCTTGTCATTCTATGAGACATCACATGAGGGAAAAGGAGAAGATGCAGTTTAATGTCCTGTGAAAAAGGATGCCTCAGGAAGATTTTGGCAAGCTCCAATTACAGTCATGGTTTTTTGTTTGTTTGTTTTTTTTAGGTCTCCCAGCATTGAGGGATGGGAAGGGGAGGAGATGATATGTTTTATGAAAATCTGATTCTTGCTTGTGTGTCTGTGGGGGGTGGGGCAGGGGAGGGTTTCTCTTTGTATGCTTCCATGATTCTCTCTTCATTGAAGAAATTAACAAAATTTATCAAAATACATCCAACTGTGGGTCTGTTTGCTTTTGTCTTTCCTAGCTTTCAGAGAGTCTCTTCAATTTGAACACTCTTGCCTTTTCCTAAGATGTTTTTCTTCAGGAATTTTTACTGTTGCTCTTCACTCCTCTGTTTTGAAATTCAGGAACTGCTATTTCTCATTTTCAGCACATCTGTGGTGCCATCCACATAAGATATAACTTAATTTCAGAGGTAACATACAAATCAGGCAACAGGGATTATAATATGGTATGAGGCACCTGGGGGCTCAGTTGGTTAAGCGTCAGACTCTTGATTTCGTCTCAAGTCATGATCTCACAGTTCATGAGATTGAGCCTCTGCCCTGAGCATGGAGACTGCTTGGGATTCTCCTTCTCTCTCTCTCCCTCTCTCTCTCTCTCTTCCTCTCTCTCTCTCTCCCTCTCTCTCTCTCTCTCTCTCTCCCTCTCTCCCCCTCCCCTGCTTGCTCTCACTCATTTGCTCTCTGACTCTCTCAAAATAAACTTGGAAAAAATAATATGGTATAGACCATTGACTATGTGAAAAAAATGCTTCTAGAAAATAAATACAATCCTGTTTCTTTTAAGTTATTGCCATAGTCACCCCTTAAAATTTCAAACTTATTCTATTATTATTCTAAGTTTTATGAACATCTCTCAAGCTTTTTCTAATCAGCCAATTTATTCAATAGTTGATCTACTGCCACTACTTGCTAGATTTTACATGGAATGAAGCTTTTTAATTACAATTTCAAAAATGTTCATTTTCTTCCAATATGGAACATTCTAGTATTGTATTATGCTCTCTAAATGTTACTCTCACTATTTAATATTCAAATAAACATTTAAAGTCCTTTGAGCACTCAGATGCCCCTACTGTTTACTTCAGGGGGGACTATAACTCATCCCAACATATTTAATACTGGTAATCATTAGCTCTGCCAGTAATTGTAGTCACATCTCAGTTTTACCATTCCCAGGTAAAAGAGATACAAATTAAATATAAAATAAATTTAAAAAAATTTTTTTCAAAGTATAAAAATTTAATTTTTATTTAAAAATTCTTAAATGTTTATTTTTTAGAGCATGAGTGGGGAAGGGATAGAGAAAGAGGGAGACACAGAACCTGAAGCAGGCTCCAGGCTCTGAACTGTCAGCACAAAGCCCAATGTGGGGCTTGAACCCACGAATTGTGAGATCATGGCCTGAGCTGAAGTTGGATGCTTCACCGACTGAGCCACCCAAGCACCCCAAAGTACAAAAATTTGAAGCTTACTTTATTATTTTTTTGTCAAACTTGAAGATCCAGTGTGACTGCTACAGGAGATGTGATAGAGTCTTAGGCAAAGAAAGCTACAATTTCAAAGAAATTTATTTGTGTGAGTCAGATGCCAAACCCTGCAATGTTTTAAAGCTATTTTCGGTAAGTTTCCCAGGCTCCTGGATGCCTGTGTGCAAAGTTTATGTGACTTCCACAGGATTCTTCACTTTGAAGCTTCTGGCCCTTAATGAGAAGCATGGAATCCATCTCCCCAACTCCCTGTCACAGCTTCAAAGTCCACCTTTTTGTTCACAATTCACTTTGAATTAAAAGATGTTATTAAGGTTCTAGAGGAGGATGGGGAAAACCCAGGAATCTTTTACCCACTCCCCTGAGGGTTCTGTTCCACCTGAAATGTTCTCTCAACTGTAACAGCTACTGATAAACTTGGCAATATCACGTACGTGAATGAAACATCTATTTTCTCGCTATTATAAGCTATTATAGAATGCCTTAACTCTTAGTACATCATTGATACATTTAGTATAAAATAAAGAACAATATAATACAAAATATCATGGCTTCAGTATATACCACCTTGAGCTATGTATTCAAATTGCAAGCTATACTTTCTCAATTGGAAACTTAATATTTTTTTATGTAAGCTTATTCTGTGCCACTCATGATAAAAGGGCAAACCCATTAGAATTGCAAGCTCCTTGTTGGCTCAATCTTTTCAAAGTCATTTTCTGGAATACTACAAATGCTCACTGAACTTTACTTTTAGCAGTTATAGTTTCTGGAAATACTATGTTCTCTTCATGCCCCCAGGTTTTGCCTACTAAACCTGAAGCATGTTCTTCCACTTTTGCCTTTGAAGTATACCTCCAACTCACCTTCCACTTCAGTTCCAAGGTCATCTATTTATGAAAATTTTCCCAGCCCCATCTGCCATATTTGGACTCCTATTATGCTTTTTTTATAACACTATTTCATAGTACTCTAATGATTTATTTACATGGATTTGTTACATGTGACCTGACTCTATCATACGTAGGAAGTCATAGGCTGATGATATATGGGGGTCAAAAATCCTACTACTGTCTCCACCCTAATCCTTCAAATTAGCCTATATTATAGACTGCTTAGAACCCAAGTATTATTCTATGAGTTCTATTTAAGGCACTTCTCTTTGTCATTATACAATTAACTACCACAAATATTGAATGCTAAAAAATAGGCTGTGCACATTTTAAATAATACAGGAAAAAAAATTGAAAACAGGGCTAACCCAAAACAATATGTGCCACTTAAGGGATGTAACAAAAGATTTCTCTGACAATCTCATCTCACATCTTCTAGAGTCTCCTTCCCATTTCCATGTACATCATTTTTCCCAAATTCCAGACCAATTACCCAGAGCTCTTAGTTCAATTTGGATTTTTATTGTTATTATTACTAACTGTACTATATGCCTAACTCTGAGTATGTTATACACATCAGCTGATTTAATTAAATCTTGAAAATGATCCTGAGATGTGTGTGCTATCATTATTCCATTTAAAAGGTAAGGAAACAGAGGACAAAGGGAGAGGTATTTTATAATTTTTTAAATATTTATTTTTTTTAGAGACAGAGACATAGAGTGCAAGTGGGGAAGGGGCAGAGAAAGAGGGAAACACAGAATCTGAAGCAGGCTCCAGTCTCTGAGATGTCAGCACAGAGACCAATGCAGGGCTTGAACTCACGAACAGCAAGATCATGACCTGAGCCAAAGTCGGACACTTAACTGACTGAGCCACCCAGGAGCTCCAAAGGAGGAGATATTTTTGATCCTCTCTTCCCAGATTCCCTCAAATCCTATCATTACATAATCATAGTTACATTATAAATCCAACAAAACATTACTAATATTTTATTAAAATATAATTGACTGCATGCTATTAATTAAAATATTTATACTTCCTTATATTTGTATAGTGCTTTGTCACTTAGACAACACTTTTACAAACATGCTATCATTCATTTTTCACAATGACAGTAAAGCAAGTCACATCATATCCATTGAAGGATGAATAAAACCAAAGCGTTGAGAAGTTAAGAAAAAGCACATTTACATCAAAGTCCTTATTTTATGCCAAGACACGATCTTATGCTCAGCTTGGGTTTGACAAGGCTAAATAATGGCTTCCAGTGATACCAGGTCCTCCTCTTTTTGAACATGTGAATGCTACCTTATTTGGAAAAAGGAACTTTGCAGATGTGATTAAGCTAAACATCTTGAGATGGGGAGATCATTTTGGGTTATACATTTGGGCCCTAAATGCTATCACATGTATCCTTGAGAGGGAGTGGGAGATTTTCTGCACATGAAGGAAAGGTGATATGAAGAAAGAGCAGACAAAGACAAGAATGTGTTGGCTTGGAAATTCAAAGTTGTATTCAAGCATAAGCCAAGGAATCCTGGCATCACCAGAAAGAGGCAAGAAACAGATTTTCCCCCAGAGCCTTAAGACAGAGTGTGTCCTAGCCCACCCCTTGATTTTGGCTCAGCAAAACTGGAGTTTTGGCCTCCAGAACTGTGAGAAAATAAATTTCCGCTTTTTTTTAGCCATGACATTTGTGATAATTTCTAACCAGAGCCACAGTAAAGAAACACAGGCTTGAGCTGAATGTCTATTACATTTGGACTGATTAGCCTCATGAAGGTGACTAAATGAACATGGGTGTCCCCTAGTGTCTTGCTATCTAAGATCCAAAGACTTTAAACAAATCTAGTAAATTAGAATTTCTATGTAATCCATGTAGAAGAGCCTCTTATTTTCTCCTTCATTTCACAAGAAAGAATGCTAACAACAGGTGACACTGCTATGATTCCAACCCAGTTTTCCTGCTGCATCAATGTTCATCTAATGATGTACATCACATGCATATATGAATGCTACCTCCCTATGAGTGTCTTCTTGACTATTTTGTTTGCTTTTTTCTTCTTTGTTTGATTAGTGTGTCAGTTCCATTCACCTCTCACTGTGCTTCTGTCCTCAAAGCTTTCTAGGACATTTACCTCGTCTTCTCAACTCTCATATTGGGTGATTCCCATCTTTTTTATGCTTTTTTATTATTTGATCCTTTAACTATTTTGTAGCCCACCTCTTTCTTTCTGGTTTCCTTCAATCTTTATGGGGGCCAACATTTTTCAAGTTCTTTGCTGATGGTTACTCATCGGGGTTGCCTTTTGCTTTTAGCTATTGCCATGAAACCCAAACAGCTTAGCATGACAACAAATTCCTACATCCTGTTCACCAAAGAGTTGTATCACATCATTTCTTCTAATACAGTTTGCATTTCTGAAAATGTAAAAGAGGTGTGAGCTTTTATTTGTAACAATCATCACTTTGCTGATGTACCACATTCTGTGAGTCTGTGTCAGCCTACTTTTATCTAAATTGAGCTGACATAGCTTTTGAAGTAATTGTGGAAGGACTTTAATTCCTTACAGCTCCCATTTTACATCCTTTGAATTCAATTACTGTCTAAGTGAAAGGAAGGAGACACCAGCATGGAATGTTTATCAGTAGGTCCAAATCATGATCTTTATAATGCAAAGTCTGGGCCTGCCATTGGGATCTAATGACAGTAGCTAACAGCCAAGTTAATGGCTTAGTGTTGCAGTGCACCCAGTTCCCTTCAACTTAGGAGGATTGATAGCGGAGCGTCAGGAATTCTGCCTACCTGCAAATTCATAAGTAGTTCCGATAAACTGCTCACCTAGATTTTATTCATAAACTTTCACATTTATATCCTGACTCATTTGAAGAAGAATTTAAGGCAGCTTATAGAGATGAAATACATTAAAAGAGGGTAAAACAAAAAAGGCAAGCACATGGAACATAAAGTCATACACATGTTAGGATGGGCCACAGTTCAGCACCAAGATTTCTAAGCAAGCAAAGAGGAAAACTAACTGCATGTTAGTTCCTTGAGCTCAGCTCTTCAGCTTAGAAATACAAAGGAATCTCTCCCAAAGGTTCTGAAGGAAAAGATCTCATATAGGAAATGAACACTCCCTTTTACGTGTGATGCTACAAATTTCTATAGGACCATTTATAGTATTCATAAATATAAGTCCTTGGTACCAAAATAAAAGATTAGCCAATCAAATGCTCTTGTAAAAGAAAGTGAACATGTGGTTGCTACACTCCAAGTATCGTATCAGGAATATCACAGTCCACACGTATCTGACACTTCCAAACCCTTTACCTCTGTTTTTGCTGTTGCTTCTGTCTATTACTGTTAATTTATGATTATATCTCTGTTGAAACTCTACATATCCTTCAAAGGCTAGTTCAAATATTACTTTCAGGCATGTCATATAGTGGATCAGTGCATAGAATATGGAGTGAGAAAGAATGAAGTCAGAATCTTGCCTCCCTCATGTACAAACTGTGTAATCTTAACCAAGTTAATTAAATTCTCCAAGCATCTGCCTCCATATCTCTAAAATGAGACTCAAATTTTATCCCCTAAGATTGCCAATATCTTTAAATCTGGTAATGGAGCATAAGAATTCAATAAATGATAGCTCTATTTGACCAGAAGAGCTTTTTTAAAATATCACTTCACTCTGAATTCATACAGAAGTATGGTGTAAAGATACAGAAGATGTGCAGCCAGGCTTACTGTATTTCTTATCATCCATATGACACTACTGGCATCATAGTAGGCACATAGCCCCAAAATTCCTGCCCACTGGTATCCACTTCCTAGGCTGTGCCTGAGTTCCTGATTCACAGAAAGTGAGATAATAAATCTGGGTCATTTTAAGCTGTTAAATTTATGTTAGTTTGTTATACTGCAATAGAAAACCAATACAGTCATGTTAGTTCAACTTTATGACTTCAAGTGGTCTCTTTTGTAGAATGGAGATAATGGCATTCATTGTACAGAAGTGTTGAGAGTTGATTATGATTATAAGGATATACATATTTATAAAAAGCAAATCTTATCAAACCTGAAATGGCATCACTGTCCTTACAAATGTATGGCACTTAGGGATGACTTTTGTATCCTAGTAATTTCTTCATGTATTTTGTCTCCCCCTCCCCCCATTATATTGTGGGCCAGAAACAGCTTCTATCATATGTCTCTGCATCTGAATATCAGTCTTGCAAATCTTGCAAAATCAGTCATAATGATAAAAATCACAATAGTTGTTACCTCAACAGGGGGAGGACAAGAGATCAGACTTGGAAGGGTATTAGGAAAACTTACAAAGTTTGAAAATATTATACATCTTGACCTGGGTAGTATAGATGTAGAAACCATCAAGCTGTGCCTTTAGAATTAGTGGATTTCATAGATATTTTAATATCCAACTTTTAAATATGCTATTGGATTAATCTCTGATAAAAAAAAAACAGTTTGGGGACACTTGGATGGCTCAGCAAGTTAAGCATCTGAATTTAGCTCAGGTCATGATTTTGTGCTCTCTGAGTTCGAGCCCTTCATTGAGCTCTGTGCCAATAGCTCAGAACCTGGAGCCTCCTTTGGATTTTGTGTCTCCATCTCTCTCTGCCCCTCCCCAGTTCATACTCTGTCTGTCTCTCTCTCAAAAATAAACATTAAAAAAACAGTTAAAGAAACCACAGTTTTATTTTTTAGTGGAATATAAAATTTTTCAATACTTAAAAAAAAATAAACTGAAGCAAATTTTTCAGCAAATGAAATGGGCACATACTAGGTTTTCTGGAGTGAAAGCCATAGCAGCAGTCTTACTGTTTTCAAAAATGTCAAGATGAAGACATGCAAACGGCTAACAGATGGTCACGAAAAAGTGAGCACAGAAAGATGCTCAGCATCACTATCAAGATAATACAGTTCATAACCAAAGATATCACCTAACACCTGTCAGATTGGCTAACACCAAAAAGACAAAAAAAAAATAAATAAATAACGTTGATAGGGATGTGGAACAAAGGGAGCCATTGTACACTGTTGTGCGATTTGAATTAGTGCAGCCACTATGGAAGGCAGTATGGAGGCTCCTCGGAAACTTAAAAATAAATTTGTTGTATGATCCAGCAATTCTGCTTTTGGGTATTCACCTGAGGAAAGTGAAAACACCAGTTTGAAGAGATATATGCACCCCATGTTCATTGCATTATTTACAATAGTCTAGATATGGAAGCAACCCAAGTGTCCCATGATAAATGAATGGATAAATAAGATGTGGTATAGACATATAGAATTGAATATTACTCAGCCATAAAAAATGCAATCTTGCCATTTGTGACAACATGGATAGACCTAAAAGGTATTATGATAAGCGAAGTAAGTCACACCGACAAAAACAAATACAATATGATGCCACTTATATGTAGAATCTAAATAATGAAACAAATGAACAAACAAAAATGAAACAGACACAGGAAACAAACTGTTGGTTATCGGAGGGAGGAAGTTTTGGGAGGTAGGTGAAATGGATGAAGGGGACTGAGATGCACGAACTTCCAGTATATTATGTACAGTATAGACAATATAGTCAATAATACTGTAATAACTTTGTACGGTGACATGTGGTAAGAGACTTATCACCTGGGGATCATTTTGTAATGTTTAAAAATATCAAAGCAATGGGGCGCCTGGGTGGCTCAGTCGGTTAAACATCCGGCTTCTGCTCAGGTCATGATCTCACGGTTCATGGGTTCGAGCCCCATGTCGGGCTCTGTGCTGTCAGCAAGCTCAGAGCCTGGAGCCTGTTTTGGATTCTGTGTCTCCCTCTCTCACTGATCCTCCTCTGCTCATACTGTCTCTCTCTCTCAGAAATAAATAAATAAATAAATAAATAAATAAATAAATAAATAAAAATATCAAAGCACTATGATGTATACCTGAAATAGCATACTGGATGTTAATTATGCATCAATTAAAAAGCAAACAGCAAAATGAGCATTATAATATATAGTCCCTGGGAGAGGGTCTCAGGCAATACTTTTTCAGATAAGTGGCTTCAAAACAGATCTTTCTAAAATAAATAAATAAATAAATAAATAAATAAATAAATAAATAAAATAAAATAATCAACATCATAGAAATAGCTCACTGGGTCCTATATTGTGACCTCCATATTCCTGTATCTTAAGAAATCTATAGCTTAGCTATCAAACATTACCGAGTTATCAGCATTTTAAAGAGTTGAAAAAATGTATTGAAATTATCTTAATAAATTATTTAGCTTTCAAAAAAAAAAAAAAGACATGATATTCATGGACTGCCAGAGATGCCAGAGTAAATGGTAAAAATAGCAAAGGGTGTGTGCCCCTGGGACTCTTTCTTGAAACAACATTGAACTCTCATTGGCAGTGTCAGCAGGTTAATGAAGAAATCTCTTAGGCATGGCACATGTTCAATCCAGACTGACATTACTTGAGACATGATTTTAACAAATGCTTGTTCATCAATACTCACCCAAATGATTAACCTGAGTTAAAATTAGAAAAATGCCACTTGCTTCAAGGGCTGAATGCCTGCAAAATCATTTCATGGAAGAGTGAGAGGCAACCATTTGATGAATATCAGAAGAGAAATAGCATTCAGTGTCAGACTATTGCAATGGTCTGTTCTCTTCAGTGAAGCTAAGGAATGTTTTAGAAAGCAGAGCAGTAGATACTTTCCACAACTTCAATCTCGGGAAACTAGAAAAAAATCCTCCTATTATCATACTTGACTTTCAGACTTAGTCTCAGAGCTTGAAGGGACTCAGAGATCACCAAATCCAAATTACTCTGTTTGCAGCAGAAAGAAAAATGCAGACTAGAGATTAGGCTTATGGGAGAAGGGAGGATTAGGACTTGTGTTATATTAAAATGACAGTAATGATTATATTAAGGGAAATGTATCAGTGTAGTAATTGATTTTTAAGGAATTATCAAGTAATTCCATTTTATAGGAAATATTGTAAATGACTCTGAAAAACTATTTTCAGTTCTTTGTTGAGGTAATAAAACTTACAACTGCTGATCACTGAGAAATCTCAAGACTAAATACATTGTCATTGCACAATTTATATGTAGTCAAAGGAGTGGGAAAAGCAAAAAGCACAGGTAGAGTCTGACCAGGTTCAAGCATAGATTTAACTACTCCCGTCTCACCCTCTGGTTCCCTGATAACAGACATACCTCCTTGGGTCAACATAAAACACCTCTACAAAAATACAGTAATGATAATTAGGAGGCTTAGGAACTGTAATTAGCAAGCCCCATTTGGAAAGTCCTGGATAGAAATTTAGTAAGTGTTGGTGCTGCAGACGAAGGACTTGAGCATGAGACAAGAAAAAAATAGTCAGGTGTTGTATAAAAGGCATTAAACTAATTAGAATGATCAATCACTCCTCACTGCTACACATACCAAGTATTTCTTCTAGTTTGGACACAGTCAGTGTCAATCTTTTGAATGTTCACAAATCCATGTGGCCTGCCTAAGGGCTATTTGTTACCAAAGAGTTTTGATTTGGGGTGCTACCAATTTCAATGAACTAGTAAACTAGGCAGGCTGGCTGGAAATTAGAGCAATTTAGTCACCTTTTGTTTAGATAGCTCTCCCTGTTGTTTGGATATGCCTAAAAGTGTCCCATCTGCCAGGAGGATAGTTGCAAAGAACTAGGTGTCAACATAAGCAACACTATGGTATTAGTTAGAAAAGCTAACACCCGACCAAGACCTCCTGATTCCCTATCTCAGTGCTCTCTCTACCCTATCTGATATTTATCCATGAATGTATCTGCCAAGTCACTTCTACATTGTACAGATTCATAGTTATAAGCATTTAACAGTAATAACAGAAGCTAGAGGCAGACCAAGTACAGACAAGTCATATGAACAGAGTTCATTTTTACAGAAGCCTCCCCTCACTCCTCTTCCTGCCAACTTTATCTAACATTTCCCTGTATTTCCACCATACTCCCTATTACCAATTAGAATCACATTTACATGAGAAAAGTAGTTCCCCTACTTAAAACATTACCCCAGGTCTCAGAGACTTCAGAGTCAGTCTCCAGTTGCTACTGTCCAATCTGACACCATCAACTCCAATATCTGTCCCAAATCTTACTTTCCTTGAGTTAGCAGCTTGCTTGCCCTGTGCCTTGTTCTCACCCAAGAGGCATGCTCTTTGATAAATAACAGCTAATAAACAATTTGCAAGCAAGTATGTTTTCATGCTTTGCCCCATTTAAAGCCAGAAAAGCCAAAGCAATCTAGTTCAAGCTCTTCATTACATAAATGAGGAAATTTTATCCCATAGAATTTTACTCTTTACTTAGCATCTTAAAAGTGTGAAGTAACTAGAAGTAACAACACCAGATGCCAGACACCTAACAGAATAATTCTTTTCTACCTTACTATGACGCCTAAAATCATTCCAGTTAAGTTATCTCTGTAAAGAACTAATCTAAAATGCACAAAGTATTCTGACAGGACATTAGCCAACATTGGTTTTTTTCTTCTTTAAGTGTTTCAAATGAAAATAAAATAAATCAACAGGGATTTAGTATATTAATGTTTAAGGGAATACACTATTATGAAAATTGTAAGATAAGAAAGAACTAGAACAATACCTTACACTCTAAGCACTGTTTATTTCCAAAAATAAATATTCCGCTTCACACAAAATTGAAAATCATTTCAATTTTGCCACAAAATCCAACCATACTGTTCAGGAACCTAGAATTTTCCTCAAATGCATCACAACCTGTTTTTTTTTTATTTGCAACTCTTTCACTCAAAAAAGTATTTTCTAGCAAAAGAGGAAAGAAAAGGAAATTATTTTCACTTAGCATAGCAAATGCATCAACAGATACAATTTCTTCCCTCCCCTTCATTTCTGAAAAACATTCAAAATAATCTACGGTTAAATGTTCATTTTTGTCATTAAAAATTCTTATCTAAAAAAATCAGTAGATAGCAAAGCAAAGGATGAAACTGTGTTGTAAGAGTAATGCAGAAAATGTCTGTATGAACATAAAAACTATGGGACTAAAAAAATTTCAAACTCACTTTTTTCACATAATCAGATAAACTACTGCTTTTCCTATTTCCTTGTCATTGGTAATGGTGTTAGTCCCAATTACTCATTCAAAATCCAATCTTGTACAAGTTTTCTACTCCTCTGACCAACTCCTATTCAAAGATAATCAGTTCCTGCTGAGTCTATACTCTCAATGTTTTATAAACATTCTTCTTTCCCTTCCCACTATTACAGCCTCAGTACAAATCTACCTAGTGTTTGCTTTCCTCCATTTTCACTCAGTAGGAAGCATCAGGCACCTGACTTGAAGAGTGATTTTCCATAAACAAAGTCCAGGCTTCTTACGTCCTTTCCTTAAGAAAGTAAGAATTCATCATTCTCTCCCAAGAGCAGAATGTGGCTCGAATTCCTTACTGGTATATTTAAAACTTGCTACCATCTGAGCTAAATCTACTTTCTCTCATTTCTCAATAATCTCCCATGAGGTCTCCATGTCATAGAGCAATGCTGTCCAATAAAACTTTCCACTATAATGGAAGTATCCCACATCTGTTCTGTCCAATATGGTGGGTGTTGGCCCCATATACTTACTGAGCACTTGAAATGAGACTAATACAACTGAGGAAGTGAAATCCTAATTTTATTTAATTTAAATGTAAATTATGTAGCAACATGTAGCTAGTGGCTACCATATTGCACAACTGAGCTCCAAAGCAGTGGTTCTCAAATTTTATCATGCATCCGAGTCATCCAGAAGGCTTGTAAAAACAGACAGTCAGACTCTATTCCTGACTTTTTGAGTTTGTAGTCTGGGATGAGTCCCAAGAATTTGCATTTCTAAAAAGTTCTCAAATGATGGCAATGTTGCTGGTCTGTCCAGGGTGCAAGTTTGAGAACCAGTGTCCTAGGCAAATTTAAACCCTCTGTCTCTTGAAAAGACCTAGTACTTTTATCTAAATAGGTTTCTGTTTGTAACTACATTCTACCTTGTTGTATACTAATTTGCATGCTTATTGTCTCCTTCATAAATCATAAATTACCTGTAAATAAAGAATACATCTTTTTTATATTTCCAAGACCTCAAATGCCATGCTTAGTCATATCAACATAACAAACATGCAGTAGGGGGTGTTGGATTGAATTAGAAGTCAGTTGTTTTTTAAAATATTAAACATCTCAAACTCATTTTATTCATTCTAAATTTAAATTTAGGGTAGGTGGAAGAATTAGTTATAAAACGATACAGAACGCCTTAAATAATTTTAGAATCTGGAATACATAAATTTGAGATTCTCATGGTTCTCCATCAATACAGTTATATAAAAAAATACTCCAATGGTGCTCATAATTATATTTCTGAGATAAAAAAGAGAAATATTATAGAGCTATTAGAGATAGTGGCTGTCATGAAGTATTATTAACTGTTAAAAAAATAATGAGACAAATTTACCTCTCTGAGCAGAATTTTTAAAACAAATGAGAAACTCTTCAGCAGATTCAAACTTTTCATACACAACTTTTCTTAAAATAAAAGTGAAAATATCTCACATTTTCCGTTGAAATGTGGCTCAATACAAAAAGAGCAAGGCATCATTAAAATGAAGCTCAAGGTGATACAAACACCAGGAGAAGAAATGTTTCCAAGATCTTTTACAGGAGTGAGCCTAGTTAAGACCAGGCAATTAGTTCCTTACTGTGATCAGACACCTTTAAACCTGCAATTTGAAAGAAGCCACCTATAGAGAAATCTCTTCCACTTCTTTTTAAATTATAGTAAGTCACCACCAAATTATTTTCCTTCGAATTATCAAAGAAGTTTACTCAGCACATTTTTCAAACAAACTCAATGTTATTCAAATAATGTGTGGCTGTTCCATTAGCTAAATCACTCTTTTCCCATTTTCCCCACTAATATGAGCCTTTATGTGAACATCAAAGAAATATGGTTAATGAGTAAACACTCAAAATTATAGCACAGGGAAGAGCCTAGATGGCATCACCTGGCCTTAGCACAACCCTCTCTGTTGCTAGGCAACCAAAGCTAATAAAAGGAGGTCTGAAGCCAGGCAGGAAAAGAAAACCAGCCACCTCCCCCATCTTTACTTATCAGCCCTACTGCCACAATTAAGTTTGTAGGAGGCCCCAAATCAAAATGCAGCACCCAGCTTTGGGGGTAATGTTGCTTTTACCCTGTGATGTAATACCTACGTTTCTACACCAATAAAAGGTTTGGCTGACAAGAACTTTACGGAAAAACAATATTTCATTTTGGGTATATTTAATACCCCTTTGAATTTGAGAGTCACTTCTAATATCCTAAGACAGCCATTCAAATGTTCAGTCAGGAAATGCCTGAAAGCTTGAAATACATTCTGGACGTGTCTTGTGGGGGAGGGTTGTTTTAGTTGTTAGTATTTTTGTTTTGTTTGTGGTGTTTTGTTAATGTAATTTATGATATAAGAATTTAAAATCTCTTCAGAAAAAAAATACAACAAATAATCCTGGGCCATGACTCCAATTAAGGACCAAAGAGTGCACAGAAAATAAATTTATTTATAAAATATTCACTTATAAAATATTTATTTATTTTGAGGGAGAAAGGGAGAAAGCAGGGGAGAGGGAGAGAGAAAATCCTAAACTCTGTGCAGGCTCCACACCTGTAGCACAAAGCCTCACAAGGGGCTCAGTCTCACTAACCCAGGAGTTATGACCCAAGCTGAAATCAAAAGTTGGATGCTCAACCAACAGAGTCACCCAGACTCCCCCCAAATTTAGATTTATCTTCAGAAAATGTGTATTCTGCATTGGTAGGACAAAGCCTTCATGGAATAAGTGGGGTTTGGACTGAGTCTCAAGTAAGGGATTATAGTGGAATGAACAACCATGCACAAAGAAGTAGGGATCAAGAGAGGATGATATGTTCAGGACAAAGTGAGGAGATTCTTGCCTAAAGAGGAAAGTTCAGTATTATTTTATTTTTAATAGCTTGCATTCATTCAAAGTCTATTCTTGCCAAAACAAAACAAACACCACCAAAAAACCCCCACAAAAACCCAAAATCACTCATTATGGCTGATCTCATAAATCATGATGGCAACCCTACAACAATAATTCCATAATTATACCTTTTTTCTTGCAAAGCCTAACTCTTCCCCTGAGTCATTTATTTTGCCTACAAACATACTCAATTTGTTTAATCTAAAAATCTTCTTGAGAAAAATTATAACCCTCCAAAGTAGGTACTATTATATTAATCTTATAAATAAGGATAGATGGGTAAACAGGTGAGTGGACAGATAGATACAAAAAAAAAATGAGGAAGAAAGAAAGAAAGAAGGAAGGAAGGAAGAACAGAAAGAGGAAGAAAAAACAGCAAGCTTAAGACATTATTTAAAATTTGCCTAAATTCACACAAC
The DNA here is from genome assembly GCF_003009895.1 of Hyaena hyaena. Taxonomy (NCBI): domain Eukaryota; kingdom Metazoa; phylum Chordata; class Mammalia; order Carnivora; family Hyaenidae; genus Hyaena; species Hyaena hyaena. Next base: position 1,799,916 of record NW_024080990.1, on the reverse strand, counting down.
AAAAATCTAGGTTGGTCTGATTTCAAATCTCAAGTTTCTAACTACATTTTACATTACTCCCAGATAGGAGGGCAATATTCAGTAGGTGAAAATTAAGATAGGTTATCAAAATTCAAATCTGATTTGATGATTCTATTCAATGTAGACACTTTAAAAATAGTTGTTTTAAGTAGGAGAGTGAGAGAAATTAATATTAAAACCTGCAGAAGAACATTTCTCAACCTAACCCTGTTGTCAGTTTTAGTATTGTAACCTTTGGGGTCTCAGGTGTGACAAGTAAGCTTCATGAGCCATTTAGTCCAGATATTCATTCCTTATATAAAATATACCCAAAAGCCTTAAGAATGGATTATTAAATGTAGAAATATAAAACTATGGAATGTTTGAGTAACATAAGAATGACTTTAACCTATGATATTGTGAATAACGTATTTAATTGAAACTGGCTTAATGACATTATTCCCCTATTGAGATTGTCATTAAAAGAGTAGCTTTTAGAGAAGCCTAAATTGATTACCGAAATAGCTTCTAAAATCATTTAATTAACATGAACTTGGAAATCTGGGGTTTTGTTTGTTTGACAGCCAAAGGATGAGTTCAATACAAGTGAATGGTGTTGAGCTTCCCTTGGGGGCAGATAAAAAGAGTATTGGTAAAAACAGTTTCCTGAAACATGTAGAATGGAGGAATGCAATCCCTATGTGTTGGTTTATTCCAATTGGTATTTCATTAGAGGTTATATTGGAATTCAATTGGTAGAAATTTGAAGTCCTCTGGCTTACTGACTCAGAACCATTTCTAGTTATCTACAGCTCCTCTGCATAAAAATAGGAGTCTTGCTAACATTAGTTTTACTCCCTTTCTGTTTATATTCTCCTACCTCTGGTTTCCTTGGCATTCACTTCCTACGGAATTGCTAATGAAAATACCTGCACATCATTCCTATTGGCACTTCAGTGTGCTCAGGCAGAGTCTTACCACTAGGAAACACCAGATTTTAGGCCAGAAAACTAACTCTTCATCAGTGAGAGGCCATTCAGCATCTCTACAAGAGGTTTGTGAATATTTTTCATGTTCATCAAAAGGATAATAGGTTAAAAAAAACCAAGAAACATTTCTACCAATGCTGAACATTTATCCGTCCATCTTGGTTAATTTGGCGATTATTATTCCTTTGCTTGAAATTTCTTTCTCCATTTTCTTAGGGTCAATGTCCATACATCCTTTTTTTTTTCATTGCTTTTTAAGTTTTTATTTATTGGGGGGAGGGGAAGAGTGGGGAAGGGGGAGAAAAAGAGGGGGACAGAGGATCTGAAGAGGGCTCTGTGCTGACAACACAGCACACCCTTTAAAAGCAAGCTTACATGCATCTTCTCTGAGAGGTCTCCTATGAACATTACACTGGGTTTACGTGACTGTTTTCCACTTAGATTGCAATATCCTTCAAAAAAGAGATGTGCATTATTCCTCTTTGAATCGCAGGTGTCTATTAGGATTCTTGTCACACAGGAGATGCTCCTGTGATGTGAGATAAGCTGAAATGAACTGGACTTTCAATCTAAGTAAGTGATGGTACCTCTCATCTTACTAAGATGCATGAGGAAGAAAAATGTCTTTCCAACCAATGTAACATGTCCTTTTTGCATCACACTTGGCTGTCTTGCAAAGCCTTGTTCTTCAGTCTACACTTGTATTACCTTCTTTTTCTCCCAAAGAGGAAGAAGCCTGTCCTATTTCCAAGAATAATTTCTATGCTCCCTGTGAACTCATTCCATAATTATACTTTTTTCTTGCAAAGGCTCACTCTTCTCCTGATTCATTTATTTTGCCTAAAAACATACTCCACTTGGTCTAAAAATCTTCTTGAGAGACCTTATTATCACCTTGAATTATAATTCTTATTCTCTCCTCACTCTCAGATCTTCCCAAATCTTCTGGCCAGTAAACAATCAAAATCATTTGTAAATAAATAGAAGACATTAAGTTTGAGGGTTTTTAGTTCAGTGTATTGTATCAAGTTCACTTTATGTCAGTAGAAACACATCAGATATGATTTAATTTTTTGAGGGGGTCAGTGTAGAAGGATAGTAGGAAGGGAGGGAAGGACGAAGATTCAAATTTCCTGCATGTAAACAACGTGGAGATAGATGTGTCACTAGGAAATGCTTATTGCTACAGGGAGGAGTTACCAAACAATGAAATATTTGTGGCATCAAGCAAATTCAAGCTGTAATAAAATTCACGTCAAAAGAGGTACTATGTTTTAACTATTTTATTGTGAAGATATTATTTAAAGTAAATAAACTCATTAAACCTCATTACAATAGATTTATCACAGTGATAGCCCCAAACTTATTCATGCCTTCCTATGTCCTCACTTTTGATCGATGTCTTATCACACTGACTAAAGTATTTGATCATAGCACTTGTTTTGGCCAAAAGGATAGGATATAATGGAATATAACATGATGCAAGCAGAGATTTGAAAAATGGAGCTTGTGTTCTTGTGGCCATTTAAACGTGTCTCTGTGTAAAGAAGTCTGGGTTAACCTCAAGGAGTTGGCCATTGAATCGAGGCTATCTTATTTTTTATATATATATTTTTATTTATTTCTAGGAGAGAGACAGAGAGACAGCGTGAGCAGGGGAGGGTCAGAGAGAGAGGGAGTGACAGACTCTGAAACAGGCTCCAGGCTCTGAACTGGCAGTCAGAACACAGCCCGACGCGGGGTTCAAACCCACGAACCACGAGATCATGACCTAAGCGAAAGTCAGACGCTTAACCGACTAAGCCACCCAGGCGCCCCTAATCGAGGCTATCTTAGATTAACACCCCAAAGACAGCTATAGATGCATAATGAAGCCCAGCAAATACCACACCTGTTCAGCTAAGTCCAGCTCTAATTACTAACTGATTATTGAGTAATTTAGTCTGGTATTTTTATCTCATTTTTGAATAATCACAGGATTCTTTCAGAGACAGAATGTACTAATGCACTTGCTGTGAATATAAAATTTAACAGTAATATGTGAACTGCGAATACATAAGCAAGTGATGAAGGGCTACATTCATTCAGTACGGCGTAAGTCCTTACAATGTATTGATTTTATCCTGGAAGTTCTTCAGTGAGGTTGAACCTTTGAATAAGATCAATTCCTAAAAATAAAATATCTCTATTATGATGCCTTTTCGTAAATGTTTATTACTTAAAAATACAGATACATATTTCATTTACTATAGTCTCTTATGTGAATATTTGACATATAGAAATATACCACTGATAATATAACTCACCATAGTTTTTCATTCTTGGATTTTAAATCCAAACTACATTTAAAGGCTTACTAATCTTGATAGTTAGGGCGATCCTTGTGGTCAGAACAAACTAATAACTAACAGAAATTGCAATTTCTTAATCCAGATAATCTTTGGATATGCATGAAAACTATCAAGACCTAGACTGACTTATGTGCTTATCTACCCAGTTTTTATAGCACTTTGCATATCCCCTCTTTCTTAAAGAAAACCTATTTAATATTCAGGTTCCTTAATTTGGTACATAACTGAATATGTTACATAATTATACATTTAAAAATACAATATTTATCTAAAGCAGAGCTCAAGTCCTCAAAACCATAGCTTTAGGTTACAATGATTACATAACTACATAAACTAGAACATTTATTTATATTAAATACAAGGTTCACATACTAGCAATTTCACCTAAGTCATTATTACTCTCTGCCAGAGAAAAATACTGAGATGAAACAGCATAAATGTAAAGACAGTGCTATATATTTAGTTACCATTTTCTGATCAACAAAATTGTCTTGTAAAAAAGAAAAACTTTTATGAAGCTAGCATAAGGCTTCTTCAAATATTATTTATACATACAGAAGGCAGATTTTGTCAGATACTCAAGTGATTAAAAAGTAACTCTCTAGGGGCCTGGGTGACTTAGTTAAGCATCTGACTTTGGCTCAGGTCATGGTCTCACAGCTCTGAGTTCAAGCCCCACATTGGGCTCTGTGCTGACAGCTCAGAACCTGGAGCCTGTTGTGGATTCTGTGTCTCCCTCTCCCTCCCTCCCTTCCTCTCTCTCTCTCTCTCTCTGTCCTTCCCCTAGCCATGCTCGTTCTCTCAAAAATAAACATTTAGAAAACAGTTTTAAACATCTCTCTAAAGAAAAGTCAGATCTTTTTTGTTTCATTTTGTTTGTGTTAATGTGTTTTTTTCCACCATTCTTGAGAGGACGTTCTGAGAAATGGATAACTATGAAACTGAGTGCCCAAAGCCAAACAACAAGAGCCAAGAGAAATGCAGATGAATTAAATTCTAGAATATAGTCAAAAATAAAACATAAATATTAGAATTAGGATCTATGTAAGCAAGAACATCATGTGTGAACAATGAGCTAGATCCAAATCCATATTCCAGAATTGGTTATAAAAGAAGAAAAATGTCATTCACTGAGCACTTGCTTGGTCCTGGATACTATGTTCCTGCTTAGCCTAGATTACCTCAGTTAATCCTCACCAGCACTCTGAGGTAGGTATTGTTGTTTCCATTTTCCCAATGAGGAAACTGAGGAACAGGTAAATTACATGATTTGCCTAAGGTCACATAAATTGAGCAGCTCAAATAGAACAGAAACTCAGGCATGTGAAAGTTCAAAGACTGTACTCTAAATCTGGCACGGGCACCAAGCACACGAGAAGACTAATTGCAGAGTCCAATTTCCACCTCAGCCACAGGGTTATGTAGGATCCCTAGTCTTACAAATACTGTTTACTAATGGCCCACTCTTAGAAAGGGTCACTGCTGCTCCATATCCCTTGTTCTGCTTTATAAGTTACTCATGAAGGGGTGATTTCTCCATCTAATCTACTTCTCTAGTAGGCCTGGATAAGCTTATACACTTGTCTATATATCAGACTAAAATTAATAAATCATGAAATATATGTTTATTGAGTCATCCTTGTATAAGGGATTTTTATTCTTTTAAGAACATATAATGGGGCACCTGAGGGGCTCAGTTGGTTAAGTGTCTTGTAACTTTGGTTCAGGTCATGATCTCATTGTTTGTGGGTTCAAGTCCCGCATCGGGCTTTGTGCTAACAGCTCAGAGCCTGGAGCTTACCTCAGATTCTGTGTATACCTCTCTCTCTCTGTGTCTCTCTGCCCCTCCCCTATTCGTGCTCTGTCTCTCAAAAATAAATAAATGTAAAAAAAATATATATATATAACAATATGACAAATCACTGCCTGGTAGGATGCTAAAAGTATAAGACATATACAAGTGGCTTAAATATACAGAGTTCCCCAAGGGAAAGTCAAGATAATCCAAACTCCCAACTTTGGCACATATAAACCAAAAATAAATTTCATTTTAGTAATAGCAAGTCTAGTTAATCACCAAGTTTCCCACGTTAGGGGCAGAGCTAAGTCATGACTGAGGATAAATAGTGAGATACAGTTAGTATGTTTAGCACAAAGGTTCAAAATAGCAATGGCTCAATAAGCATTCACTGTTTATTTAGTATTACAGAGAGTATCAAAATAGCAAAAATTGCAAGGGAAGAAGCATTTACCATTCGAGGGGAGCTTTCTACCTCTTATGTGAAAATAAAATATTATGCAGGACTTTGGATTTCAGGAGAGACCAACAAGAAAAAAGATGAAGTTCTGGCATGTATTTATTAGAGAAGAATGATGAATATAATGCAATGAGAAAATTTTTTAAAAAGTATCAAGAAGTTACTATGAGAGTTTAGACGAGAGGAGGTTATTTCAGGATATAAAATAACATTTCACTTCTCTTAGTTATACCTATGGCTGTCGAATTCATGGTTAGTTCCTGACTATATTTCAAGACTGGCTTGTTCTTTTACATGCACATGCAGAAGTAAGTGATATAATGTTGAGAAAAATATCTGGATAGCTAAAGGCCAAAAGTATATTGTTGAACCAAAATACAGCCTTAGGAAGAAAATTATGGAGATTACATAATATCCTATCAGGATAAGTGACTTTTTTAAATAGGACAGACAAAACTCTATACATCTAAGGGAATTAAAACGTGTCATAAAAGTAAGATTTACCCATTTAATTAGTATGGTCTTGAAGTTACATGGACAGCAGCACAATTAGTTTCAGACCTCAATGAGAGTTATGTTCAGCACAAGCTAGTACCATACTACCAAACCAGATTATTTACCCTATTTTGAGAGTCCTAGAATCTTGGTTTGGGCAACGACTTTTAAGAATCAGTCTTTTTTTCCTTTTTTCTTTTTTCCTTTTTCTTTTTAGAGGGGTGTTGAATGGGTGAGGGGCAGAAAAAGAAGGAGACACAGAACGCGAAGTAGGCTCCAGGCTCTGAGCTGTCAGTAATAACCACGAGATCATGACCTGAGCCGAAGTTGGACACTCAACCAACCTAGCCACCCAGGCACCCCAAGAATCAGTCTTATATCAAAAGTCTTTCAAGTGATCAACTGAAATTATTTGAATAGCTCTAATGTTGCAGAATATTTTCATCTTCTAGGAAAATACACTAATTTTTCACTCTAAGAATTAGGCTTCTTCTGACTATTGAGTCAAAATCCTTCTACGAATTTCTACCTTTTGATTCTAGTTCTGTTTACACATAAGCACTTGCTCTTTTTCCTATGATGACTCTTCAAATTCCAAAATAATTAGGCCACCTGTTGCTACCTCTCCATTCTGACACTTATCAACTAATGTCATTTCTAAGTTCTCCATTATCCTAATTTCTCCTCTCTGAAAGTACCAAAACTTAGGTATGAGTAAGTACCTAAGACACATACAACCAGTACCACAGAGTATCTCTCAGGTCAGTAAAACACCATGAGGCTTTTATCCCTCTTTCTATTGAGGACAAAAGTTTAAACATTTTAGTAAAAGAGTGAAGTACGTTACTCGGTCAATAGCTTCCTTTCAATTTCTTTCCTTTCAATCTCATCATAAACCAGTGGCAAACTATTGTGGACTGAAAGCAATTAAAGACCACAGTTTAAGTTGCACTGTTCCAAGTAAGATGTTTTATGCTTAAGTTGATGAAGCCCTTGCTTGTATGACTATTCAAAGTATATGCTTTCATTGAATCCTGTCAACCAAATTCACATTGATATCTATTAAGATTTTTCCATCCAGATGTGTACTACTGAATTTCCTTGGAAAGTATTACTTCAGTCATCTTAATACATTAATATGATTGTAAAATGTCAATTTTCTATTTTCAACAATTCCTGTCTTTATTTTCTTTCTAATATAGTTTTTAAAATTATTATTAAATGAATACATTTTTAACATAGATAATATAAAAGGTGAAAAATATTTAGGGAATAAAAATAGAGCTGCTATAATTCTGCTTTTTAAACCTAGCAAATTAGACTTAAAAATAGCCAGAACAAAAGCTAAATTTAAATCCAGATCCATAAATTACTATATATGGACTTTAGGTAAATAACTTACTTACCTAAGCATTCTCATTTTGAGAAAAGATAAAAGGCTTCATATAAGTTAACTGTGAAAATTAAGAGATATCGCTGTAAATTCCTTAATAAAGGGCAGGCAATTGGTAAATTTCCAAAAATTTAAATGTTATTAACGGCTACAATATTACACTGTTCATAATTTGGTGTTTGTTTCCCAATGTTTAGTACACAATTGAGATTTTACAGTTTTATCCTTTTGTTTTCACTTAATGTTGTATTATGCAAATATCCCATCAAACTTCAATTGTTTCTAAGAGATCATTCTAATGGCTTCACTGTTGTGAATTAAATATCTTTAATTCTTTCTAGAATATTAAATATCTTTACTGTTTTTGTGCCTTCTGCTATTTTGAAAGATAGTCTTTGTAACTTCATCCAAATTACGGATACAAATTGTCATAAAGAAAGTTCAGCCTATAGTTCACCAGTACAGATTTTTCTTTAGGTCAGTGTTTCTCAAATTTGATCATTTTTATTTTAAAGAAGAATGTGTGCTTTTCCTAATAATTCAAAAGCATAATCTAAGCATTTTCAAAATTACGTGGATCATAGTATTTTTTTCTGATAAGGGCATGTAATTTCAGGGCTAAAATTTCCTACTTTTTTTTCCACCCCAGGAGCACATCTTTTATTATCCCAGGTAGGGCTCAGCAAACTACAGTCTACACGCCAAACCAAGACCACTTTCTATTTTTGTAAAAGTTGTATTGAAACAAGCCATGCTCACTAGTTTACATATTGTCCATGGTGGTTTCCACATGAAAATGATTGAGTAGTTATGAAAGAGACTGTAGAGACTATAAGTCTGAAAATATTTACTCTCTGGCATTTTCCAGAAAAAAATAGTGAATTCCTACCCTAGATAAATGAGAAAAAAAACAACATAGTGATTCAACATTCTATGCTTTATGCTATGCTCACCACAAGCGTAGCAACCATCTGAAACTATATGAGACTATTACAATATTATTGACTGTCTTCCCAATGCTGTACCTTTCATCCTTGCAATTTATTCATTCCATAATTGAAAGTTATTCCATAGCTCTCTTTCACCCATTTGGGCAAGTAATAATTTTATTGCAAGTGAAAACCCAAATTATCATCATGCCCTGAGGTTTAAATTAAAAAATATTTTAAAAATTATGTCACATTAATGGGGCTGCTGAGTGGCTCAGTCAGTTAGTCAACCTACTTCTTCTCAGGTCATAATCTCATGGTTTGTGGGTTCAAGCCCCACACTGGGTTCAAGCCCCACACTGAGCTATGAGCACAGAGCCAAAAGCTTGCTTTGCTTTGGATTCTGTGTCTCCCTCTTTCTCTGCTCCTCTCTCACTTGCATTCTATCTCTCAAAAATGAATAAATGTTAAAAAAAAAAACACCTTTTTTTTAAATTAAAAAAACCTGTGTCACATTGAGGTTGAATGGCACTTGCTAGTCTAACTCAGGAGATCTTGTTTCACAGCATCTATTAAGTATTTATGAAGTAAGGAATGAATTAATGTCCAAAAGATATTAAAATGTTATGTTAGCATTTATTCTACCCAGGATTAATGTAGCATCTTATATTTATAATTTAACAACTTTCATTAAATTTGGGATCCTTGAGGGCATTATTTCTTCTTTTCTGTTCTTTTTACTTTCTCTTCTCTTCTCTTCTTTGGGAACTCTCATTAACATAAGATGAATACCAGGTAATTCACCACATATCATCCAAACATCTAAGGTTCTGTTCATTTTCCTTTTGTCTTTTTCTCTCTGTTCTTCAGTTTAGATCAAATCTATTGATCTATCTTCAAGGTTATATAAATTCTTTCTTCTGCCAACTCACATTTACTATTGGTTTCATCTAGTGACATTTTCAGTACAATTACTATACTTTTCAACTCTAGATTTTCCATTTGGAAACTGAGTAAAGGATAAATTCCCTTTTAGAGTCTTCTGAGAGACCACCACCCTATGCAAATCTAGATTGTAGACTTCTGGCCTCCAAAACTGTGAGAGAGTAACTTTCAGCTTTTTTAAGAGACCATATTTGTGAAAAGTGATTACAGCAGCCTTAGGAAAGGAATATAGGCCCTGTCCAAGCTTCTGACATACTCCATGAGTATAATAAAATGACTGTCGTGTATGCCATTAAGTTTGAAGTGATTTGTTGCAACAGATTACTAGATCAATTCATCTGTAGCTATTTGGAAATTCTGAAATGCTCAAAATGAACACCGTTAATTATGTATTATCACTCTTGTCCCGAGTTACCATCAGAAATTTTATCTGCTGTCACTCTTCCTTTCTCATTTTAAATAGGTGTTAATTTTTTATCATTATTATTAGATTACTGGATGGGATTGTTTGATATCTCTACAAGATGTAGTACAATCTTTTGCCTATTTTAGCCCATGATTTTCCATTTAGATAAGACATGTATGTATCATGGTGTATTTGTGAATGATATACTTTATTATTGCTGAAGCTGGTATGTGTGAGTGCCTATGTATATACATGTGTACATACATATGTGTGGACAAATATGTATTTCTACCATATTACTTTCCAGAATGGCACTTAATTTCTGGTGTGCTGCTTGTGAATTTTACCAACTAAATAAATTGCAATATACTATTAAAACAAATTACTGAGCAATCACTAATTTTATAAAACATTATTTTATAATGCTAAACTGTATGTATATGGTCATGTTCTCTTACAAACTAAATAAAGATTATTTTTCCACTAAATGTGAGATAATTATAGGATTTTTTTCCCTAAGTTTAAGTAAAACAAAAACAACAACAAACAACTTTAGTTAGCTTTGTAGTAGTTGGTTTCCACATCTACTGCTAAATTGACTAGAATTCCACTTAAGGGTGATATTATATGGCATATGATTCTTTCCTGTGTATAAGCAATCTTTGTGAAATGCCTGACTTAGATTAAGATGTATAAAAACTCTGTTAATTTCCCCAACTGTCAGTTTAATTACCCTTTAAAGAAGAATAGCAGGTTAATTTGGCAAGACTTGAACTTACTAAAGATGTTTGGTAATGGTTAGTATTTTCTTTTCTAAGAACACTCAAGCCATTTGCTTAATAATTCATTCTAAAGGGTTGACATAATCAACACCAGACTCTTCTGCTCTCAGCTTCTGAAATCTAATTTATTCCCATCTGGAAAACCTTTGTACTTGTCTACTATCACCCTTAGGTTACCTTTTCAGACATTTTTCAATAACAAATATTATACTCATATATCTAGGAATCAAAACAGCAATAAAGAATGTCCTGGATACTTTATTGTTTATAAACCCTAGTTACTTATTTTTATTAATTACTACTTTCAAAATCCAAAACTCCAAAATTAAATTTCCAAGGATTTTTTCCCCCTCAATATGACCTAGTTTTGAAAACATTTTTCATTTTGCCACTTAATTCTTAAATTTCTACTGACTCACAACCTCTCTGACACTAAAATTAAAAAAAAAAAACACCCTGATCATCCCATTGATTCTTTTTATTAATTAATGTTATTCATTTTAGGACTTGCCTACATCTTCTTTTTAAAAAATTTTTTAAATAGTTTATTGTCAAGTTGGTTTCCATGTAACACCTAGAGTTCATCCCCACAAGTGCCTTCCTCCCTGCCCATCACCCCCCTTCCCCCCCCAATACTCCTCAGTCCTCAGTTTGTTCTCAGCATTCAAGAGTCTCTCATGGTTTGCCTCTCTCCCTCTTGCCCCCTATTCCCCCCTTCTTCTCCCCCATAGTTCTCCGTTAAGTTCCTCCTAGTCCTCCTATACATGCAAACATATGGTAGCTGTCCTTCTCTGCCTGACTTATTTCACTCAGCATAACATCCTCAAGTTCCATCCATGTTGCTACACATGGCCAGATTTCATTCTTTCTCATTGCCATGTAGTATTCCATTGTAGAGATAAACCACATCTTCTTGATCCATTCGTCCATTGATGGACACTTAAGGACTTGCCTACATCTTCTTGTCACTGGGTTCAAATCATAGTCTAATTCTTAGTTACATTGATTACAAGTATTGCATTTTTCTAGTTATTTTTGACTGAGTTTTTTTTTTTGTACAATTACAGAAAACATAGTACAAAATTTACTCATGTCATTCCTGCTCATTGTGTCCTCATTCACTTCCTTTAGATGGAGTTCAGTTAAATTTTAAAAACTGGGAAAAAAAAGTAAAACTTAAAAAGTAAATTCATAATTCCTCTGGCTCTCTTTAAGCTTTCATTCTGAGGGAATGAGTTAAGCAAGTTTGCTTCCTATTTATATATATATATATTTTTTAAAAAAGAAATTTTTAGAGAAACCAAAACTATTTTTATATTCAAGTCAAAATTCTGAAATAGCTCTTTTCTTCCCAATGCACTGACATTTTGGTCATTCTTTGCTATTTATGGAGGCAAACATAATAGTTAAGGTACTCTAGCTGCTGTAATGCACAAAATGTCTTAAACCAAAGTTTAAAATGGGTAGTCCTATTAAGCAGGTGGCTCTCCTCCAAGTGGAAAATCAGTTCTCATGATCCTTCCATATTTTGAATTCACTATATTCAACATGGCTTTCAAGGTTACTGGGCCCATTTGCATCAAGCCAGCATGATGGGAGAAGCAGGGAAGATCTCCCTTTCAAGATTTACATGGGCCATGGCTTGAACTGGTGCACAGAACATTTGCCAATATTACACTTACCCACTTACACATTCACATGGCCAAACCTAACTGCAAGGGAGGCAGAGAAATACAGTCCAGAAATACTGAAAGAAGAATAAAATTGACTTGAGAAATACCGAGCCATTCTCTGAAATGGAAGAGACAGACCAAAGGTTTTAAGAAATGGACAATATAGATGAATCATATGATACAATTGTCCTTTATATGAATTATTCAGATTTACTATTGATAGCTCAAATGAAGTAAAGTGTTGAATGATTCTTAGGTTATACATTTGCTGTAGGTCAATTTTTGCATTAGTCCAGAGAATTATTTTCTAAGAAAATTCCAACTCCATATCCTTAGCATTTATCAATATTCATAATTATATTTACATAAAGAATGGAAAATGTAAACATGCTAAATAGTCTCTAAGGGAGACCATGTTTGTCTGTTATGATCACTGATGAAGCTCAATTGCCTAGAAAAGTAAGTGGTACAGAGTTGACAATAAATAACATTTGAATGGTTTAAATGAGTTAGAATTCTGTAAGTACTTTCTCATACACAGTTCTCTAAACTCTTTGAGTTGGTTTATAGCATTGCTTGAATACTAATTGTGGGGACAAATTTGAATTTTTTCAACTTTTTATCTCTGACAAATGTATTTTTGTACAATGTTATAACCTTAGACCCATCCTTTTTCTGTTATGTTTTTGAAGAAGAAGATTTAGCTATCAAAAAAACTTGATATTCATTCTTTCAATTCAGTACATGAAAATTGACAAGTTCATGAAATGGTATTCAGTAGCTCTTTTATCTAAAAAAAATAGATAACAGTTGTATTTCTTTGAATGCTTGTTCTCTTTTTCCGCCTTTGAATGCTTGTTGTAAAGATTTTCTTCAACAACAGGTATCACTTAAGTTCTGTATGATTTACTCTGCAACATAGGCTTACAAAAAGAGGAACAAAATTATCCTCTATTATAATCATGATAAAAAGTATATACTACTTATGGCCAAAATTGAGAAACTTTTTTTTCAAGTAATCACAGAATGCTATCAAAATATATTTAATATTTTATAAAGCATATTACACAACCATATGTATAAAATAAGCCACTCTTATTTGTCAAAAAGTTAAATATAGAATTACTATATGACCCAGCAATTCTACTCCTAGTTATATGCCCAAAATAATTGAAAGCAGGTGCTAAACAAAGGCATGTATATAGGTACATACGTTCATAATAGCACTATACACAATAGCCAAAAAAGTGGCAACAGACAGAATGTCCATCAATGAATTAATGGATAAACAAACGCAGTATATATATGAAATGGAATATTATTCAGCCTTGAAAAAAGGAAATGAAATACTGATACATGCTATATAGTAGAGGAGCTCTGAAAACTTTATGCTAAGTGAAAGAAGACAGACATACAAGGTTTGGGATTGTAGGATTCCTCTGATACGAAATGTCTAAAATAAATGAACTCATGGGGATAAAATGCATTTTAGTAATAGCTAGGCACTGTGGGTGGGGGTTGGGGGGAGCATGGGAAGAACTGGACAGAATGTGCTGAACACTTGTAGGGTTTTATTTTGGAGCGATGAAAATGCCAGGATTTTGGAACTAGATAGAAGTAGGTTTTGTATAACACTGTGAATGTACTAAATGTCATTTACATTGCTCACCTTCAACAGTTAATTTTATATTATACTAAACATCACTCTCACTCAAAACCAGTAATTATATGTCAATATATATGCAAATAGATGCATAGAGAAAAAACAGAAAATTTCATGCAAAATGTTAATAATGGTTATTACTGATTTAGAATTTGAGTGTTTTCTCTTCCTAAATTATTTCTGTAATTTTATAAAGAGGTTATATTACTTTTGCCATCTCCCCAAAATTCATGCATAATCATGATGCACATATAACATATGCTAGGTAGACAAGTTGTTACCATTTTTTTTTAATGTTTTATTTATTTCTGAGAGAGAGACACACAGAAAGAGAGAGAGAGAGAGAGAGTGTGAGCAAGGGAAGGTCAGAGAGAGAGAGGGAGATACACAATCTGAAGCAGGTTCCAGGCTCTGAGCTAGCTGTCAGCACACAGCTCAATGCAGATCTCGAACCCACGACCTGTGAGATCATGACCTGAGCTAAAGTTGGACGCTTAACCAGCTGAGCCACCCAGGTGCCCCCGTTGTTAACCGCTTCTTAAATGTGCATTTTATTCTGTGGGAGGATGTTACTAGTAATGTACTTGGTCTTAGACTGAGTTTATAACAAGAATGATCTAGAAAGGGCAACTGGAAAGGAGTATGAAAATGATGACTGTCTAGAACACTTGTGTATCAAATAGAGTTGGTATATAATTTCCTTTCAATTATATAGTAAAATGATATATAATATAGTGAATTTAATAGTAAAATGTATATGTAGCAAATTATGCGTATACTTGAAAACATTATTAGTATAACCTTAACAATCTTGAGGTTTATAGCCAAAGACCCAGATTTACAAACACAACATCAACTATTTCTTTGGGAAGCATGTTTTCATATAGGTATAGAGATTTTATAAATTCAGTGAATAACTGCATACTTAATTCAAGGATAGGATTTTAGATGCAGATGCAGGGCTGTGGGCCAGGACCATTGTGGTAGATAGATGGTCTTCCTAAGACATCCAGTCCCCATCTACAAAATCTGTAAACATGAAAGGGTACCTACACACCGGATCTCTATCCTCTGTGGCAACAGCAAGATATGACCAGATGTCATGGTAACTACCCTCAGGATGATGTTACAAGTAACAATTCCTAAATGAGATCTATGGAAAAAACCCATGGGGATGGACACATGGTTAGAGTGCTTCCTGACTCACAGTCAGTGAGTAAATTAGAATATCTGTCTAAAACTATCACTTTAATGACTTTACAATTGGATATGACCAAAGGATCTGAAAGAATGGGATAGAAAAATATAGAATTTGATCACGTATGTATGTCAAGCACGGACAAAGCAATTTGGAGAAGCACTGGCCTCCGATCCCTGGAAAGCTGTCCTCTATTAAGGGTCAGGGAGGGCTCACCAGAGCATGGATAATGTATTCTTCAAAAATGGTGCACCTCTTTTTTCTGTAGTACCTTGCACATCTATAACCTTCAATTCTGATATGTGCAGGGGTATATATAGTAAAATGCCAAAGAATTCTTATCACTAGAAAAAATTATCTTCAATTTTAAAATCATGTTCTGAACTTGATTAATATGAATCAGTCATATAAGTTCAACTAATTCTAGATGCCTTAGAAAATTTAATTTCTCAACCTATGAGCCATACCAACCTATGAGCTAATCATCTTTGATCATTATCACAGTACGAGATGCTCTGGGGCCGGCAGCCAGTCTCATACAATTTCTTTATCATATCACTTGTTTTACAAATTTAACAGCTCACTTTAAAAACATTTTAATATGCAAAATACTGAAAGTAGACCAAATAGTGTAGTAAAGCCTTACAAACACATTTTCCAATATTGCCCATTATAAACTCATGGCCAGTCTTGTCTTTTATGCATCCCCATCCACTTCATCTCCCAACACATATATGCACACATACACCTAACAGCTTGTTTTGAAACAAACCTTACACATTCTATAGTTTCGTTAATCAATTTTTCAATACGCACCTCTAAAAGATAAGGACATTTTAAAACATGACCATATCACAAATCATACCTAAAATTATGACCCTAATTCCTTAAAATGCTCAAATATCCATTAGATACTTATATTTTTCTATCAGATTTTTTCTTTTTTAAGTTCATTTCTTTGAATCAGAATCCAGCAAGATATACTCACATTGAACTTTTAAGCTTCTGAGCTAAGAACACACTAAGGTCTGTGTTAACCCCTAAAGGGCCACAGTGCATGTCTCCAATAACCCATTTATTTTACTTTGGAACAGACACATATAGGAAGTTTGCATTGCAGAAATAACAACAACAACAACAACATGAGTCGAAAATACTTGTAGCTTCCTGTTTTCAATGTTTTCATAAAGAAATTACTTCCATACCCAAAATGGGTGTGGTTAGCTTCATCCTTTGACATGTTAACACAAAATGTGACAACTCTTCTGCCACGTATGCTGTTTCAGTACAACGCAGAACGCCATTTCAACCTATGCTTTCTGGAATAATGCAAGGAATGGTGGTTAACAAACTGTTTATTTCTGAATCAAATGGCTTGCAACAATTTTCTAGACTGTGACCACTGCTTTCCAGCTCCAGGACCAACATCTTGGTACAAGCTACCATCATCTGTCTCCATGATTTTTTAAAAATGTTTTCTTTATTTCTGAGAGAGAGACAGCATGAGCAGGGGAGGGTAAGAGAGAGAGGGAGACACAGAATCTGAAACAGGCTCCAGGCTCCGAGCTGTCAGCACAGAGCCCGACACGGAGCTCGAACCCACGAACTGTGAGATCATGACCTGAGCCGAAGTCGGGCGCTTAACCGACTAAGCCACCCAGGCGCCCCCTGTCTCCATGATTTACTGCAGTTTCCTCCTCATCTGTCTCCCTAAATCTGATGTTGCTCTATTGTAATTTCACTTCAATGCAGAGTAATTCTATTAAAACACGATGAGATCATACTTATTTTCTGTACAAAAGACCTCCAATGGCTTCCCTTCTTACTCCTACTGAAATCCTAAGTCTTTATCATGACTTTATAAAGTCTGACACAGTGTGACTCCCCGTTATATCTCTGACCTCATCTTCAGCTACTCATCTGTACTTTATTTCCTCCAGCCATAATAGCTTTAGGGCTTTGGGGAGCATTTGAGAATGTGGCAGTATTTTTCAACTTCAGCCCACGGGGCTTCTTCCTTTCCATACTATGGAGCTGCTTCCTCCAGTCACTGCCCACCACCTGCCATCTGACTGGTGGGCAGCAGAGCATGATTCATCGTTCTGTGGCTTTGTCTGTCCTTAAGGATAGAAAGCTCCAGTGATGGAGCCACTCTGAGCAGTTTATCCCTATCACCTACAACTCGTTTGTCACCAATATTCTTAAATTTCAAGATATATCTGAAATCTCTCCAATGCTCTTTACTTCCTCTACCAACCAGGATTATCTCTCAACTGAACTGTTAAATTGGTGCCTTCCTGATCTCTATGGAATCCTTCTAACTTTCCGCACACTATTCTTTTTTTTTTTTTTTTTTACAAATAGTTTATTGTCAAGTTGGTTTCCATATAACATCCAGTGCTCATCCCCACAAGTGTGCTCCTCCATCTTCCCCCTTCCCCCCCCCAATACCCATCAGTCCTCAGTTTGTTCTCAGCATTCAAGAGTCTCTCATGCTTTGCCTCTCTCCCTCACCCCCACTATTCCGCATGCTATTCTCTACCCAAATAATTCTTATGGATTAAGTCAAATCATTTCACATATCAGACAGTAACAGCTCATGTGGTGAGTAGAGACTAACAGAGTTGTCCAATCACTATGTTGTACACCTGACACCTAACAGTGTATGTCTTCACTTCAATTAAACTTATACTTAAATTTTAAAAATCTTTTAAATGATGCCACTGTAAGGCCATTTCATCGTTTTACCTCATGCTGAGAATAGAATTCAGACTATGCAACTGACTTACTGACCTATAGGACCAGACCTTTGCCCACCTCACTAAAGCTTTTGCATTATTCTCACCTTTACTCACTGCACTAGGGAAACTGCCCCACCTTCAACTCTTCAACTATAAATTTCCTTTTCAGATACTGTCTCCTGGCTCAAATGCTTCACTTCTACCTCTTTAGTAGCCGGGTTCCTCATTTTTCACACATCACTCTCATCATTATCTTTCACTGCATTCATCACAATATGCTATTGTATGTGTACTATGATATGCATTTTTAATTTTAATTTTACTCTGTCCTAAAATCCATTAAGCCCCATGAGAGTGGATATCATACCTTTATTCATAATGTACTTCAATGAGCAAAACACTACTCAATAAACATTTCTTAAAGGAATAAATGTATGTATCCATGAATGAAAACCTAAATGGATTACTTACTTAATCAACTAAATCAGGTACTTTGCATAATCCTAGCCATCAGCCTTCAGATAGAAAGAGGAGATGATAAGCATATGCCTCAGGGCATGTTTACTTTTATAATTGGAAAAAAAGAAAAGAACCTTGAGAAGAGATCTGGCTCCAAGTCAAAACAAAGCGGTGAATCAGAAACACTGTGGAGTGGTCTCTGAGGTTTGAGTGACTAAGGCTGAAGCAATCTACATTCTATTAATGGTTTACTGAGCAGCATTAAAGCCATTTATCTCTCTAGTTGGGAAAGTGGTTTGTAGAAACATTCTGACCTAAATGGAGCTTCATTTCCACATTTCAACCACACAATTAATATATACTTAAAATCTTGTCCCTCCCTCCCCCCCCGCCCCCGCCGAAATAATACTGTAGTAACTCACACGTGTGGCCAGGATGGCTATAAAAATATCTTCTATCCTATTTGTTCTTCTGAAACGTAACTTTACCAGTCCTCCATTAAGAGAGGAAGTCTAATTTCCTTGAATCTCAACTGGCTCTACTGACTTACTTGTAGTTAATAGGATGGGATTGAAGCCACTTCAGTGACTTCTTTTAATTTTTTAAAACTTTTTTTGCTTATTGAAGGAGAGAGAAAGAGCGCGAGTGGGAGAGAGGCAGAGAGAGAGAGAGGGAGACACAGAATATGAAGCAGGCTCTTTGCTCCTCGCTGTCTGCAGAGAGCCCAACACGGAGCAAGATCATGACCTGAGCCGAAGTCAGATGCTCAATGACAGACCCACCCTGACACCCCTCAACTTCAGTGGGTTCTCAAGTTAAATCCAAAGAAACCTCCCCTCTACAAAGCCTCACAGGATTTAGTTCCCTGGCATCATCTTGGTCTGCTTGGACACTTGGAACACTATGCCAGTTGTTTGTTGGCACGATACTCTCTTTCAGAACACATGCCACACTGTGAGAACTCCAAGTCGTGTGGGGAGCCTGTGTGTGAACATTCTGAGATAGTCCTAGGTGAGCCCAGCTCCCTAGCCAGCAGCCAGGTATGGGAGTAAAGAAACCTCCAGCCTGAAACATCATTCTATTTCCACAGTGCCCTGTCCAAGTTCCTGACCACCAAATCCAAGTGCATAATAAAACTATTGGGGCCTTATGTCACTAAATGGAGACTGGCTTATAACCCAGAAAAAGAAAGCCAGAACACCAGAGAAGCCAAAACATGTGGAGTCACATCCTGTTACTATATAAAAACTGATATACTTCAAGTATCCTATGCAGGCATCTATCTGCATTGTGGCATCATCTATCACAGGGCACTCGAGTTGATCTTCAGGTTACATCAGCCAGAAATGCTTTATTTACATACAAATAAAATGGTACAATTATGCTGCCAGAGAAATGGTGTGAAATGCAGATAGTAATCAAGAATATATGTGTATGATCTAAGGTCAAGCTGAAAATAAAAAGCAAAACATCAAATTGTATAAAAATAAAGGTGTTCCCTAAAAAAAATATGTATGTTTGTAGGCAGTACTAAAGACAGCATGCAAAAGGAGGGACACTTTTGTTGATATTCATCATTCAGAATGTAAGCAATGCAGATTTTCCTGAATATTTTGTAGTCATTCTTCCTATAAAAGTGTACATAACATACAGGTATTCACATATAACATGGGTAGTTAGGGAATTCATTCTTTCAAACTGGGTGTGGCCACAGGAGAATAAATGAAGAGGATTTCCCTCCTTTGTACTCAGAAGGACGTTACTGCTTCTGCTCTACTGACAATGAAATAGTGATTTCTGCTTAGTTCTACAACACACATGGAGATTCAGTCAGTAGTTGCATTTGGGTCATAAATATACTCTTTTTTGAGCTAAATTCAGAAAACGACCTCTAGGGGCGCCCGGGTGGCTCAGTCGGTTAAGCATCAGACTTCCGCTCAGGTCATGATCAGATGGTTCGTGGGTTCGAGCCTGGCGTTGGGCTCTGTGCTGGCGGCTAGCTCAGAGCCTGGGGCCTGCTTCAGCTTCTGTGTCTCCCTCTCTCTCTGACCCTCCCCTGCTCACGCTGTCTCTCTCTCTCTCTCTCTCAGAAATAAATAAAACATTAAAAAAAAATAAACCACTTAAAAAAGAAAGAAAATGACCTCTACATTAGCCTTAGGTTATGTTTTCTTATCATTCATCTGAGTAGTTAGGAAGGCAAAGCAGCTTTCAGTTTCGTTGGTGGTTTTCCTGTCCCCAAAAGTAAAGGAAAAAAAATATATTAAAGATGCTACCTAAGAAGCTAGCAAGAGAGAATTCTAAGGAACGACCTCTTGGGTGTGCCACCAAAGATGATTTAGAAAAGCAGAAAATCTGAATTTGTGTCAAAAGCTCTATGAACTCTGATATTTCTCTCATTTGGATCTCAGTGGAAATATTGCCATCTCATCCATGCTTACTAAAATGATTGTGCTTTCATACCCAGGATAGAGAACAACAAAGGGAAAGTAGTAACCTGCATGTGCCATTGACATCCAGGACAAACCAGGCTAGAACCAAAACATGATCACTGATGAATGAGAAATAACAAAACCTCATTTCCAAAGATAAAAGATGTTCCACAAAACTGCAATAAAACCTTGGATTGCGAGTAACTTGTTTTCCAAGCGTTCTGCAAGATGAGCAGATATTTCTAATAAATTTAACGTGATAAATGAGTGACGTCTTGCAATATGAGTAGTACGTGCCAAATGTCACATGATCACAAATGAGCCAATGGCTCTTGAAATACACTTGGATATACAAGTGTTTTGGGTTAGAAGCATGTTTCTAGAACAAATTATGTTCACAACCCAAGGTTTTACTGTATATTACAAGTATTAAGTTTAAGAATGTGTCACTTAGAAGTCTCTCTATATCTGCACTTACCTGCACTTTATATGAAAATAGGAAAGTGGACTTTTGGACAGCAAGGAGACTCAGTCTAGCAAATTTACATACAAGTCTGTATCATTATACTTACTTCCTTTACCAGATGGTCATATCGCACTAACACAAAAACATTCAGGGAATCTTTCATTTTAAACTCTTCCTGTGTCTCAATGCATTTCCTATAATAGCCAGTACATCCTCTCTTGAAGGAAGTCTATATACTCTGCAGAAAAATCTGTGAATCGGATGATTTAATGGGCTTGTCTTTTCCAGAAGTGTTTACAAAGCCAATGTTGTTGTTTTGTTATCTTATTCAGAGTAACTACTTTTTATTTTTCAGCACTGTCTGCAAGGCCTGCTTTGTGTCTGTTACTTTAGACATGTCTAATTGCAGAGTTTATATTGAACTAAACTTAAGTATCAGAGTTTATGAGGCTGAGCTTATCACAGTCCCTTTCTTACAGATGAGAAGCTGCTGGCACCTGGAGAGGCTTGCAAGTAAATACCAAGAGTCTGATTCCACCTCAGATTTCCTGGGAAAATATTTCTGAGGGAGACTCCTCTGCTAGGACTTTGAATACCATCATCCACAAGACTTAGAGGCCATCTCTTAAGACAAAAGTGGAATAAGCTGTTCTGTATATTAGGTCCAGGCTATTTCTTCTCCTGAACTGTGCCCCTGCAGGTCTGATCTAAAGATGTCACGGAAACATGCCAGTCTTGAGAGAGGGGAGGAGGTTCAAACATGAGCCTCATACAGTGTATGACAGAGTGGCCAGGAGAAAATGCACTTGACTTATAGCCTCCCAGTATAGCCCTTTCCTGTGGTGCCCTAACAGAGGAGATGAGCTAAAGGTGATGAATCATTAGCTAATAAATTCTATTTAAGATTCTGTAGTATTATATGCCATATTCAACCTTATAATAATTAGAGATTTTATTTCCATGACCATCTTCACTCTCATCATGCAAAAATTAATCTCATTTGATTACAGCCCCAAAGGCTTGAAGATCATCAAAAAAGCTAGGCTCCAAGGGAAAAAAATAGTAATTTAGAAATATAGAGGGAAGCTACTATTATAAACCAATAACTGTTATTTTTTTGTCAATAAATTTGCAAATCAAGTAACATATCTCTAGGATAACATCAGATTTTCTCTTTTCCTTCCACATTTCATATGTAAGAGTTCATAAAATGAATGGTATCTCATCAAAATACTTAATGCATAATTATGAAAAGTGAAATCCCACATATGTATGGGCAGTGTTATTGGCTGTACTCAAACCTGACAATTAAACATGCATATATTTAACTATCGTAGTACTTGCACTTTTGTTTCAATTAAGAAATTTCTATATGAAATTTGGAGACTTGAATGATAAAAAATGAAAATGTATGACTTTTTTTCCCTTTTCCATGAGGAATGCTGTTTTCTTATTATATTATCTTTAGTCAAAACATAAAAATTATGTCTATATCACTCTAATAACCCCAAAATTCATTAATTATAAAAACAAAAGTAATGTAAAAGATTTGTTCTATCTAAGGCTTGTACCTCCAAGCTATTGTTTTTCCTTGGGTGAACAAAAGACATTTAGTGAACCCTGTTTACTACTACTACTTTCCCAGGAAATCTGAGACAGAGTTTCTAACATGGAGCTTGAGAACATCTCTGAAGGGGTCAGACCCTGATCTACCTACATGGGTCAAAGAAATAAAAGCATTTACCAGATTCACAGGAGAGTTGACAGCCTCTGACCTGTGGTCAGTTTTTGATAGTTTATAAAGCTCCTTTACATACATTATCTTTTAAGTTTATCTATTTTGAGAGAGAGAGAGAGAGAGCGAGAGAGCATGTATGCAAGGGAGGGGCAGTGAGAGATAGAAAATCCCTAGCAGGCTCCAGGCTGTCAGCACAGAGCTGGACTCAGGGCTCGATCTCATGAACCGTGAGATCATGACCTGAGCCAAAGAGTTGGACATTTAACCAACTGAACCACCCAGGCACCCCTGTATAAATTATTCTATTTTCCCCTTAAACTGTTTGAGTGTTAGGGTTCCCAGTGCTCTTTATTTTCCACGTTTTCTACGTGGACAAACAGAAGCTCAGGAGAGTTTCTCTCTCATAGTCATGTGGTTCATAGCTGCTAGAGCTGGTATAACAGATTTGAGAAGCAACTGCCCACTGCATCTGACATAGCATAGTTACCTTGCTGACTTCTGCCTCCTACCCTGAACAGAGATCCCTAAAAATACTTTCTAATTCTGCACATGCCTTGATAATTCTCATCTTGCCCTAGCAACAGGCACCAAAGTTAAGAAGAGTAACAATGTATTTAAAAGGCCTTAAAAATTTTTGCCTGGGAAGAAATCTAACATTATAATAGAAATTTCAGGAAAGTAAAACACACACACACACACCAAACAAACAAACAAACAACAACAAACCTTAAGGTTTAGACTTAGAGTTAATAATAGATTGCCATAGATAGAAAAAATCCATAAGAAATTATGATATAATGCTGAGTTTGGCATAGATTTGCAAAAATCAATAAAAACACAATTTTAAAGAGTAGAGGATGTTTTGATGATATCAGCTTCATTACTTCCACAGATTTAAAGTGCAAGACTTTTAGGAAGAAATGACATTTCATTATGACAAACTTCCCTATGTTCTAATAATCTGAATGCCACGATACAGACACACTGAGTGTATACTGACAGTCACAAACAAACAATGCCTTTGAAGGGAAATCTCATTCCGAGAAAAAAGGATTTTTCTTACTTAAATATAGGCTTTCCACATGAGGTCTGTTAGACCTGTTTTAATCTACACTCCTCTGTTTAAAATGTACAATTTGGTCTTTTTTTTTGTATGATTATCATTGTTTCTATGGTGTCGTTAACCATGACAATAGCAATCAGGGACAACACTTGAAAACTCAGCAATTACAGTTTTAACCATGTAGGGTTCATGCTTAATGACTCTAAACATAACAAGGGAGGCATACAATCGAAAATATGAAAATGAATAGAAACAATAACATAATAGTATAAAGACATTTGGCTGTTCATACATATGGACATACAAATGCAAATACAAGAAATATCAGAAATTGTTGGAAAAGGTTAATTTGGAATTTTCTAGTCACGTCAAATTCTCAGATACAATTATGGCATAGTCCTGATTTACATATTAATTAGTTGTTTACAATTAGTTTATTAATTAGTTTATAAACTTGAGTACTTTCCTTATTTTCACTTCATTTCATTTCCTAATTTTATTTTATTGATGTCATAATAGCAGAAACTTGCAAAAGAAAAGTAAAAGAAGACATGGCTTTTATTATCAAATGATTCCAATGAACAGTAGAAGATCAATCCCAGGAAGCTAAGATTTATTCTGGATCAGCAGAAGGGTCCAGGTTGCACTGAAAACATCTGTTCGTTTGGCACCTTTTCCTCAATCTATTTTTGGTAGTCAGAGAGGAAAATCAGTTACCATATTGTTGGTTTGCTCTGACTTACCTGTGTAGCTCTACCTGCCAAAGCCCTAAACTTTGTTTGTCTCTCCCTCTGATTCTACCTAGAGCTAACCAGTAGAGAAAGTTATTCCTTAGTTTTATAAACTACAGTTTAACAAATGTTCCCGTCTTTGACTCCAATTCAGCATGTTCCAGGCGTGTGGTATGAAAATCAGCCTTTGGAGGTACTGGATCACAGAATCCGTAAGGGAGCTAGGCTCAAACATTCTATCAGTGGCTGGGGCTTGAGAAAGCAGCCACAGGGAGTTTGTGTGATAACTGCAAGAGCAAAAGAGCTCCTTGAAGATGCATATCGAGTTAGGTTTATCTCCTGGCCCCAGATGGTTTCTACGCCTGAGGCAG
The DNA here is from genome assembly GCF_003009895.1 of Hyaena hyaena. Taxonomy (NCBI): domain Eukaryota; kingdom Metazoa; phylum Chordata; class Mammalia; order Carnivora; family Hyaenidae; genus Hyaena; species Hyaena hyaena. Next base: position 1,774,833 of record NW_024080990.1, on the reverse strand, counting down.
TGATAGCAATTTGATATTTAGACCCAGTGTTTTCCTCATACTCCCATCTCTTAGTGGTGCCATGATAGGCCAGGAGGAAGTTAAACAAGAGCATTAATTATTTAAAGATGGGCCTCAGAAAGTCTAGGTGATATTCATGTCACTGCTTCCCATGAGCTCTGTAACAGTTATTGAGGAAGTTTGCTGAGCTCTATTTAAGAAGGATGACACATCCAGAAGATGCCGAAGACATAGTTAAATGGCTTAGATGAATCTCAAGTTCACTTCAGATATCAATTGCCAAGTCAACAACAAATCCTGCATAGTTTTGCATGCCCTATTTAACATAATCAAGTGCTGTTTGGAGAATGAACCTTCTCTTGTCACAGTGACTGTTCATTTCCTCAACTGAAATCAATAGGAATTTATAACTCTTAAATGTTGTGTCATATGTGTATTCAATAGCTAATAATTAGTATTTTTATTAGGTCTCTGCAGACCGTAGCTAGGAAAAACCCACTCAATGGGACTGTACTAAAAGGAAAAGTAATTTTAGAACACAAAAATTCCTTAGAGAGCCAAAAGATGTAGATTCAGTCAGCCTCAGAAATAACTACATCCAGGGCCACAAATGCCAACAGAATACTCCCCATCTCTCAGGTCCGTCAGACCGCATCATCATCCTAGCTCACAGAATACCACTTTCCTTTATGACAAGTTCACTTGGTAGGACATGGCTGACCATACCTCTGAGGTTTACAGATCCTCTGTTGAAAAGAACAGCTATACTCAATCCTGATATTTTTTAATGTTTGTTTATGCTTGAAGGAGAGAGACAGAGACAGAGCATGAGCAGGGGAGAGATAGAAACAGAGGGCAACACAGAATCAAAGCAGGATCCCAGCTCTGAGCTGTCAGCACAAGGCCCATCACAGGCCTCCAACCCATGAGCTGTGAAATCATAACCTGAGCCGAAGTTGGATGCTTAACAGGCTGAGCCACCCAGGTGCCTCTCAATTCTGATTTTTATGTCTCTGCAAGGAAATTCTGATTTGGCCAACTTGGTTTAGTTGTCTACCCTAAGGATATAGTGGTCAAGTTCTGTAAATATAACAATCTAGAAGTGTGGTTCCTGGTATGGTGGAAGAGCAATTGTGCAGGCAAAAGAAGAAGAAGAACACCACCAACACCAGTTACATGACACTGTTCTGGCTGCACCCTCACAAGAGAATCTAGGAACCATGATTCCTACTCCAACACACTCATTAATTAAGCCATACAGCACAGAGCATCAGGTATTCAACAAGTAGTGGAAGCTCTGTGTTATGTGACTCTTAAAATCTTTAGGAAAGGTTTTGACTCTCCCTTATTCCTCAAAATCACACAGTTTAAAAAATACAGAGTATGCAGATCAGAAGGAGACTGTTTGGCTGTTCATTCAAAGCATCTATCCTTCCTAGGTGCTACCAAAGAGGGGGGAAAACCCTAATTATTATCACAAAGAATAAAAGAAGAAACAGATTGTAAATGGTGTCAGGGTGTGGAGTGGTCAGGAAAGCCTCTTTAAGGAAATGACATTCAAGCTAAGATCTCACAATAAGGAAGAATTAACTGGATGAAAGGTGGAGGAAAGAGATGCAAGCAGAAGTTATATTAAATGTAAAATTCAACCCAAAAACAACACTAGAAGCTATAAACACCAAGTCCAAGTTAAAACAATCAACCACAGAGCATTCTGAAACACATAACTGATGGAGGAAATATGATATATTACTCTCTACCAAATGGTTTAATTTTTGACTACATTAAAATTACCACAAATATTTAATTAGACACAGGTGGTAATGTAGCATCCTTGTTTGGCTCCCAGTTCCAAAATATTATGTGTGCATTTTTTGGTCTGCAGTCGATATGTATATATACATATTCATAGAATGCTTGCAAGAATAGATTTAACAGCCTGAAAAAAAGCTTTCCAAGAATAAAAACATTCGGATATTGATAAACAACTGCCTGATTCACAGTTTCCAGTTCTGTGTGCAGACCAGCTGTGCTGTTATAACTTCTGGCATGTGTATAAATCTTAGCTTTATTCCATCCCCAGAGATTCTCTACTTGTCCAGACAAGTTCAAAACTACATGTTTTGAATTCTGGGAGAATGGCAATAGTGGCAGAGTTTTTGAATCTCGCTGCAACCCCCATAAATAAGAGAAAGAGCAACTAGAAGAGAAAAACCAAAACCCACAGGTAGTATCAACAAGGAAAAGAGGTGAAAATGTATCTGTAACCCCCTAGCTCCAAATATGAGCAGGTGTGGACAAATTAAGCCACCTAAAAGATGTGAGTTCAGCAGCTATGCAGAACGAGGCAAAAGGGAGAGAGGTGGGAGCAAGAACACCTCCAACAGCCAGGAGATACTAAGGATAAGTTGGTGTGAGGACCTTAGCTCAAACTCCTGTTTGGGAGTTACCGCAAGGGGCCCACTGAAATGTTGAAAGGGGCTTGAGCCATCAGGATGCTGTGAGCTTTCACAAGTGACAGTCTGAAAGTCACTCTAGACTCAATCCCCACATTAAAGAGTGTTAGCTTGAAACAGAATTCAGACGGAGCAGGACCTCAAAAGTGCATGTGGAGAAAGAAAAGGATCCAAAAGAAGTAGTGGAGGGAAATAGAGTCTGGAGATGTCAGAAACTAAGAGCCCATATATTTGAACATTATACAATACAAACAGATCAAGGACCACATCTTTCCTGCTCAAACTTGTGGCTCTAATAGCTGAGAAAATTCCTACCAGATAGGGAAGTTTGTTACAAAAAAAAAGTAGAATGATTTATATGAATGACAATTATAATTATGATGCCCTTTTATATTATTATTGTATATGGACTCCCTTAACTTCTGCCCATAAAGGAAATCTAACCCAGTATCTGAATAACATGTGAAAACTACTATTTTTTTCATAAGATAGGAAGAGTGTAGCACAGAAAAAGCATTTGAGCTTTAGTATTTCCTTCTTATTCAGAATTCAACCTGTATTTGTAGAAAGTTTTAACTAAATAATTCATCAGTTGAACGTAAGAGGAAATTTCTCTCTAGAACTGACACAAGGACAGAGTCCACAAAATGCATGCATCAAAGGTTCCACACCTTTGCTAGAGACCTAAAGAATATTCCAAACCAAGTACATCAAAAAATATTTCATACCAAATTCTTACTGGAAAGGACTCATTTAATTCATTTGAAAAGTAGCCTGTTATGGAGAGGTCCCATATCTTCTGGATCCTCGGTCAGCTTTCAACAATCCCTTGTACGTGGTTTAAATCTAACAAGCCTAGAATATCAGACACCCTTCTGATATACAATTATTTTATCCTGTGGTTATTACTTAAGAAGTAGCGGCTGAACTGGGAGCAGAGGATTTAATTTCTCCAATATTTTTTTTGAGATATAGTTTTATTGGACGAAAGGCAGCAGTGATTGTACTAAATAGGTTTTTTAAAAAGCTCTTTTCTAAGTACTCTTCTCATAGCAGCCATGCTATTACTTTCATATAATTTTAGTACAATGCTTGGATTGTAATAGCCTTTGGACACTGCATTGTAAAGTGTAGCATATTATTATTTGTGACACCGCTAAAATGCCAATTTACTAGACAGCAGATTGTTCCTTGGGCTTAATAAATCTTGACAAATTCATCTCAAGTGGCTGGGCTACACTCTTTTCCCCCTCCCCCATTCATTTTGTGTAGTACATTCTATACAGTCATTATTATATTATGATTTTTATTAATCTGAAGTTATAAATATTTTATGACAGTGTACACTCATGTATCCCATTGTCACTATAATTATACTATCAATTTATTATCATTTTATATTTGGGTAGCATTTTATAAATTTCACATACATAGATATGTTTTTGTATTTGTTTAATGCCCTCTAAATCTCTGTGGTGTAGAGAGAGTAAATGACACACACATTTCTTAAAAGAAAGAGCAATGGCTAAAAATGTTCAATGATGTAAATAGTGGAATGTGAATTTGAACCCACATATGCTTCTACTTCCTCAAGAAAAAGGATATAAGCCATACTGATTGTAAGATGACTCCTTTAGTGTGGATATTTTAGTTTAGCTGGGGCATATTTTGCCTGTGTGGAAGCCTTAAGAAGAAAGACAAGTTATGGGTTGTTACAATAATCCAGGAAAGAAAGAATGATGACTTGAATGAGGATGATAGTGATGGAGAGTTTTTGTAAGCATTTGCAAATGTGAGGAACAGCATTTGCAGATATGAGGAATAAAGATGATGGGGGATATCATCATCATATTGGATCTATTCAACTGGAAGAATGTAGTTGCCATTTGTTCAGATGGAGGAGCCTATGAAATGAGTAGGTTTTGGCTGTCACAATTCTAGAGCTTGCGTTTGAGCTTGTTAAGTTGGAGATGTCTATTAGACATCCAATGGAGTACACTGAATGGATGGATGGATGGATGGATGGATGGATGGATGGATGAATTTGAAATTTGGATGAGGTGTCCGGGCTAGAGGTATGCTTTGAAATTCACAAATGCATAGCTATTGTTTAAAGCCCTGAGACTGTATGCACGTTATGAAGATAATATGGTTTCCTAAAATTTAGATGAAGACCATCTTTCAACAGGGTAGGAGTGATCAGCAGTGGTAAAGATTGCTAATACAATGAGTAAACCGAAGCCCTAGAATTGAACACCATATTTTACAACAGAGAAGCATCATATGCATTTGACAAGAGTGATTTTGATAAAGTGGTATATGCCAAAGACTGCAATCATTTCCAGAAAGAATTAAAAGAAAAGTGAAATGAGTGATTACAGAAATTTAAGAGGTGTTTTTCTGAAAGAAAGAAATAGAATAGAACCTGGAATAGAATAAGGGGTCAAGGTAAACCTTTTTCCTCCCTTTTTTTAAACCAAGAAAAGTAAAAGCACAATAGTATACTGGTAGCTAATCCAGTGGAGCAGGAAATGTTGATACTGCAAGAGAAGAGACTATTGTTAAAGCCAAGTCTGACAGGCCAAAGGAAGAGGAGCCCCTATAAAATAAAGGGGTTGATATTGGATACCAACATGAACTGTTTATCCATGGTGGCAGGAGAAGAAACAAAGAATCTAGATACAGATGTAGATAGGCTGACAAATGTAGTAGAAAGAACAAATGAAAATTCTTTTCTAATTGCTTCTATGTTTCCACAATAGAATAGAAAGCAAGAATGTTGTCTAAGAGTGAAGATGTCAGAACTATGCTACCTTGATTACAATAGCTTCACAGCTTATTTCTCCAGTGTTTTTACCTTTTTCATAAATTTTTTATTTTCTAAATGTAGTTCTTGGTCATTTTCATTCATTATTCTTTCAGATGAGCTGTAGTATCAGCATTTTGGATACTAGCAACAACAAAAATGTAGAGTGTTGACTGAACTTTAATGTATCAGCTCAGAAATAATTGCCATCTGAACAAATAGCATGTCTTTCAAGGACAATGGCAGGCCTGTCCACCTATTCCAGTCTTCTTTTACATCCTCCAAGAAATCCTGTTATTCATTTTATTCCTTTATTGTCAGGTTTAATCCATCCTGGGTATTTTATGTTTTTGCTTTTTTTTTTTTCTTTAATGCAAATGACCATCCTCTTATCCCATATCATGTAAGACTTAAGTGTTTATTACTTATGTAAAAGAAAGCTAATTCAATTTCTACCAACTAGTAATTTTTTGTGACACTGTATAAGTCATTTAATCCCACAAATATCTGTATCTGCAGCTGGAAAAGGAATGAACAAATTAAATGACCTCTATAATTAAATATATATAATATCCACAGAGAGATACAAATATTATTCCCCCCCCCCTTTTTTTTTAATTAGCCAACTGATTCTCAGAGAATGTAATTTACCCAACATCTTTCTATGGATAATGAGAAGAAGTTACCCAGTTTGGGGTATATTGCCAATGCACTTTCTAGCACATAAAGACTGGTTATCTTGAGATGAGAAACAAACCACTCCATAACTTAATGGTTTAAACCAAGAACCATTTATCTCCTTACAATTGTTTGGATAGGCAATTTAGGCAAAACTCAACTGGAGAAGGTTGTCTTTCCTTCATGCAATGTTGACTTGACTGATTCATGCAGATGCAATCAGTTGGCAAGTCAGCTGGAGGCTGGTTGACACCAGAGGGCCACATGCTGGCAGTTGGCTGGTGGTACCGAATAGAGGGCCTTGATTTTCCTCTACCTGGCTTATAAAGCAGACTATCTTGGGCAACCTGGGATTCAAGAGAGAAACCACCATGTGCAAGCACATGTTCATATTTATATTCATATTTGTTATTGAACCACTGGCCAAATCAAGTCACATGAGGTAGCCCTTAGTGACCACAGAAGACGACACAGGGACGTGGATAACAGGAGGCATGATTCACTTAGAATTATTAACATAATAACTCTCCACATTCCTGAATATGACACAGCACAGTATCATTTTCTAGAACTAGTATACAGTTTCAGATTGTCAGTTTAGGAAGCATGCCTAAAGTAGGTCCCATGAGGTTACTTATTTGTTTGATTTAAAACACCCAAAGTTCTCACATTCCCAAGTTTTCCCATCAATCTGCTACAGATGTCTGACATTTCAGCACTTAGATAGTGAATCATTTGTGTTAAGAACTCGTTCCTCATAAGACAACATAGATCTCTATGAAATAGGCTCCACATAAATTTATCAGAAAATTTCCAATGGGACCAGTAACCCTCAACAGCTACATTTAAAATAAATAAGGATTTCTGCTCTTTAGAGAACAAATGGGAGAAAGCCAATTTCTGGATGAGACTCCTGCCCTGAGAAGGTAAATCTGGGCTTAACATCACTTTAGAAGTCCCTAGAAGGCCAACAGGGTACAAGAAAGGGAGCAAACCTGGAAGACTTATTTTATGTTGAAATGAATCCCAGAGCTGAAGAAGAGTGAATGTAGAGAACACTCCGGCAACCTTACCTTTAACTCAGCCAGTTCCTATGAACTTGTCTCCTACAAATTTGACATTTGACATCATATATGCTTTAATAAATTTTCTCTGACTAAATATATTCTTTTTTGCAACATTTGGGCTTTGAAATCATGGCAGTTTTTAATAAAGAGAATTATATTAAAGAAGAGCAATTTCCAACAGTGGTATTCAGACTTGGAAAACCCAGAGAGCAGTTCTACTTTACTCTTTTCTAGAAAAAGAAAAAAAAAAATTATTCTACCCATCCTCACCCTGCTCAGTCGATGTATAAAGATGAAGTTTTTATCATCCTAAAATTGCCTCCAGCTTCTGGACAAAAAAGTGATACTATAAGACCATATTACTCTACCTTTTCTATCTCCATTTTCATACAAAATCATGGTGCAACAAAAGGAAACAAATAGCAAATTCGTAAGTTAGGGTCAGGCTAACCTAACACTGAGCTTGCCATTTATTTCAACTAAGGTGCTACCACTAATTTAAGCCCCTGTTGGCTCTATATAAATGTTTTAGTCTCTATGCCTGTATTTTATTTCTTCATCATATTGATGCAGATATGGTCAAAACTTCCAGAGCCATTTTGTTCTTGTAATCAACATATTACAGCTTATAATTATCCATCAATAAAAATCATTAGAAAACTAAATAAAATATTATTCATTTAATTATTTCTATTATTTCTATTCTCCTTAGTAGGAAATAGTAAATGGCCTTTCGCTATATTATGTAGAGAAGAGATAGAAACATTTGAAACACTTCATAAACTTGCAGGTCATCTTTGTGCAGGGGCTGTGCTAATCTCTGTATCATTCCAATTTTAGTAAACATACTGCCAAAGTAAGCACAAGACAGAAACATTTGGAAAACAGCTTAATTTCTGATATCAACTGAATCATTTCTTCTTCCTTTCATCTTCCATCCTTCCTTATTTTTTTTAGAATTAGAAAGCTTTATGTATATATGTATTTTTACACTCCACTCTTGAAAAAACAAACCCACTGTATCAACTGTGTTAGGTACAGGAAGGCAGTGAAAAATTAATCCTTTAATAATACAACAGACAGAAAAGCAGTCACTTTGAGCAATTAGTCGAAGTAGCCAGAACTAGGAGAGCAGCTTGCTTGGTCTCAATGATAAGGCAGTAGAGGTAGGAAGGAAAATGTCAATTACCAGAGTAGTCAGGAAAAAATTATTAAAAATACATAGACAAGAGAAAGTACCAAGGAAAGCTTGTTGGACTGAGCTGTGTTCAATATGAGAACTTTCTAGGGAAGTGTTAAAGAGGAGACATGGAGGGCTACATGGAAGTGAAGGAAACTAGTGAGGTTTCAGCCCCAATTAGTTAGATTTAGTTATTTTAATGGATGTGCCTGCAGATGAGCCCAGGCCTCCAGATGATCATCTCAGCCAGAAGGAAGTTAAAGAGCTACAAAAAAAACACTGCCTTAGCCCCTGGTGCTGGATCGCCAGAGACTGGTTTTAGAGAAAGAAGAGACTAAAAAGAAAATATGCTACTTTTAAAACTACCATAACAACAACTTGAAAGCTATTTCTGTAAATGCCAAGAAGAAAATAGTTTAACAGATGTTCCTGCCTTGTAAGAACTGACACAAGCCAACTCTCAGGAGTCATTTCCCAGAAAGAAGAACTGGCCCGACATGACTAGGAGTTTACTAAATAATCAACTTGACTTTTCAAAATATTTTTGAGTCCTACAAATGGACAAACCATAACAAAAACTGCTACAATTGTTCTTTACAATATCACTCTATGAGTAACTTGATCTATTTAGGAGATAAGGAGTACTCAGAGACACTAAATAAGATTAGAGCAGAAGTCACAATGAACGAAGAGACGTAGGAGTTCACATAAAAGAAAATTGCACTGAAGTCTGAAAAATCCCTTATTATCTGCTATAGAAACCACTTATAGAACAAATTTGCATCAGCATTTTTAAAAAAAGTTTATTTACTTATTTTGACTGATAGAGAGCGTGTGCTAGCAGCACACAGCACATTTGTGGGCCTCGATTCCACAACCATGAGATCATGACCTAAGCAGAAAACTAAGAGTCAAGAGTCAGACCCTCAACTGACTAAGCCACCCAAGTGCCCTGCATCAGCATTTTTTAATGAAGCTCCCTCGCAGAGAAGCTGGATTGTTGGAGGGATGATCCTGGTGGCGATTTTATTCACCAGGGGCTGGTATTAGTAATCCCTGTGGAGTCCCTACAGTTCAGAATCAACCCTCAGGCTTCTTTCAGTCCAAAAACCAGGAGTCCTTAGTAAACTAGAGAGTGCAGTCTCTCCATGACTTTAAGTTCTACTAACTGACCTTACACAAGACTGATCTATGTACTTCTGATCACAACACCTCAATGAGCATTCATTAATTTATAGTCACATTATTCCAATGATTAAGTACCTACATTCCTTTCCAAGGCTTCCTTTGTTCCAGATTCAACAAGGCCATGTTTCAGAATGATTAAGAACTCAGACTTGAAGTTCTGACTGCCTCAGTATGAATCCCAGCTCTGCCACTTACTAACCAACAATTTAGTTGAGCACGTTTCTTACCCTCTGTGGAATCAAGTTCCTTTATTTGTACAATGGGGCCAATGACAGCTTCCACTCTAGAGCGCTGTTATAAAATTTAAATGAAGTAACACATGTAAGGCACCTGGAATGGTTTCTGACACACAGTAGTGATGTACCATTTTGAGCTGTCGTTAGCAAGAAAGTTAAGAACCCATATTTCTTTAGCACAAAGCTGCATGGTAAGTATGAAATGGAAGATCCAAGGCAGTAGGGTAGTGGTAGTGTTTCATACATTTAATTTCTAATAAAGCTAAACTAACAAGTATGTCTTTATCTCCCAAATCTAGAGTCTCCCTTAATGAAGCAGTTACTAAAAAAATCAGGCAGATCTTCACTTTCTCAGTCTCAATTTTCTAGGCTTTCCACTTTTCTCCAACAGGGCCATTCCTTCTTTGGATGAGTTAATAGCACTGATTAAATTTCATTCAAGTGTGATTCCCGTGAGGCTCAGAGATATTATGTATTGATTGAATCAATCAAACTGCCAGAGTTTTAGAAGTGCTGCTATATGGCATATCATATCCTGTTAGATGTCGAGTTTAGAGACTACAGCAAACCCTTTCCATGTCCTGTTCCCTAACACTTCAACCTGACTTAACCTCAGACAGGCAAATTCTCAATGTGCCTGTATTGTTCTTTTCTACCTCAGAGCTTAAAATAATTATATTTTAAGGTCCGTTGGAACTATGGCCTTAGATAGGGGAAAGTATGTGACTATCTAGGTATGTCCCTGTATCCAAAGTAATCAAACACAAAACCATGTATCTCCCAAATCTTACAAATCTTCCTTTTGACCAGTCTTCTGAGTACCTTTTCTCAAGACACCAACCATTTTTACAGGGCTCAATCCTCAGGTCAGAAAGGGTTTTAGTATTGTTTAAAATGCTTGTCCCCAGAGATGATATATCCAGTCAGCTAAAAAAAAACAATGAGCATACACCCCCAGTGTATGTGTTTTTATATATTAATGATTTACATGTACTATTATAAGTAATATGGTATTTAATTTAAATATAAACAGCCATTTAAAAGAATGAGATAACCAAGTATTAATAGAAGCTCTAATATTTTAATTTGACATCCCAATAAATCATTTTGTACATACCCCAGTGTGACCATACCCTGATTTAGAGAGCACTGCTTAAAGTATATGGAATACACCAGACTGTAACTCCTAAATTTAGAAGCCAAAAAATGTTGAAGATGGAACTTTGTAGAAACCATGGTAGGATACATGGGGTATGACTTCATTACTGCCCAGGGGAGGAGAAGTCTGGATTCCCCATTTGGCCTCTGTTGACAGTCAGGGGGAGGATTCCTCATTATTAATGGGTAGGCATGAGAATTCCAGCTCCACACAGGGTGTCCACCAACTTCCTTGGCAGGAACAGATAGAAAGGACTTATCACCTGTTCCCCATACAGCCTTCCCCACTGACACTACAGGGGTGGAGGATGGCCTTGTTATTGCAGTGTGATGGTACAAGTCCTGACTCTCCACTGGGCCTTCTCTCACACCAGCCCAATGGTAGGAGGAAAGGCTGTCTCATTCTTACCACATGAGGATGAAAGTCTGACTCACTACTCAGCATTCTCTGACACTAAGCTTAGTGGGAAAGAGGAAGCACCTCATTAAAGCTGGACAAGGGTTGAGATCTAGGCTTCTCAAATTGGCTTTTGCTAGCATGAGTGGAGAAGGGGCCATGCTTTTGTTTGTTTCATTTTGTTTTTCTGTGGTGTTCAAATATAGAAGAGTAGCTATTGTCTAAAAATTTTCTAACTTGTAGGCTTCCCCTTTCTTGGTCCTGTGGTTTGCAAGCACAGGTTTTTATTTGGGCCATTTTTTACTGTGCCTATTGGCATTTACCAGTTGCCTTTATCTTCCTTCCTATCTGGATGTATGAGCCAACAAAAAATTCAGGACACTCACCTCCATGGTGGTTCTTGTATTTCATAGTTGAAGTGTTCTGCCTTCTTCTCTCCACCATACAAAGTCTATTTATATTGTTTGATATGTAACATCCAGGGTTTCTAGTTATTTTTAGAGGGTAGGTGAAAAAGTCCATTTTTCCAGGAGTGCAAGTAAGATTGGTTTTCTCTGAGACATTTAACCTCTTTGTGTCTCAATTTGCTCATCAATACAATGATAGTAATTCTATCCACCTTGCAGAGTTGTTAAAATAATTAAGATAGTTTTTTTTTTCTTTTTAAGTTAGCCTGGTATATCATATACTCTCTAAGGACAACTGTGTAAAAGATGTTTCTAAGAGTTCCAGTTATGTGAATGAATCATTATATTATTATTTCTGTGACACACTGTGTTCACCACTCTGAACTGCATGTTTATATACTTTCTGAAAGAGTCATCTGTAGACAATGTGTCTAAGCGACTCAATTCCCCAAATGAATTTAGTATCGTGTTGAAAAAAAAAAGTTATCCTGAAGCCTGGCACATTCTAGTTACAAGAAAAACAAAAAACAAAAAAACCCCAAAACAAAAAAGAAAAAAAATAAAAATTTTTAAAAGAAAAAGACAGCTGCTGGTATTATTATTACATGAGTAATGACATCACTGTTTTCAATTTTGATATCAGTAATTATTGATGCAACTGGCTAAACCAGTTATTGGATATAAAATAATCTTAGACTAGTAGGTACATTGACAACTTCCATGAAACAAAGTCATTCTCACAAACTATGATCAACTATGATCAACTATGTAATACATAGACTCCCTTCCAACCTCAAGAAACCAGAGACCTACTATTTATCCTAAAACAATTTACAACATAACTGATATTCAAGAAAAAAGATCCTAGGTCACTACGTTTCACAACAATTTAGACATTGGTCACCTGAAACCAACTGAACGGTATTCCAAGAGCAAGAGAATGGCAAGGTGTAGGTTAGTTTACCTATTTATGAATGATCAGACTTAACTGGTCACCTTGATTACATTTTAAAAAAGATTTGACTTACTTAGAATAACTGGATTAAGTAAATCTATAGCCATGATATCTTATACTTAGAGCTTTAAAAGTAATACAACATCATCATCAAAGATAATGATGAGGATTATAATACTAATTATCATGATCAAGACAATAGTGATTGGAGAGATGTCATTACTACATCCTGGGTGTAACTGCTTAAACAACCAAATGAACCATACAACTTGGTGGGGGGTTTTCCCCCTCTATGAACTTACGCACATTTGTTGTATTTACCATATTATGACACAATAGAATACATCCTGATGAAGAAATTTAAAATAAGGTCCCCACAGGAGACTGCCTAAGGAGAAGGTGGGCTGTCAGTATGGACAGAATGCTTGCCCTGATGGCCCCTCTGCTCCTCCACTTTGGACAAGAGTAAACACTGTTATCACACAAAATCCTGGGGATCAATATTGGCAGATACAATTTAAAATAATCTGTGTACAACAAAAAATAAAACTGTATTTTCTTATCAGTGTGATTTTTTGAGATAATGATAATTTAATTTCAGTCTCTTTATTTATTAATTGTCTGTAGACTCAGAAGGAACCTCCCCCACAAAAAGCCATTCTCTATTAAGTAGACAGGCAGAAAGGTTTCTCACAGCTGCTCTCAGCAGTGCTTAGATCGCTCAAGTGAATTACTGGAAACAATGGATACTGAGAATAAAAGAAAAATGATTGGAGAGAATAGAAGTTGATAGCATTGAAATAAAAACCTTCCAGTGGGGCAGACCTGTGTGGAACTGCATGTCTTTGCATATTTCCCCAAGGAGAGAAGTAAAGAATGGTTTTGGCTGTGAGATGCATTTTAAAACTGTAAAATAAAAGGATCATGTATCAAACCAAATTGTGTTGGCTTGGAGACATATTACATCTTTGCACGATTTTGCACTCCCTACAATATTTTTCATATTTATTCATTTACTTTATTCCTCCCATATAGATGGATGGATGGATGGATGGATGGATGGGATGGATGGATGGACAATTTATAGGTACTGACTCAGTAGCACATAAATCTAAACTCCTGATCACTTAAAACCCTTATTTAATCCCCCTGAAAAATATCTGCAAAATATTTTCCCTCATCATCATTTCTGAAATGCTCTGTAATTTAAAGTGTACTGCATTATTCTTGGACCATTCATTCAGTGTAGCTATTGCTCAATCACCCACTATTTCCATAAATTCATTTGTTATTGTCAGAGCAAAAATAAAGGTCTTATATTGGCTTAAGTATAAGGAATCCATACCAAGAGAAAATTGGCACCTCTATTCCCAGGAACTGGTCACTAGATAGTATTATTTAAGACTCTTGTTGAAAAAACAAATGTACAAATATTGTACAATGACCTCTACTTATGGGAATAACATATTATTAGAAAGATGAATGGGGGTTAAAGGTAGAGAACTGATAGGGAAACAACTAATTTTTGATAATGATTTTAAATAAAATCCTTGGCTTACAGGAGAACCTAAATTGTAACCCTAAAAAAAAGAGCTATACTTAAAAACACCTTTTGATATAGGCCTGTTTTGTACCCTGACAAAGCAAGACCTTTCTAAAACCTGCTCTTATCGATCACAGCTAACCAAAAGAAAAATCTCACCATGTTCCAAAATGAGTTTCACTGTTTGGAGCACGGTTACCTTTAGTCTCAATTTCCATGTCTTTGTCACTTTCTGAACAATCACGTTGGGCCCTACTTTTAAAGGCATTATGACAAATCAATGGTAAGTATAAAACAGAAGCTAATTTTTGCAGTTACAAAAACTCCTTTGGGAGAGCCTGGGTGGCTCGGTCGGTTAAGCGTCTGACTCCATTTCAGGTCATGATCTTGCAGTCTGTGGGTTCAAGCCCCACACTGGGCTCTCTGCAGACAGCTCAGAGCCTAGAGCTGCTTTGGATTCTGTGTCTCTCTCTCTCTCTGCCTCTCTCCAGCCCGTGCACTCTCTCTCATTAAACATTAAAAAAAAAAAAAAAAAAACAAAACCTCCTTTGTTCATAGATATTGACTCAGGAATATAACCACTCATCTTTTCACTTTTCTAGAGCACCTTGTATTTCAAGGAATTTAAGAAATGGTCTCTTTAGGGGCACCTGTGTGGCTCAGTCAGTTAAGCATCCAACTCTGAACTCCAGCTCAGGTCATGATCTCACGGGTTCTTGAGTTAAAGCCCCTCATCAGGCTCTGCATGAAGCATGGAGCTTGCTTGGGATTCTTTCTCTCCATCTCTGCCTCTCTTCAGCTCACATGCTCTCTCTCACTGTTTCTCAAAATAAGATAATACTTTAAAAAAAAGTCCCTTTTGAAATAAGGTCCATGATAGTACATAGTTGGGACCATTCCAATAAGAGAAAATAATGCTGCATAAGATTTTTGTTAACTAAGAAAAAGCGTTCTACCCCATTTCTTGTTATGCAACAACTGGATGACCTCTACTTGGTGATTTGAAATGCTAATATCACTCTGGGATCCCAGAACACTTTAAAGACTAAGGGACTCTGCATTTGAGATCAGCTGCATGGTTTTTAAAAGCACACCCTTCAAACAGATACTGCAGTCCATGCAAATTTCTTCTCAACAGATGCCACCAAATCCACCTATTTCTGCTTTGATACCTGCCGCTCTGAGCACCACCTCTGTTTAGGCATTTCTTCACAGCATTTGTATCCAGTGAGATTCAAAGTCCTTCTCTCATTCTGATTTATTTGGTTGCATGATTAAGAAATGTCGACATATAAAGAGACATATGTTATGACAGGCACTATGCTGAATGCTTTGAATATGTGAGCTCACTTAATTCTTTGAAGTCAAAACTATCATTATTTTCATATTGCAGATGAGGAATCTGAGGCATAGCTAGATATGCTACTAAGAGTCACTCAGGGGGAACCTGGGAGGCTCAGTGGGTTAAACACCTGACTTCTGATTTCAGCTCAGGTCACAGTCTCATGGTTGTGAGATCGAGCCCTGTGTCAGGCTCCATGCTGAGCATGGAACCTATTTAGGATTCTTTCTTCCTCTCTCTCTGCCCCTCCCCCACTCATGGTCAGTCAGTCTGTCTCTCTCTCTCCAGTTAACATTTAGTATCAGATAAACAATTAGGATGTTTTTAGTATAAATATATCTAATATGTTGCGTGAGACATCCATATACTTAAAAATTATTTTTTTAATCTGATATTCAATTGTGACTGGGGTCTCCTGTATTTTTTTTTTTTTTTTTTGGATGAATCTGGCACCCTGGCTGGGGACTATCATTTAGACTGACTTTTTTTTTTTTTTAATTTTTTTTTAATGTTTTATTTATTTCTAGGAGAGAGAGAGAGACACAGCGTGAGCAGGGGTGGGTCAGAGAGAGAGGGAGTCACAGACTGAAACAGGCTCCAGGCTCTGAGCTGGCAGTCAGCACAGAGCCCGACGCGGGGCTCGAACCCACGAACCGTGAGATCATGACCTAAGCGAAAGTCGGACGCTTAACCGACTAAGCCACCAAGGCGCCCGTAGACTGTCTTTTCTTCCCCTATATAGTCTTTAAGACCTTCAGCAGTGGTTGGCAATTCCAAGACTTTTTCCTAATTCATCACCCTAGGCTTCCTTAGCTGCCTGCTAAATGACAAAGCTTTAGAGCAAGTTCTCAATATTATATAAGATCAGGGCTTGGAAAACTTGTTCTGAAAAGGGAAAAATAATAAATGTTTAGTGTTTTGAGTTGTATAGTCTCTGTCTCAACTTGTCAACTCTGCAAATATAGCAGAAAAACCACAGACAATACATAAACCAAAGAGTGTGGCTATGTTCCAATAAAATTTATTTACAATGATAGGCAGCAGGTCATATTTGGCTCTTGAACACTAATTTGCTATTCCCTGCCATAGACACTCCTGTAAGATTTTGTGAGTTGAGTTCCCCCTCTGAAAGCAATCAACCCAACCAAAAGACATCGCAAGACTATAAGCTCTGTCTGCAAGTTATCTGCTAGTTAGTGAAAGAAATCTTCAGTGGAGAAATTGCCCCTCAGAACCTTCAAAAATAGGGCCAGCCTTTATCTCATGTGATAGTCACACCATCTTAGGAAAGAGGTCCTAGCAAATATAATCTGAATGAAAGGCAGGTCCTGGGTCTTGTAGAAGCTTTTGTATGTGCCCCTGAGATGGAGATATCTATAATTACCCCCCTTTCTGTTTTCCTTTCCATACTACTCAGAGAAGCCTATTTCCTTGCATCTCTATTTCCTCTCTTCTTCCCTTCAATTTACTTAATAATGTGCAGTTAAGCTCTTTGCCCATTGTTTTAGTCCTTCTGTTTCTACTGCATTTAAATCCTTAAATGCAATTTGCTTATCTTCTGTGTCCCAAGAATCTCAGAGTTCACCAAATCCTTACTGACCACCAAATCCAGAGGCTCCCCCCTGTTCCATACCCTGTTTCATCATTCTTCCATGTTTAAAACCTTGAATTGCTTGCTTCTCAAATCACTGTCCTTCCTTGGAATCTGAGAATGAGTTCTCTCTTTGTTCTCTTCTTACCTCTATGACCACTTTCTCAATCTCTACAGTAGACTGCCTGCAATCATGGCCAGAGAATCTTCTCTGTTCTTCTATGTGGCATCTCTTTCATTTCTGCTAGAATTTGTGCTGGCCCAGTGATTTACACTGACCAATAGAATGAAGCAGAAGTGGAATGGTTTCAGTTCCCGATCAAATTCTCCAGAAACCTGGCAATTTCTGCTTCCACTCTCTGCGAGCCTATAGCTACCATGATGGTTGCCTCAGAGATAATTCCATGGATAAAGCAAACTCAGTATATCCTGTTACAGACTGAAACATGACTCCCTCCCCCTCAAGTTTCTATGTTGAAGCCCAATCCCCAGTACCTCAGAATGTGATTGCATTGGGGGATAGGGCCTTTAAAGAAGTGATTAAGTTAAAATGAGGCTGTTAGGGTGGGCCGCAATTGAATTTGACAGGCATTCTTACACTAAAAAGAAATTTCCAAGTACACAGAGACACCAAAAGTGTGCACACAGGGGTTAACGACACACTGAGAAGGGAGCCATCAGCAAGCCATGGAGAAAGGCCTGAGAAGAATCCAAACCTGCTGACACCTGGATCTTGGACTTCTAGCCTGCAGAACTGTGAGACACGAAGTTTTTGTTCTTGAGTCACCCAATCTGTTGTATTTTGTTTTGGCAGCCCTAGCCAAGACAGATGTATTCCAAACCTTGCTAACCAACCCAATCCAGTGCAACTTACTTTGCAATCTGCTTCTCCTCCAGTAGTCCCTACACTGGGAGTAATGTACTAGAGGCCAGCCTACTTTGCTAGTGTCTGTTCTCCATTTAAACTCTAGCCACTATAATAGTCTTTGAACATACACCAGTATAAATTTACATGGATTAAGAATCTATAGGTAAAAAACTAAAATTTTAAGCTTTTAGAAGAATTGTAAGACAATATATTTTATCACCTCAGGAGAGGGAAGAATTTCTAAAATAAGTCACAAATAACATAAGCATAATGAAAATCATAAATGAAATCCATGATTTTAATTAAAAAATTATCTCTATCAAGATAAAATATTTTCATTTAAGAAAACTGACCTGAAACAAAGTTAAAATAGTCACATACTTGAGGAAAACAGCAGTAACATGTGTAATTAATAAAAACAATATTTGGATGATAATAAAAATTCAATTCAAGCAAGCACCAAGAAGATTAAAAATCCAATGGAAAAATGAGCAAAGCAAATAAATGTTAAGTTTGAAATAGTGGAAATTTTAACATATACTAAAATAAAACTCATCTCACTAGTAACCTTGAAAATACAAAATCAAAAACCACGTGGTATACCGTTTCAACTAATTGGATTGACACCTAAACAAAAATAGAGACAAATACAAGCTGTATTGGTGATGCTGTAGCTCAACTGGAACACACATATATTGTTAAAGGGAGAAGAAATTGTCAATAAATATGGTTCCATGACCCAGGAACCACACTTTCAGTTTAGAAATGGATTTTCAATGATTAACTCTACACTATAATCGCCTCAGGAACTTTTTGCTTGTTTTAGCTTTAATACTAGTACCTGATCCCTGGCCCAGCACAAATGAGCAATAATCTCCAAGGGTGAGGCTCAGATGAAGATGACAGGGACTGTAATCTCCAAGCATTGTTAAAACCACTATCCCCGGAAGCATTTCATATAGGCGCACAAGGAGATACCTCTAAGAATACACATTGCAATTTTATCTGTCATAACTAACAATTAGAAACAAAACCAATGTTCTTCCTCAGGAAAATAGATTAATAATCTATGGCATAGTCACACATTGGATTAATACAGAACACTTAAAATTAACAAGCTAGTGTTGTATAATTCAATACAAATAATCCTTAAAAAACATAGCTTTAAGTAAAAGTGTATTCAGAGTTACATGTATACTAGAAATTTAAATATATATGTAGTTATATTTAAATACTAGAGATTCAATATTTAAATTTTAATTTATATATATAATTGCGTAACCTATAGAAACTTTGGGGGAATGGAAAACATCAAAGTTGTATAACAGAATAATGATCAAATCTCAAGAAGAGCAAAGGGGACAGGACTGGAGAGGCATATAAAAGAAACTTTTAGTTCTCCTATATCTTTAAAATGTTATATAAAGTCCAGACTGTACAGATGCAAATGTGGCAAATGTTGAGAGTTGATTAAACTGGGTAATGATGCTGCAGTCTATATTTGAAATATGTCAAGAAACAGAAGAGGAAGGGAGGGAAGATGGAGACAGACAGAGAGAAGGCTCATCTTTGGAAATTAGACCAAAGATAAAGGGTATTTATACTACAAAACTTGCATAGAAAGTCAGTTTAATTTTAAAATATTCACATTTGACTTTTAACTCCTCATCAGTAGAGAACCACAGTAAGGTTTTAAACAATTTGCCAGGACAATGGACCTTGTACAGCTCTTTCCACCCTATACCACCAAATGCCCTAAAACCCGTGACTACGGTAAGTATGAACTACCTAGTCTTGTTAACCTCAGAGAGAGAGAGAGAGAGAGAGAGTGTTTGCGTTTGAAATGATACTTTGTAATTAAAACACATATTAAAATCAAAAAGGTTTCCTGATAGGTCCTTTGGCCTAGGCCTTCCACCTGACATTTTGGTAAAAAAAAAAAAAAAAAAGGTTATATTGTTCTTTGACGTCATCGTGAACTTCTCCATTAATGTTCCTTGGTGATTCTTGTCATTTTGCTTTTCATGGTCTTTATGTTTCATTTGCCATCCTACCAGAAATTTTGACTCCTCACTGAAACCTAGCTTTCTCCTTCAGGAAGTCAGTTGGTACCTCTTCAGCTTAGTGATTAGCAAAGTTGATCATACTTTTGCTACTAAACTTTCAATAATGCAGTGTAACCACTGCTGGCATACCTGCTTCTCCACTACAACTGTTAACTCCTTGAGAGCAGGAACCATGACTCCTTGGGTGGGGTCTCCATGTCTACTTATGACAGACACCCAGACAGCCTGCATTTTCAGCAGTTTTTTTTTAATTTTTTAAATTAATTTTCTTAATGTTTATTTATCTTTTAAAGATAGAGACAGAGCATGTATTGGGGAGGGACAGAGAGAGAGGAAGACACAGGCTCCAGGCTCTGAGCTGCCCGCACAGAGACCAAGATGGGGCTCAAACCCAGGAACTGTGAGAACTGTGAGGTCATGTCCTGAGCCTAAGTCGGAGGCTTAACCAACTGAACCACCCAGGTGCCCCTCTTATTCTGTAATTTTAATTGTATCTACAATAAATTTTCTGTCCTCTAAGTATCTATGGGACTTGTTCATAACCTTGGATTTGATGTTTGTATAGTGGTTATGTCTTTATGCATACAAGTTAGATCTTTCTAGAGGACAAAGTCATCTCTTTCTCTCTCCACATCCTCAATGACCCAGGATTTCTCTAAATGCCACCTTGACCACATGCACTGAAATAACCTGGAGGTATTTTTCGTAAACCTCGAAATTTTTAAAAAACCTAAATTTTTAGCCTCCCTTCCAGAATCTGAGTCCAAGATAGAAAGAATTAAGGCTCAGACTAATGCATTAGGTATTTTTATGACAAGGGCTTTATATATTTTAACAAATTCAATCCTAAGAATAATTCCTTTTAAAAAAGTATTAGTGTCCTTATTTTATAGATGAGAAATTGAGAATTAGAAAGTGTGTAGCATGGTTTTTGAAGTCAAATTGCCAGGGTTCAAATCTCAATTCGATTACTTAACAGCTATGTGATTTAGAAGCAAGCTTTTAATACTTTGGTGCATAAGTTCCTTCTTTTAACGTATGCATTAAAAAATGACAGCTATCTCATGAAAGTATTGTGAGGGCTAAATGATAATAGAAAAGTTCTGTGAAAAATGCTGTGACACACAATTGTCCGCAATAAATCTTTGCTTGGGAGATCACTGAATCCCACATTAAGCAACAGGGCAACTGGGATTTATCTCAGACCAGGACTCAGAAACTTTTTCTGTCAAGGGTCAGAGAGTAAATAGGTTAGGCTGTGCAGCTCATGCAGCCTGTTTCAACTACTCACTCCCCCCCCCCCCCGGTAGCAGAGAAGCAGTCATTAACAAAACATTTTAAAAAAAAGAAAAAGGCTGTGGATGTGTGCTCTGATAAAAATTTATCGACATAGAAAGTTGAATTTTATGTAACTTTCACATGTCAATAAATATTCCTCTGAATTTTTTCAACCACTAAAAAATATTAAAAAGAAAACAAACCCTTCTAAAAAAAAAAAAAAAAAAGCAATGGCTAGATTTAGCCAGGACACCATAGTTTGTGGAACCCCACTTTTCACCATCAGGTTTCCAAGCTTCTGATATAACACAGCCACCTATGTGAACTTTGAACCCAAAAGCTACTTAGCAAGTATTTAATCAGTTAATTCAATGGAATTTCCCCAAGGTTTCTGCATCAATCTCTTAACCTGTGTAAGAAGAAATTAAGTAAGATGGAATTCCTCATCATCCCTTGGTTTTTGTGTCCTTTGAAGCCACACACTCTATCTGAACCTTTAATTTGTTCCTCACCTCCTTTCAAATTCATACTCTTCTCTTCCTATCTCTACCAGCCTCTTTCCTGGATATATTCAAATTGAGATCCCAAACCAAGATTATCATGTATCACAATGATGACTAGTGTAAACTTGTCACTTACTTGCTCTTCCTTCAATTAATCCAAAATGTCCTTTAAAAAAAAAAAAAAAGTGCCACTAGAGGCTAAGTCTGCCTGGCCCACGCAGACTCAAGATATGCATGCGTTAGACTTGCTGATTGCACGACTCACCCCCTGCCTTTCAGAAATCCTTCCATTAAATTGCAGGCAAGGCCATCCAAGCAGAATCTGCTGGCAACTGTTACCAGTGAAACCAGCGTAACTGAATGAAAAGTCCACGAATTAATTCAATTCTACTATGTAACCCACAGTAGGATCTGGACATTAACATGACAGATGATTGCTAGAGCAGCATTTGGCTATTATTCATCCATTTAAATAATTCTAATATCTAAGTAATAACTATTATTGAATGCAGGTGTGATTGGGAGTCTGGAATGTCAGAGGTTATAAAAGATTATAATTAATTTTATAGCAAAAGAAAATAATTCAGTGAAACCTGAACAAACCAGATACGGCATGTATTTTTTTAAAGTTTATTTATTTTGGGGGAGGAGATTTTTGAGGTTTTATTTTAAGGAGAGATTTTATTTTTATTTATTTGAGGACAGGTTATATTTTGAGGTTTTGAGATTTTATTTTGAGGAGAGAAAGAGAGAGAGAGAGAGAGAATATCCCAGGCAGGCTCTGTATAGTAAGCACAGAGCCCAATGTGGGGCTTGAACCCAGGAACTGTGAGATCATGACCTGAGGCAAAATCTACTAAGTCACCTAGGCATGCATTTTAAAATAAACTTTGGAACTAGAAAGAATTTTCAAATTGTACCTCAGTATTTCCTCGATTTAGAGGGAAGACAAAGCCTTCGCTCTTCCATGCACAAGCTGAAGAAATCCCTCCCCCTCCATGGAGCACTGTGCTGTTCATTTCACCAGCGCAATTACAACCCATTAGTTTTTGTTGTTTGCTTGTTTGTTTATTCAAGTATTGTCCCTGCAAATCCCCAGTGCCATCATCCAAAGACCAAAAGGCAGGATGATTTTACAACTCTGAAATAGTTGGATGTTGTCAGCACAGGATATTTCAACATGGTCTCTGCTCTCTCATTAAACATAGCCTTAAATGAATGGCTTTTAAATGATAACCATAGTGAATAGTAATGCCTCAGTGCAGATTTATCATAAATATACAAATGTCTTCTTTGTCACATTTCTATCCAACCAGACTACCAAGAAGAACACTATAAAGAAGAGGCACTTAATTGGGATGCCTCGGTGGCTCAGTCAGTAAAGTGTCCAGCTCTTGATTATGGCACAGATCATGACCTCACAGCTCATGAGACAAGCCCCGCATGGGGCTCTGCACTGAAAGCATGGAACCTGCTTGGGATTCTCTCTCTCCCTCTCCCTGGCCCTCCCTCACTTGCATTCTCCCTCTCTATGAATGAATGAATGAATGAATGAATGAATGAATGAATGAATAAATAAATACAGATTTTTTTAAAAAAGCACTACCACTATTCTATCTCCAGTTGGGAGCTCATTTATTTAACTCTGAATATAAATAGGAATGATCAACTTTAGTGTTACAATTGACATTCTAAGATATTATATGATAATCTTCTTTAAGCACCTCATGTTAACGTATGAAGTAGTGGTTCCTTATTCCCTTTGTCTATTCTTATCTATGAACTATTTCTGTCCTCACCTGACTTTTTGTCCTCCTCCTACTCAAAGGGAAAGGAAAAGAAGAATCTCTGGATGATAATAGGCAGAAAGGAAGCCAGTTAATTTGGACTAGAATAAATGTAGAAAGATTAACAAGAAAGTCTATTCTCTGTCCTGACCCAATATCATCTGGGTTCAAGTTCATCATACTGAAGAATGGAAATGATGAATAAGCCAAAAAATTTCTCTCAATCCCAAAACCCCGCAAATTGTTTTCATGACTTATCCTCATTTTGACCCAAAGTGGTTCATCTTGGAGACACCTTCTCAATGTTCCTCATCTCACCCTCAATCAACCAAACACCTCCCTACGGCAGGTTCCATTTAGATGGCATTTAACTCAATACTTTGGATTATAGTTGCATCATCTATAAATCTTTAAAATCCTTAAAGGCCAAGTTTCTATCTGTGTCATCTTTGTGTTTATAGCACATGCTTGATACAGAACTGATGCTCAAAGAAATTTTTTTCTGGCTGTTTGAATAAACATACCATTTAATCCATTTAGTCTAATAAGAACTATTTGACTAATTCATGACTTGACAGAACTGCCTAGCTGACCTGATTGATTTCATTTTCCCTAATCAAGGCATACAGAATGTGTGGACCTGATATGCATGTTTAGATAAAGATTCAGGACATCCCAGTTAATCTCCTACTCATCCTGATTATGCCCCACACTTGTGTTTGCTTCCCTTAAATTCATACTTCTAACCATTATTACAAAGTTAATAAAAGGAGTATTAAAAAGTTGTATCATTAAATTTCTTACAGGCATAATAAAGGTGCTTATTTTCATGCCTATAAAAGTGTATCTAATTTTTATTTCCTTTTTCTTCTGAGTTCTTCAAATATACCATAGGCTTTACTTTATTGGTTTTTGGTTTCTTCATTACAGACAAAGTGCTTTGATAGCATAGGATGGAATGAAATTTGCCCAAGGACAAAGAGACAGCATGAGAACTCAGGTGCCCTGTCTTGGCTTTTAGCTCAATGTTTCTTCCCACTTTAAAAGGTAATAGAAATCTTTCTCTGGAACCAGAAATACCTGGGAAAATAAAAGAGTTGGCTTGTAAAATTTTATTTATATACTCTGAGAGACTATTACGCATGGAATCGTTTAGCTCCTTCCAATTTCAAAATTATTTTGGAGATCTCAGTATTTTTATAATTGAGATTATCCTCCTCTTATCTTGATATGTAAAAACCATCAGTGAAAACATCCAGTCTATACCAAATATTCATCTACTGTAAGATGATCTCTTTTAGTGAAGAGATTACATGACCCTCCCCATGAAAGAGAAATTAATCCAAAATCAATTAATACTAAGATTTTAGTTCTGTATACAGCTTTATTAGTCAAAGAAAATATTAAATAAAAGAATACAGACCTCATGGCAAAGGAAACCATAAACATAAATAAACTTCCGTTCACAGGACACACATGGCATAGCAGATAAGCCAAGCCACTATTTTAAGCCATGTCTTTTTCTGACATACTCCAGGTCTGATAAACGCCTAGGTTTAGTCTCAGGATTTAGTTTTGTTTCAGGAAAGCAAAATAACATTTACAAGACGGTACACTGGCATGTTTGCAAAAACTACAGACTAAAACTGCAAGTTACATATCCATAGCTCATTGTCTTAAAAATGCTATATTCACTAAGAGGTGGTTTGCAAGCACTGTAAGCTGCTGCAATCCCTCACAGATAGCTTTTTCATTGGCATACCCCTGTCTCTAAGAATATATCCTATTCCAGATGTGAAGATTTAAAGATGACCTCTTAGTATTCTGCCTTATTCTCCCTTAATTTTCTTTTCAGTAAAAGATTCCTCAGAAATGCCAGCCACAAATATACACTTCAAAATCATTGATATTAACTAAGGAACATTATGCCTTAACAGAGAAGAACAGTAGGGGGCTGGCTCTGAGCAACTGAGGGCTTGTCCCAGGCTCTCCTCCCTGAAACATCTGGACACTCCTTCTTACTGTTTTTTCAGCAATGACTGCTATTTCCTTTATGTGACCTTAGTAAGTACTAGTTAGTGAATTCTGGATGTAAACCACATAAAGGAGAATTTTTTTTTCCTCCTCAAGCACAAGTAAATTTATGAGAAGCCAGAAGGCATTATGATACACCAAGATATTATAACTTATCAAACCTTTCTAAGAGTACCCAGCATCCAGCTGTAGTTGGAATTCGTTGTGTGGCCTTGGATTGGTCACATAATAGATCTAAATCTCAGTTTCAGTGCCTTTTTTCCCCCTATGGACAATACTTCCTCCCAACTTACTTATAGTGCTGTGGTACTGAGGTCATGAGCTAATGCAGGTAAAAGTGCTATGGAAAGTCAAAGGTATTAGGCAAACATGAGATGGACGATAAAGAATACAAGGTTTAGTTTCTAAATACACTCCTCAAAAGGAAGTGTTGGTGTCACAGAATCTTCGCTTCTATGAAAACTGTGAGAACATCTATTTTAACATACTTTCTTCATAGATAAAGAAACAGAGACCCAGAGAGATTAAATTCTTTATCTAAGATACAATGGTATAACGGGTGTTAAAATCCATACCATCTGAGGCCCAGATCAATGCTCGGTTAAGAAGACTCATCTTAGCATCACATACCAGCACACTTTATTTCCAGAATATTGACATTTGTGTGTAAAAACAATCTACTACTCCTATATCAACTCACACATTTTACAGGAATAAAATCTACTACATAAACAAGTTACAATTGTGGAGTTTAGGCACCAAAGAAAAAGAGAGAGGTTAAAGGATACTTTACTATCTTTTTAAGGGCGGAAATGGTGGGGGAAAGGGAGAGAGGCAAACCATGAGAGACTCTTGAATGCTGACAAAAACTGAGGACTGATGGATGTCGGGGGGAGAGGGGTGATGGGCATGGAGGAGGACACTTGTGGGGATGAGCACTGAGTGTTATGTGGAAACTAATTTGACAATAAACTATTTGTAATGTTAAAAAAAAAAAAGGATACTTTACTATCTTTTTAAAGGGCATTTTAAAAGTTTATGAAAATACAAGTACTATCACATGATTTTTCAGAAACACAGAAAAAAATCCACTCCAAAAAAAGCCTTCTCTGTAAGTTTTAGTCAAGAGGTCCCTAGTAGCCTTTCTTTCCTCAAATTTTTTGAATCACGATATAAATTTATTAATTTGGGTTATAAAAAGAGAAAGACCTATCGGATGTGAGAAAGTCATTCATTACCTTCTTAATTCTAGAAGTGAATGCCCAGATACCTACCACCTGTTCTCACATACACACACACACACACACACACACACACACACACACACACACACACGAGTACAAAGAGGGACTCAGGACATGGGGAGAGATTTTCAGTTCATCTATTTTGAGAGTCTTCCCTCTGCTTCTCCTGCAGTCAGTAACACATCAAATACTGTTATATCTCTTTATCAACATAAAGATATCTAGAGCAACTCACAAAGTGTTTATCTTACTGGAAACAGTTTTTCTTTGGTGGCATCAGATCAATAATTTCTGAAGAAGTTTTTTTCTCACCTTGTTCCTTACATCATCCCTTTTGTGCAAGTACATGATTTTAGGTCTTAAAAAGTAGAGATTATACGATGTGAGTCTTTGACTGGTATTTGCGTGTGCTGATAATAAGTATTTAATAATACCCAGGCCAGAGATGCTCAAACAATCCCATGCTGCCAATAAAAGCACAAGTAGTTATATATTCTTTAAATTGATTTATTCAAGAACAGAATGTGAGAAAGTAAGTAAATCTCACTGGGGATTCTGAGGCAGACATCTTGATTGTCAGTCGGTCCTGGAAACACCAGTTTTCGCATCTTCTACTAATGTATCATGTAAACTTGAGTGAAAATAAATAGTCCACAGTCTACATTTGTCGAAACAATGGAACTAAAGTATTTTTGCAGAACTTTAAACCATTCTTTAGTATTAATAGAACAAGGAAAACGAAACTATTTTAGTTAGCAATTTAAACCACATTATTATAAATTTAGCACTTGGCTACTTAAAGGAAGAGGTTAATGTATTTGCTGATGTGTATGAAACATGGGAGAATTCAAGCCAAATGAGGAATACACGTTTTAATTTCAGACTTTAATGTTTCCAGACTGTTTCATTTCTAGTATCTTTGTCAGTGCCATCTGTGGCCTGTTTCCTTGCTAATCATCTACATGTCCATCACAAAGGTGACATCCTGTCATAGTAGACAGATTACAGGAGAAAACATATTTGAGTTTAAATCATGGCCCCAAAACCTAGGAACTGTGTAAACTTGAGCAATTATTTAATCTCCCTGAGCCTTAGTCTCACATCTTTAAATAGGAATATACTACCAACTCTGTCAACTTGTGAGAATTCAGAGATACAAAGTGCTGACCACAATGTATGACATAACTAGGTGCTTAGTACTAAGGGGTCAGAATTGTGATCTCCCTCCCTATGTCATATCAGGGGTATTCAAGGGTGATAACTCATTCCTTGATGCACCAGTTAAGCTCATAGCATGCCACCTTTCTAAATAATGGTTTAGTTGAATACAACTAAGCCTGTTAGCTCAGAGGATTCACGTACACAAGAACCCAAATGCATAAACTGTAATGGGGGAAAGAACACAAACTTACAGAAGGAAAAAATACCACTTACCAGTAATACTAAAAAAAAAAAAAAAAAAAAAAAAAAGAAAGAAAGAAAAAGTAAAACAAACAGGCACAGATATATTGTTTTCACACATTGGATTCATAGGAAATTTTCTAAATGTTTTTCATGTTTTCACTCATATGTGGAACTTGAGAAACTTAATGGAGGACCATGGGGGAAGGCAAGGGGAAAAGACAGTTTCAAACAGAGAAGGAGGTAAACCGTAAGAGACTCATGAATGCAGAGAACAAACTGAGGGATGATTAGGGGTGGGGTGGGGGAGGGGGTAAATGGGTGATGGGCATTGAGGAGGGCATTTGTTGGGATGAGCACTGGGTATTCTATGCAAACAATGAATCATGGGAATCTACCACCAAACCAAGAGCACTCCGTATACACTGTACATTAGCTAACTAGACAATACATTTTAAAACTTTTAAAACTAAATGAATAAATAAAATTATAACACACAGCAGAGGTGAAGCTATGAGAAAAAGTGTACAGAAGCACAACGCTGCTGGAATTTGTTCAAGCCTTCTAAAAAACATGTTTAAAACATGAATACCTTCATGGGACACCTAGGTGGCTCAACTGGTTAAGCATCTGACTCTTGTTTCAGGTCAGGTCATAATCTAATGGTTAGTGAGTTTGAGTCCCATGTCTGGTTCTGTGTTGCTAGTGCAGAGCCTGGTTGGGATTCTCTCTGTCCCTCTGTCTCTCCCTCACTCTCTCTCTCCCCCTCTGTCTCGGTCTCTCTCTCTCTCAACATGAGTAAATAAACTAAAAAAAGAAACAACCAAAAAACACGAATACTGTCAGACTCTTTGACCTATTATCTAACATTTAGAATTATTTTCTAAGCTTTTCTAATGTTTCATTCTCAAATTTGAGAACGTTTATATTCATGAAAAATACTCTTTAATGCATAAACTATAACAAAACCAAAACTGACATAAGTTACGTCCCACAAAGGAAGAATGGTACAGCAAGAATTTCATTATTCATTTGAAATATATTTATTTGCATATGGCAGGTCCAATTTTAAGGGCTGGGGAGACAGTATTGAGAAAGACAAGTCTCTGCTATCATGGAATTTGTATTTTAATGGAAGAGAGAAAATAAATGAGCAACAGAATGAGCAAAATTAGTTACTGTAGAGCTAATCGTTATGAATACAGTAATTCTGTGAAGGACAGCATGATAGAAAGTTGGAGGAAAGCAAGTTAATATAGATTAAATAATCTGGGAGGTGATATGTAAGAACTGAATACCAAAAGTGAACCAGGCAGTGATGTAAAAATCTACAGACTGCTATCTGATCATAGAGCATCATGGAAAAGAGATGCACAAAACAGAAAACACAGGATATAAGGTCATTTAAGCATTTATTACAACTATAAAAGTTCATTCTTATGTAGAAGATATGCATTAACTTAGCAACAGTAGTGGTACTAATATGAAGGGGAGGTGTGTTTTTCCTTTTTTTGTGTTTTTTAGTTTAAAAGTATACTATTTTCATGCTCAAAATTGTAAGTAGAATTCAACATAACCAAGAGAAGATCATATGTCTCATCAGTGCTTTTCATATCAGAGTACTGATTATAGAATTTTAGGTAAACCTATGTTTAATACATGTTTTAATTATAGTGATTTTAAATACACAAAGAAACTGAACTAATAATAAATGGAACTAGAGGTGCTTGGGTGGCTCAGTCAGTTAAGTGTTCGACTTCAGCTCAGGTCATGATCTCACAGCTTGTGAGTCTGAGCCCCATGTAGGACTCTGTGCTAACAGCTCAGAGCCAGGCGCCGGTTTCAGATTCTGTATCTCCCTCTCTCTCTGTGCACCTCCTCCACCACAAGTCATGCTCTGTCTTTCTCTCTCAAAAATAAACAAACATTGGATGGAGGGAGGCAAATGGCAGAGAAGTAGGGAGCTCCGTACATTTCTCTCACCCCCACCCCCCATCTCTTAAATGGAGAAGACTTGAACCATGGGAACCCTTACAGAATCCAGGAGTTTGAGAAGAAAAGGAGACAGATTCCGCCGAGAAAACCCTATAGCATGAGTGCAAAATGGGGAAGATAAAAACGGGCCAGGACCAGAGATATGGAGGGAGGAGAGGGAGCGCCATTTGCGGGGAGCCGCAGTGTGTCTAGGGGAAAAGAAAGAGCAGCTGAAACTGCTTAAGACATTGTCCCTGTCCCTGCTTGGGACACAGAGTGATCTGGTTTCCTGCTGTCCAGCTGACCCTGAGTGGGATGCACTGGTCCCAGGCAATCCCAGGAGAAATGGCTACTTGCTTGCCAGCTCAAACTGGAGGGGAAGTGGTGTGTGTGAAGCCGCGCCGCCATGCTTCTGGCTCAGCTGGAATCCCAGTGGGGAGGCAAGAGGCTTGAATCTGCTTGGAGAGATTTGGCCTGCAAGTATATATTTTGGGTGATATCAATGTGGTACACGGACTAAGATATGGAAACGAGGCCTAGCTTGGGATATAGAGCACGTCTCACCTTGGTTATGCCTGCGGCACAGGGAGATCAGACCCAAAAGATCCATCCAATCTTGCAATGCTTGGATCAAGATGAAACTAGGACACCGCCATTTTTCTCCCCACAACCACCAAGGAAGGATCTCAAGAGTGGCCCACTGGATGCAGTAGAGGCTAAAACCTGCCTACACCAAACCACGCCCATTCCAGCTACAGAGATTTTTTTTTTCTTTTTACCAGAGCACAGGGCAAGACCAACATGGATATACTGGTGTGATTAATTCTAGATCAATTCTTTCTATTCAGGTATATTTTTTCCCTTGCTCATTCGTATCCCTCCAACTCTTTTGGACTGGGCACTCTGGTCACTGGTTTCTTAAACAGTCACATTTAATCCATTCTTTAGATGTATACTCTATACTTCCACCACTACCTTTTTATCTCTCTCTCTGGAGTAATCAGGCTATATAGTTTCTCTGAATAACTATCTTCATTTCTTTCTCCTCACCTCTAACAATATTCTCCTCTTTCTCTCTCTGAGTTCAGCCTCTTAGTCTCTCTGCCTGTTCATTTCATTTCCAATTTTGCTTCCTCCCCGTCCTGTCATTTCTTTCTTTGTATATGATCTTCCATCAGCACTGCATACACCAGTCTCTTTATTTGTAGCTGGGAATTCTGGTTTTATGCTTTTAGACTGTCCTTTGTCTTTTGGGGTTTTTTTCTTCTTTTTTATTTTTATTTATTTTTATCTTTATTATTGGTCTTCCCTCCTTCCTTTTTTTATTTTTTTTGCTACTTTTTCTTTTTCTTTTTCCCTTTTGGTTTGTGTATTCTTTGGATGTGTCTGTGCATTTGTGTGCCTCTGTTCCCTGTGTGTTTGTCTGTCTGTTTTCTTTTCCAGGGCTACCTCAAGAATCATTCCAATGTACATTTGGTGGAGAGTCCCAAATACCACTACGAGTAGGGAAATAAAATAACCAAAGTCTCAACAAGAGAGACCAAGAGACACCATTCAAAGAACACTTCCTGAATGGAAAGGCCCTGGACAGTCAAAGAGCCTTCCTTAATACAGCAGTACTCACAGGTGCAGAGTACATAACAAGCTTTTAAAACTAACAGTTAAAACTAACTAATAGAAAGCTAACGAAAAAACCAAACGCTCCTCCAAAAAAAATTTCAGGAAGAAATGACAGCTAAAGAAATGCTCAAAACAGATATAAGCAACATAACTGAACAAGAATTTAGAACACTAGTCATGAAATTAATAGCTGGACTTGAAAAAGTCATAGAGGACATGAGAGAAACTATTGTTACAAAGACTATGGAGCTTAAAAATAGTACTGATGAATTAAAAAATGCTATAAATGAGATACATAATAAAATGGAGGCATCCAATGCACTGACTGAAGAGGCAGAAAGGAGACTAGGTGAATTAGAAGACACAATTATAGAAAAAAGAGGAAGCTGAGAAAAAGACAGATAAACTGATTCAAGAACACGAAAGGAGAGTGCAAGAGTTCAGCGATACAATCAAACGGAACAATATCCGTATCATAGGAATTCCAGAAGAGGAAGAGAGAGGTAAAGGTGCTGAAGGAGTCTTGAACAAATTCTAGCAGAGAACTTCCCCAATCTGGGGAGGGAAGTAGAAGTTGAAATTCAAGAGGCACAGAGAACTCCCCTCAGACGTAACTTGAATTGATCTTCTGCACAACCTGTCAGACTGGAACTGGCAAACTATAAGGACAAAGAGAGAATTCTGAAAGTAGCTAGGGAGAAAAGGGCTATAACATTCAAAGAGAAACCTATCAGAATGGTTACAGACCTATCTACTGAAACTTGGCAGGCCAGAAAGGAATGGTAGGAAATCTTCAATGTGATGAACAGAAAAAATATGCAGTCAAGAATCCTCTATCCAGGGGCACCTGGGTGGCTCAGTCAGTTAAGCATCTAACTTCGGCTCAGGTCATGATCTCATGGTTTGTGAGTTCGAGCCCCACATCGGGCTCTGTGCTGACAGCTCAGAGCCTGGAGCCTGCTTCAAATTCTGTCTCCCTCTCTCTCTGCACCTCCCCTGCTCATGCTCTATCTCTCACTGTCAGTAATAAATAAATGTTTAAAAAAAATAATCCTCTATCCAGCAAGCCTATCATTCAGAATATAAGGAGAGATCAGTCTTCCCAAATAAACAAAAACTGAGTGAATTCATCACCACTAAACCAGCCCTACAAGAAATCCTGAGGGGGACTCTATGAGGAAAATGTTGCAAGGAACGCAAAGTCCCAGAGACACCGTCACAACCATGAGTCCTACAAAGGACACAATGACTCTAAATCCATACTTTTCAATAATAACACTGAATGTAAATGGACTAAAAGACTCAATCAAGGACATAGGGTAAGCAGACTGGATGAAAAAACAAAATCCATCTATTTGCTGTCTACAAGAGACTCATTTTAGACCTGAGTACACCTTCAGATGAAAGGGGATAGAGAAATATCTATCATGTATATTGGAAGTCAAAAGAAAGCTGGAGTAGCTATACTTATAGCAAACAAGCTGGACTTTAAAGTAAAGGCAGTAACAAGGGATGAAGAAGGGCATTATATAATAATTACAGGGTCTATCCATCAGGAAGAGCTAACAACTATAAATGTCTATGCACCGAATACGGGAGAACCTAAATACAGAAAACAGTTAATCACAAACAGAAACAATGTTATGGATAAGAATGTGCTAATAGCGGGGCGCCTGGGTGGCTTAGTTGGTTAAGCGTCCGACTTTCGCTTAGGTCATGATCTCATAGTTCGTGGGTTCGAGCCCCACATCGGGCTCTGTGCTGACTGCCAGCTCAGAGCCTGGAGCCTGTTTCAGTCCGTGACTTCCTCTCTCTCTGACCCTCCCCCACTCACACTGTCTCTCTCTCTGTCTCCTAGAAATAAATAAAACATTAAAAAAATATATTTAAAAAAAAGAATGTGCTAATAGCAGGGGACTTTAATACTCACTTACAGCAATGGATAGATCAACGAGACAGAATATCACTAAAGAAACAATGGACTTGAATGACACATTGGACCAGATGGATCTGACAGATATATGTAGAACTCTACATCCTGCGGCCATGGAATTCACTTTCTTCTCAAAAGCACATGGCACATTCTCCAAGATAGATCACATACTGGGACATAAAGCAGCCCTCAATAAATATAAAAGAATTGAGATCATACCATGCACACTTTCAGATCACAATGTATAAAACTTGAAATCAATCACAGGGAAAAGTCTGGAAAACCTCCAAAAACATGGAAGTTAAAGAACACCCTACTAAAGAACGAATGGGCCAATCAGGAAATTAGAGAAAAATTTAAAAATATATAGAAACAAATAAAAATACAACAATCCAAACTCTATGGGAAGCGGCAAAGGCAGTCCTAAGAGGAAAGTACATTGCACTCCAGACCTATTTCAAGAAATTAGAAAAAGCTCAAATACAAAATCTAACAGTGCACCTAAAGGAACTAGGAAAGCAACAAGAGCACCCCAAACCCAGTAGGAGAAGAGAAATAATAAAAATCAGAGCAGAAATAAATACAGAAACCAAAAATCAGTTGAACAGATCAACAAAACCAAGAGTTGGTTTTGTGAAAAAATATACAAAAGTGACAAACCTCTAGCCAGGCTTCTCAAAAAGAAAAGAGAGAGCACTCAAATGGACAAAATCATGAATCAAAATGGACTTATTACAGCCAACCCCTCAGAAATACAAGCAATTATCAGGGAATACTGTGAAAAATTATACACCAACAAATTGGACAACTTAGAAGAAATGGACAAATTCCAAAGCACAACTTACTACCAAAATTCACACGGGAAGAGATAGAAAGCCTGAACAGATCCATAACTAGTGTAGAAATTGAATCAGTTATCAAAAATCTCCCAACAAATAAGAGCTCTGGCCAGACGGCTTCCCTGGGGAATTCTGCCAGATATTTAAAACAGAATTAATACCCATTCTTCTCAAACTATTCCAAAAAATAGAAATCGAAGGAAAATTTCTGGGTTCATTTTACAAAGCCAATGTCACTTTGATTCCTAAGCCAGACAGAGACCCAACAACAACAAAAAAGAGAACTACAGGCCCTGATGAATATCCCTGATGAATATGGATGCAAAAATCCTCAACAATATACTTGCAAATTGAATTCAACAGCATATAAAAAGAATTATCCATCATGATCAAGTGGGATTCATTCCTGGGTTACAAGGCTGGTTCAATATTTGCAAAAACAATCAATGTGATACATCACATTAACAAAAGATATAAACCATATGATCCTGTTGATAGATGCAGAAAAAGCATTTGACAAGATACAGCATCCTTTCTTAATAAAGACCCTTGAGAAAGTCGGGATAGAAGGAACTTACTTAAACATCATAAAAGCCATTTATGAAAAACCCTCAGTTAACATCATCCTCAACAGGGAGAAACTGAGAGCTTTCCCCCTGAAATCAGGAACATGACAGAGATGTCCACACTTAACACTGTTGTTCAACTAGTGCTGGAAGTCCTAGAATCAGCTATCAGACAACAAAAGGAAATAAAAGGCATCAGAATTGGCAAAGAAGAATCAAACTTTCACTTTTTGCAGACGACATGATACTCTACATAGAAACCCCAACACACTCCACCAGAATCCTACTAGAACTGATCCATGAATTCAGCAAAGTCACAGGGTACAAAATTAACATACAGAAATTGGTTGTATTTTTGTACACCAATAATGAAGCACCAGAAAGAGAAATCAAGAAATGGATCCCATTCACATTGCACAAAAACAAAAACAAAAACAAAAAAAAACCACCATAAAATAACAAGGAATAAACCTAACCAAAGATATAGGAGATCTGTATGCTGAAAACTATAGAAAACTTACGAAGGAAATTAAAGAAGACACAAAGAAATGGAAAAACATTCCATGCTCATGGATCAGAAGAATAAATATTGTTAAAATGTCATTACTACCCAAAGCAATCTACACATTCAATGCAATCCCAATCAAAATTGCACCAGCATTCTTCTCAAAACTAGAACAAACTATCTTAAATTTTGAATGGAACCACAAAAGACCCCGAATAGCCAAAGTAATACTGAAAAATAAAACCAAAACGGGAGGTATCACCATCCCAGACTTCAGCCTCTACTACAAAGCTGTCATCCTCAAGACAGTATGGTATTGGCACAAAAACAGACACATAGACCAATGGAACAGAATTGAGAACTCAGAAGTGGACCCAAAAGTATACAGCCAACTGATCTTTGACAAAGCAGGAAAGAATATCCAATGGAAAAAAGACAGCCTTTTTAACAGATGGTGTTGGGAGAACTGGACAGCAACATGCAGAAGAATGAAACTAGATCATTTTCTCACACCATGCACAAAAATCAACTCAAAATGGATAAAGGACCTGAACGTGAGACAGGAAACTATCAACACCCTAGAGGAGAAAGCAGGAAACAACCTCCTTGACCTCCACCGCAGCAACTTCTTACTTGACACATCCCCAAAAGCAAGGGAATCAAGAGCAAAAATAAACTGTTGGGACCTCATCAAGATTAAAAGCTTCTGCACAGCCAAGGAAACAACCCAGAAAATTAATAGGCAACCAACGGAATGGGAAAAGATAGTTGCAAATGACATATCAGATAAAGGGTTAATATCCAGAATCTATAAGGAACTCACCAAACTCCACGCCTGAAAAACAAACAACCCAGTGAAGAAATGGGCAGAAGACATGAACAGACACTTCTCCAAAGAGGACATCCAGATGGCCAACAGACACATGAAACGATGCTCAGCATCCCTCCTCATCAGTGAAATACAAATCAAAACCACACTGAGATACCACCTCACGCCAGTCAGAGTGGCTAAAATGAGCAAATCAGAGAACTCGAGATGCTGGCGAGGATGTGGAGAAACGGGCACCCTCCTCCACTGTTGGTGGGAATGTAAACTGGTGCAGCCCCTCTGGAAAACAGTGTGGAGGTTCCTAAGGAAACTAACATTAGCACTCCCCTATGACCCAGCAATAGCACTGCTAGGAATTTACCCAAGGGATACAGAAATGCTGATCCATAGGAGCACATGTACCTCAATGTTAATAGCAGCACTCTCAACAATAGTCAAAACATGGAAAGAGTCTAAGTGTCCATCAATGGATGAATGGATCAAGAAGATGTGGTTTATCTGTATGATGGAATACTCCATGGCAATGAGAAAGAATGAAATCTGGCATGTGTAGCAACATGGATGGAACTAGAGGGTGTTATGGCAAGTGAAATAAATCAGGCAGAGAAGGACAGATACCATATGGTTGCACATAATAGGTGGATTCAGAGGAACTTAGTGGAGAACCATGGGGGAGGAGAAGGGGAAAAAATAGCTGGGGAGAAGGAGGGAGGCAAACCATTAGACAGTCTTGAATGCTGAGAGCAAACTGAGGGCTGATGGGGGTGGGGGAGAAGGGAAGGGGGTGATGGGCATGGAGGAGGGCACTTGTGGGGATGAGCACTGGGTGGTATATGGAAACCAGCTTGACAACAAACTATTTAAAAAATTAAAATAATAAAGCCTAAAAATAAATAAATAAAATTTAAAAATAAACATTTAAAAAATATTTTAAAAAAGTAATAAATGGATCCCATCCTCAAACTTGCTATTAGTCATTACTAATCTACTTAACACATTGCTAGTTGGCACCCCTCTCTTGCTATGCCACTCAAATTTCCATCCCACAATCATCCTCTAAGACACTAACAACAAATCCATCCTAGTTTTCATCCTGCACATTTTCAGGTTTTTTTTCTTTTTTTATCAACATCACTTTCTGGAAAGTAGGTATCTTACAAGAAAGCAGTAAGTTTATTTTCAAACTGATCTCTCCCACTCATATGTCAGTTCACATCTATTTCTCATCCCTCTCTTGCCCCTACAACCGAAAATATTGGAAATAAAAATGTAAGATTCTTACGAACATTCCTAAGTATACGTGGCATGTCTGTCAGAATATCCTCACTTATAGGTTATAGCCTGTCTAACGTCTGTTCAAAAAATGCAATTAGTTTCTGGAGGTCCAAAGTCAAATACATTGTCTTAGAAAGTAGTTTCAGAGCAAGCCACAAAGCTCTCCACTTGGTAATTTAAATGACTGACCGCTCAATTTATGAGCATTCCCAGCAATAAAATTCAGCCTGAACTTAATAATAGCACATTTTATGTGACAACGCTGACAATTACAATCTATAGTTACTGCAGTCGCCCTTTGGTCTGGGGAAAAATGACAGTATTAATTATACACACTTGCCATTTATCAGACTTAACTTGGCAGGCGATTGAGCTCAAGACCATCTCCAACTTGACTTCTACATTTACCATTTTCTAATCCACTGAAACGAAGATAATTAGAATAGAGAAAAATGAGTGGCTCCTTCTTCCACTGGCTTTATGTCTGATTTCTTGTACAGTATAGTTCTCAAATCATATTAAATTTATACCACTAGGTTTAGAAGCCTGTCATTGTTTACTTTCTAAACTCCAGAGTGAAGGGAATAATATTTCCTGGGTGAGCTATAGCAGGGGATTTAGGCTGCATGCAACTTTCACATTCTTCTTTTATATCTTGTTTTTACGTTTGGACTATTTGGGGATCTTGGGTCCTTGTTAGTTTTCCTGTTAGTTCAGATTACTGATGTACTGAGAACTGAAATTATTTTAAAACATGGAAAACTACCTAAAGGGCCTCAGATCCATAAAAGGACATAAAAATAGTTCCTAAATAGTCTTATTTTCATTCCATCATTTTTTTTTATCATCTTTATTCAACCACGTGTCAGTTTTATTCAATTTTTGGTTTTTTTGTGTGTTTTACCTCTGTGTGCCTTGCAGATCCACAATGTGCTATTAAGATTTAGGACATTATCAAATCATGCTTCTGTGTTCAAGACTTTACAGCCTCTTCTTAAAAGGCTTGGGTTGTTACAATTTCTTAAACTCCTAGTTTGCTTTTAAATATTTCCTCTTATGAATTCTTACCAATTCTTACCCGGGGACGGTGGGGGGCATTATGGCTTCTTTTTCTTTTTACTTTATATCGAAACAGAGGCAAAAGGTCAAGTTAATGTATTATACTTAGTAGATTTTAGGTCAACAGCAAAACTTTTGCAGAAGGCCTATTGATTTTGCCTAGAATTTGGAGAACAGAATCCAATATCCCTAATCGCCCTATGCTAGGCAGAATAATGCCCCCTCCCACCCCAAAGACATCTACATCCTAATCCCTGAAGCCTGTGAGTGCGTTACATGGCCAAAGGACTCTGCAAATATGATTAAATAAAGCATCTTGAGGAGAGATTATCCTTGTTCTGAAGCCTGGGTTCTGAAGTGAGGGACACCAGCATTAAAGGCCCCTAATCCTGGGGAAGATAGAGCAACCCTACAACCTAGCATCAGGCCAGAGTCATTTCTGTCTTTTTCTGCACTCCCAAGATTGCAGTAAAGTTTTGTAAAATGCTAGGTAGAAATGAAGGAGTAACAAACTCCATAAATACATTGTGGGGAAAGGGTACAGTATTTCTAAATGATTCTGGAAGCAACAAGAAGATACTGTATAAGATCTTTTATTTACTCAGGGAACGTGGTGAATTTAGCATGTGGTGAGAAACATGGCTGAGTACAGTCCTGAGGCAGGGAAACCAAAGGAACCTCAGGAAAGAAAAAGCTAGTTTTTCCTCTGCTTCTTTTCCTACTTCTATTCTTGCTAGGACCTGCACTCTCACCCTACACATACCTTAATGCATGTCCTCCTTGCAAGGAACAAAGAGATAATGGTATCTCTGGAGACTTCCACCACAATAGATGATGTATCTAAGGAGTGACTGGGCAGAAACAGCATTGTAGTAGGATTCTTACACAGAGACAGGACACCAAGGCTTTCTTTGTCCAGGAAGCAACCTTATTCCTTGTGCTGGCACAGGCTCAGGGGTGTGTACCAGAAAAACTGAGCCCCAAATGTAGTGGGGTGTAGCCTTTTATGTAATTTCTACTTCTCTGTCTCCCATATATGGTGACACATATAGTCTAATTGGACACAGTCCAAGTTACAGAGTCCTGTCAGAATTATGCATATTGATTGGGTCATGTTTGGTTCCCTTCCTTTGTTCTGAGAAAGCCTCCACCACATTCCTTAGGGAGGGGCTCCACCACATCATGTGCCTATTCCACTGGGAGTGAGTGACTTATTGATAGGGAAAGATAGGATTGAGTTGGCAGAAAGGAATTGGCTAGGGCTCCAAGGTCCCTGGGTGGGGACAAACATATTTTAAAACATTTCTTCTGGGGAACCTGACCTCAAGCAAAGCTCCCTCAGACATAAAGTTCCTCTTGAGACTGTAACAGATACTACCTACTTCCCCTCAGGTTTCCCTCGGGATTCAACAAAAAATAGACCTGACTAAAAATGTGTACACCATAAAAGGTTTAACCCAAAGGAACTCTATGGCCATACACCACCCCTCACACAATGGAAATAAGCCAATGAAAAGGAATGACTAGGCATATAGAGTTACCTAGCCAATCAGGGTAGGATCTGAGAAGGAATAAGGGGAAAGAAGGGGGTGGGGGGGGGAACCTCCAACCAAAACCCTACAAAACAGTCCCTTGTCTATAGTCAGAGGTATTCACTTTCGAATGCCCCCTTCTGTAAAGAGAACTTCCATACTGTTCTTACTTTCTGATCTTATACTCCAGTAAACTGTTGCCTGTTGCTCATTTTATTGTGTCCACCTCTTCATGCCTCAAAGTGGCAAGACAACAAACCCCAGGATTGACATAAAGAATCCTGCAACGTTATGAAGGTCACTTGGATGTTGTCCTTGTTCCGACAAGTTCCTGAGTGGCTGAGAGGACATGTGCACCAGTCCACAATCGCCAACACAAACCCCAGACCCCGAGCAAAGATCAGACTCATGTTCCTTTCCTTTCTGAGTCTCCTGGACACTCCATCTGCATCTGCTCTCTCTTTTCAATAAACTCTGCTTTCCCCTCCTGTTGGCTCCCGTTTGATTTCCATCCTACATGAAGCCCAAGACCCTCCTGCTAATCCTGTAGGACACCCCTCTGGGCCCTTGGATCTGGCCTGCCTGCATCAGTCAGAAACATCACTTGAGTGTATCAGGAGATCCATTTTTTATTTTTACTTCTGGCCTCATTTGTCAGTTTTATGTGTCCTTGTTATATCAAGTTTATTTTTTCTAAAAGGTCCAAGTTTTGTCCTAGAACCAGCAACTGATAGTTATTTCAAAACACAATGAAACTTTTTTGGAAATAATAGAGGAAGGACAATTTTAAGTCATCAAATGGGATCTAAATAAAGAAATCTGAAAAAACTCAAGTAAATTAGGCATTGTAGTTGTATTTTTAATATCTGTTTCTATTAATTTTATCACGAGTGTGCTCACAAAGTATTCTGGATAACAGACTGATTTCTTACTAAATTTCTCATAATGAATATGAAGTGTCCCTTTTTTCTTTCATTTTTTTTTTTTTGTAATGTTTATTTTGGGTGGGTGGGGGGGAGAGCTCAAGCAACGGAGAGTCCTGGAGAGAGGGTGAGAGGCTCTAAAGCAGGCTCTTAGGGGCTCAAACCCATGAATAACGAGATTGTTACCTCAGCCGAAATCAAGAGTCAGAGGCTTTACCGACTGAACCACCCAGGCACCTCCTAAGTGTACCCTTTCTACTTTCACTTAGTTCTCCTGCCTAGAGTAGCATTTGGTTCAGAGCCAGGTCATTTTTTCTGCATGGGTAGCCTATACACTCCACAGATGAGGAATAAGAGAAAAAAAACCTTTTTCTCTGCATCTGAAGGAAAGGAGGTTCAATGGGTTTCCTTGAAAACAAAAGGAGCCTGAGTAATTTACTCTAGCCCTTTGGTATGTAAATCAAGTCCCCTAGGAGCCAGATATTCTCGAGTGCCTCAACTTTTGTGACCTAAAGAGGTCTCCAAGGCCTGGCCTTCTTTCCTCTTGAAATGTAAATATGTAGACAGAGCCCTTTATTCTCCCCAGCACCCTAGGGCTTACCTTAGGGTCCTGGTTCAGGCTGTCCCCATTCTGTCCTTGGGCTGATAAGAGATCTTTTGAGATGAGAGCAATTTAACTAAAAAATGGCTACAGGCCTAATTCTCATGAAATATGTAAAGTGTTTCTACCTGTAGTAGAATCAAACACTCCCTATCTTTGTATTAAATAAATTTTACAGAAATATCCATGTCCAGGGAGGCTAGAGTATTTTGCAAGAACACTGAGAGATTACGGTAAGTTTCATTTCCCCACCATTTTCTACCACTAGAGCATGTTAGAATTACCTGGAGGGTTATTAAAACTCAGACTGCTAGCTCTGTCCTTTGAATTTCTAATTCCATAATTCAGAGGTGGAGCCTGAGAACTTGCATTTCAAACAAGTTCCTAAGTCATGCTGTTGCTGCTGGTCAAGGGTTCTGAAAACCACTGGCCTATATACTGGTCCTAAGTTGTTTCAGGTTTTATGGATCCTGAAACATCTAAAATCTTAAGAGCCCTAGGTTTTAGAAATTTAAGACCAGTTATAAGGACTATAATGGGCCTTGACTTCATTACTGTACAGTAAATCTTCTGACAGTGATCAAATATGACAAAGTTAATAGTTCTCTACTTTACATCAACTGTATGCCTGAAATTCAGTTTGACATCATAAATAATAACTAATAATGTACATAAAATAACTACTGATTTAATTGGAGAGTTTTCTAAAAAGATTAACAAAACTCAACTTGCTTTTTAGTGATCTACTGATAGACAGATCTTTATCTCTAGTCAATAAAATTTACCTAACTGCAATATCTAAAACTATTTATACACTATTGGCTGGATAATTGTTACACTTCTATAGAATATCAGCAACCAGGGGCTCAGTTAAGGGTACTTGATCCTTATTCATAGTATCACATTGCCCAATATATTACCTCCATATGAAGCTGTATTTTTTTCACTGTATCCAGTCTCAAATCCTATTTTAGAATAACAGCGTTAATCAAATAGTTCTTGAGCATGCAATTTACTAGAGTGAGCTCTAATATACTGTTTTTTTCTGAAATTGAAAGATTAAGAAAAGTTATAAATCAACATTTTGTCCCCCAAAAAATCTCCCTTCTATAAGAAGGAAAAAAAATAGAAATTGTGTCTTAAGTTATTGATGTTTCAATTCTAGAGATCAGTAAGAACTGAAAGAAAAAATAGTTAAATATGGTTTTTTCATTATTTTTAAAAGCATATTCAACAGGTCACATCTTCTAATAAATCCTCAACCATTCCCTGAAGGTTCTCAAAATATCTTCTGAGGAAGCTGCTTTCCTCTTGCTCAGGTCTCGGAAAATGTCTTGCAAAAAACAAGCTAACCTCACCTCTTCAGATATTTCCTGCCAACCCCATTGATTTCACTGAGGGCTCCTGGGTTTGGAGAATAAAAAGCAGCCCAGATGGTTTTGAAAAGTAGAACTAGGATCTGACTTTTAAGTGTCTAAATTAGATGAGCCAGACGCATCCTACCCTCTACACTGAACAAAGAGGAAATCAACACGACTGGCTCGTGAAACTTCAAAAGCCTGCCACTGTTACTCAAGATATAGGTTTTCCCACTACAGAAAGGAAGCAGCATGTATCCGGTTATGGCAGAGTTCTAGAACAAGAAATAGAAGGGACAGAAAAATCAATTTATTGAACATTTGGACCCAACTTTGAAGTGCAATGCAGCACAAGCATCTTAGCGCAAACCTGTAACAAAGGTCTCTGATCAGCCTACAAACTGTCTATGGCTATAACACAGAGCAAAACTGGAAGGGATCAGGAATTAGTGATTATCTGACCTGTTTGATCTACACAAATGTCCCAGATTTTAATCCAAGTCAGAGACAAATTGTTTGTGTTACATTTTTATGTGAAAAATTCTTCTAATGAAAAGTAAGCGAGGCACACCCTAGTCATCATTTTCAGCACTGCTTGCTGAGATTATGCAGTTTTTGAGATCCTTTCCCACCAGCTGCTCAACTGGCTGTTCTCCACAGTCAAACCAGTGAGCTTCCTCACCAGACTCATATCCTTGGAGGCTGGGATTATGTTATCTATGTTCATCTATCTAAAGGACCTGGAACTACTTGGCACAGAAATGATAGGCATTATTTAAAGTAAGAGTGAAGAGATACATAAAATGTCAAATAAATTAGATTTAGGACAGTAAAGATATAAAATTGAGAAATTCCAGGAATAGGATTTTTCAGTATGGTTTAAAATAGAAGTTGCAGAACATTGGGAGGTAGTCAGGGTAAGTTTCCTAGTCTCTGATTTTTAGTATTCTAATAAATAATCTAAGATTCCTTTCATCATAATTGTAGTTCAGGAAGGGAAAAAAAAGGAATTTATAGGAAACTAGAATATAGTACATAAGGTTTTCGGTGAGTGTTCTGGGGTTTGTTTTTGTTTTCTTTTCTCAAATTCATTGGAAACATTCCTCCATCCCAGACATCTCTGTGGAAGCCTCTTAAATTTGCAGTATACTTTATGCCCTACTATTTTGAATCCCAAAATATCTTCAAAATGTTCCTGTTGGAACTGTCAAATTCACTCCCCTTAACAAAAAAGTTAGATATCTATATACGTGTATACACACGTACACCCACATGCCCCATGGGAGAAAAAGAGATTAACATTAAAGGAAAAATGAAATAGAAATCACAAGATAGAACTGAAAAACAAGGACATATTAAAAGATTATCATAAGGAACATTACCATTATTATTAATTGTAGATTATGAATAAGAAAAAT
Source organism: Hyaena hyaena (assembly GCF_003009895.1). Lineage (NCBI taxonomy): Eukaryota > Metazoa > Chordata > Mammalia > Carnivora > Hyaenidae > Hyaena > Hyaena hyaena. The sequence goes on along the minus strand of NW_024080990.1, from coordinate 1,730,216 downwards.
AACAAAGTTATTTTAGCTCCAGTGTTTAGAGTATAATGGATTTTTAAAAAATAAATACATAGTTACATAGTTGGATAACTACAATAAAAAGCATGATCAGTATTCACTGGGGTACTGTTAGTGAAAACAATTCTAGACTTGTGTTTCTATGATCATCATGAAGAAGCGGTCACAAACCAGTATGAAAAAGTATTCTGTTGGTCTGACCTCAACTAGGTTTCTTAACTGGTACACCTGAGTACTATTTATTTATTCTACTGCTTACTGCTATGTGTAGTTGAATAAAATATCTCCAAATATTTACAGAGATAAGTAATTTAGATTTGTTTTGAATTGTTTTCTTTAGTAAATACAGTGAAATATTAATGAAATATCAGACTACTAGTTGGCATAAAGAAATATAATTGGCATTAACTAAGGATTTAAAGTTTTGATTGCTACCTAGCTCGGATACCCATTGTCTCACTTTATGCATGTTGGTGTGTGTGTTCACTAAGATTCTGATGCATTGACGTGCAGAGAATTGGTGACCACATCATCAGTGTATCAATCTGCTACAGTGGAAACAAACAGGGCCTGGGCTGTTTGTTTAAGGGACACTTGGGTGGCTGAGCCCATTGGGCATCAGACTCTTGATTTCCACTCAGCTCAGATCTCACAGTTTCTGGGTTCAGCCCCCACGTTGGCTCTATGCTGACAGCAAGGAGCCTGCTCGGGATTCTCTCTCACCCTCACTCTCTATCCCTCCTGCACTTGTGCTGCTCTCTTTCTCAAAATAAATAAATAAACTTAAGGGGAAAAAAAAACTTCAGGCATGATTTGTATTCCTTTGCACGCATTTGATGTAGTTACAATATACGTGTACTATTTTCAGTGCTTATTTTTAAAGGCCTTATTTTTAATTTTTTCCATTTTCCTTAAGTTATGTTATGAAATATGTATTTTTGGAAAGAGAATCATAATTAAAAGTTTAAAGCATAGCCATTACCAAAGGGTTTTTTTTAAATGTTTTTTATTTATTTCTGAGAGAGACGGCATGAGCAGGGGAGGGTCAAAGAGAGAGGGAGACACAGAATCCAAAAAAGACTCCAGGCTCCAAGCTAGCTGTCAGCACAGAGTCTGATGCCAGGTTCCAACCCACGAACCCTGAGATCATGACCTGAGCAGAAGTTGGACACTCAACCGACTGGGCCACCCACATGCCCCAAAGGTTTTTATAGTATAAGAAGAGAACTAATTTAGTTATAAATTAAAATCCTGAAAGATATGTAAGAGAAAAAAATTGAATTTGTTTTTTATAGGCCTATTATAGCTTTCTAAGGAAGGTGGCCTTTAGTAACTGAAAGGCTCTTTGGTGAACACAGGGATGGATGTGACCATTTAAAGGAAGGAGTTAAGCAGGAACTGAATTGTTCTCTACAGCAAGAATGAGAAGATTTTCTAAAGAAATCTCAAGAAACTTCTCAAGGAAAATCCAAGAGGCAAAGATATGATGGGCAAGGTACAGGGATACCTTCCTTTCCCTCCCCCGCTATCTCATACATAGTGGGTGGGGTCCAAAGAGATTTTGCAAAGTCAAAGGTTGAATAGGGATTCCAAGCTGTTTTCTATTTCGCATATGGTGCAAATCCTCTCCTCCTTTTCCATGTCATCATCAGGAATTTCTACATTGCTCAATTAATACTCCTAGTTTATTATTTTTTCTTGTACCCCACAAACTAAGATGAAGTAGACATTGGCTTTATGTGGGTTAGGGAGACGCTTACTTGATTTTTTTTTTTTTTAGGAAACTGGTTATAAATGACTAATAGATATGAAACAGAGGCAAATATGCCTGAGCCTTGCCTTGCTTTTAATTATTGTGAACATATACTAATACACTCAAATATACACAGACCAAATGTTTTTAAAAGACCAATTCAACGTGACAAGCTCATTAATTCATGTCATGTTTACAAGAAGTTTAATTATTTCATTCCAAGGTCTAGACAATGTCAACATAATCCAGCAGGCTGGCTAATACTCTGGTGGTTTCTGAAGTATTACAATTAAATGTATCAATTTTAAGTCTCCCTACTTTGAAGAAAACTAGACATTTTTGAGGAAATTGAGCTGCATTTGAAAAATCAAACTGTGGGCGCCTGGGTGGCTTAATCAGTTAAGCATCTGACTTTGGCTCAGGTCTTGACCTCCCAGTTTGTGAGTCTAAGCCCTGTGTCCAGCTCTTGCTGACAGCTCAGCCTGGAGTCTGCTTTAGATTCTGTGTCTCCCTCTCTCTCTGTTCCTCCCTCTGCCCCTCCCCTGCTCATCCTCTCTCAAAAAGAAATAAATATTAAAATAAATAAATAAAAACACTTAAAAAAAAAAGATCAAGCTCAAGAGCTTTATAAATACCGTCAAATGTGAACTTTCAAAATCAAATTCTGTTTTATAAACAGAATTTCAAAACAACTTGGCCAGGTGATAGAGGGCAGTAGGTAGTACAAGACATGCTACCTTTCTTTCTCTTTGTTCTGTAGATTTCAGAGTGTATCAGTTAAAAGTTGGACTCTCAAGATAATGAACCATGAGATCATGATGAGCTGAGATCAAGTTGCACACTTAACCGACTAAGCCACCCAGGTGCCTTGGGTTTCTCAACTTCTTATGGCTTTACTTTCTCCATCTATAGGCTGGAAATAAAAACAAGACTTATTTCATAGGGTTCTTGTATGAATTCAATAAATTAATATACACTAAATGCTTAGAATAGAGCCTGGCACACTTTAATTCCTATATTTATATTCTTATTTGATTAAATAATCATAGCCATTAGATTTAAGTTCTATGGGGACACATATTTTCCTTTTCCCTTCTCCCTGGCCTAGAACTCTGGTCTGCAGAGTGAACTCCTGGTGTTCCTCAGTTCCTTGGAAAGAGACCATAAAAGAAAGAGGCTTAGCCTCTGCACAGAGAACTCAACAGTCTCAGTCTTTGTGATTTACATTTAAGCAATACTTTAGAGATCAAGCTACCCAATTATGAAATATAAGCAAAGGTAATTGTGATTCGTGTCACAACTCTACTCCAGAGTCAACTCAACCTAAAAGGGAATTAGTATTTAAGTATAGAATATGATCATTAGAGTATCTCTCTGTTGTAACATGCATTATATGTGCTCAATTCACATATTCCCTGCTACATTGGACATAAGCTGTTGTGTACCCAGAATGTCTTATTTGGGGCAGGCAGGTGACCCAGTGCTGACGAGCCACAGAGACAAATTCAGAATTGAGTACAACAAAAGGCTTTTCAAACAGGGGCTTCTCTCAGGCTTTACAGTCACAGCTATCAAAATGCTCTCTCTTGCTTGCCTACTTCTGTTCTAATTGTGGGCTGGAAGACTTGGAGCAGCCAACAGCCATCTTTTCCATTAATTAGAAAAAACCTTCTTCAGGATGAAACCTATGCACAAAGGAATGCAGTGTCAAGACATGGAGAAGGAGAGTTAGACAGAGAGAGAAACCTGACACTGCTTGAGCCCCTGAATACAGCCAGGTCTGAAGCTGGAAGAACTCCACAATCTTTCAGATAGACAAGCCAGTAAATCCCATTTTCTCCAGAGGCTACTTTGTTGTTTTTTTTTTTTCCTGTATCATGCAACTAAGAATTCTGCCTATATCCATACTCATCGGGATAACCTTACTGTGGTCAGCAATTTAATTAATGAATAAATAAATGATCACTACAATAGTTTCCCAAAACACTTCAACAGGAAAAGAAGCAGGGTGCAAGTCAACAGTATTATAACTTCTCTAAAGAATCATGGTCTCCAAATTCCTTTCCCTCACTCAAAACATGTAGGTAGCAAGTGAGAAAAATTCTTGGAAGATTGTTCTTTCTTCTTTTCCTGCTTCCCACCTGCTCCCACATTGCTGTGAGGATAGATTCTCACGCTCTCAGCCCCATCAAGAAAACTGGAGTCCTGCTATATCACTGCTGTTTCATCCCGGGTAAGGCTCCCCACAGTCAACTCCCATCCTGGATGGGGGCCAGATGTGGGTACACAGAGCTCCTAAAAATCTGGGAGCTGGCAGTCTGGGAAGATGAACGTGTCTCATGAAGCATTCCTAGGCTTTTCTCCACAAACATGCCCTTGACCACTCTGCCTTCACTACCATCCGCAAACACACCACCCACTTTCTTCCAAGAACCCTACTGGTTCTCTTTCCCACCCTCCTGAAAGTGAAGGGTTGGTTTCTTTATTTACCTATTTGCCAGGGAATGGCTGTAAGAAGCCTGAGCCCCAAGCACCAAGTCCCAGGTTGGATTGAGGCTCTTTTCTCTTTTATTCTTTCTCTACCCATCTAATGCCAGATCAGAAAATTCAGCCCCTTTCATTTTTCCTTACAAGCTATTACCCTTTTCTAGTCCCTACATTTACCTCCTAAGCCATTGTTCACAAATATTATATCAACATATTTTCTTTCAGACTCTTCTGCTACGTATTACAATAAACATCTATATTCAGCAGTCAGTAGACAGGAAGGAATCTAAAGTATTTAAATGGTTCCTGCTTTCAGTCCAGAATACAACTGTTGAAAGAAAGAAAGAAAGAAAGAAAGAAAGAAAGAAAGAAAGAAAGAAAGAAAGAGAGAGAGAAAGAAAGAAAGAAAGAAAACAATCAAAAAACAAAAAACAAAAGTTCTATCTTTTCCACATATAAGCTCTATGACCTTGGAGAATTAAAATTCTTAGAGTCTCAATTTGCTTCTGTGTAAGATGGGACAATCATGATTACCCAGACAAACTCATGGGTTGCTGACGATGTCAAACTGAGAATATATATCTATATACAGATAGATAGATAGATAGATAGATAGATAGATGATAGACAAATATAGATATATAGATTAAAATATTTATTATACCAAATATTTCACATAGGCAAGGCACCCATACACATTACCTGACCCATAGTGATAAATTAATTATTTCTTTAATTATACAGATGTAAGACTGAAAAAGCAGTCAGCAGGCAAGCCAATCCCAAAGCTGTCATGGTTTGTGTACCCTGCTCCTCAGGAAATGGTTGCCCTCTCTCTGAGGAAATCCATTGCTCATTTCCTTTCCCATAATAGCACTAATACTCCTCTTTGGGAATAGGTGAGAATATCCTAGATTTAAATTTTCATATATGTATATATGTGTATATATGTATATATGAAACTCCTATATATATAATTTGCTTTTCCTTATATACTTCATTTTCTATGGATTTAAGTAAACTTATAATTTTCCCTTGGTGGAGATTAAATGACTATTTTTAGAACAAAATGTAATTTTCCTTAATTACAATTATAGGTAACAGTAAAGGGCACATTAGCTGAGATTCTGTTGACATTATATTAAATACCATCACAATAACTGCCTTTGTAATGGAAAAGAAATGTTTTCTTGGCACAATGTATTGTCCATCTAATTGTTATATGTTTTCATAAATTCTTTAACTCTAAAATACACTGTATAATACAGTAAAACTCAATTTATGAGCTACCAGAATATCCTCCAAATCCACAGACTCGAAGAGTAAAAGAAAATAACAGAACTAAGTATTTTCAGCCTCCTGTCCTGTTCTTAAGATTTAACATTCTCTTCCAATGACTGGAAGGTTGGAAGGGTAATCTTGGTATCTGATTCATTGCCACAGCCTAGCACAGTATTTTGCAGGTAGAGAGTGGCTAACACTTACTAATAGAATAAAATTTCATTTTGTTTACGCTTCTGAATTTTTTTTTAATTTATACAAAAGAGGACACAACTCATTATGGAGCAGATGAACAAGGAGTCTACCCATTTCTTCAAAAAAAAAAAAAATCACCCAATGCCACAGTGAGCTAGTAGTAGAGAATTAGAAAAAACCCTGCATTGAGTCCAGAAAACTGGGTTTTCATGCTGTTTCACAATCACTGTGGATCCTCAGGCAAGTCGCTTGGTGTCTCACAGACCTCCGTTTTATTATCTGTAAAGTAAGGTTAACCTGTCTCATCTATCCCACAGGGCTGCTGTGTGTAAGCCCTCAGTGAGATCTTGTGTTAGGGGACCCAAATCTTCATCTGGCCCCTAAATGTGAGCAAATATGACTTGTCACAAGCAAAGAACTGTTATTAGGCAGAACAGAGCATCTTGACAGACTGGCAACACGCTTTGCCTTTGTTTTTGGAAGTCAGGAGAGGAGAAGTTATATGGGTTCTCTCACTGTACTCAAACACAACATAGCACCCAGAAACCTGATTTATAATCATTTCTACGTAGTCATGGAGTTACATGCTCTCCTATAACTCAGGTCCACAATGGGGGCTTAGGTTGCATACAATTTTGGTAGTCATTCAATTGATATTCATATCTTTTTATGTGTAGGAAGAGGAGTACCAAAATAGTCTAAATAAACTGGAACTCTGAACAAAATATAGGTCTGTAATAAGCTGCTAGAATATTAAGGGAGAAAGTTTTCAGAAAGCTCTTTTCGTTGGCCTAATTATACAGTACTCATCATTCTGCCTTTCTGTATGTTCTGGTCCCCATGGTTTTCTACTCAAATATCCAGGAAACAGCAAATAACGATGTTCCCTATAGTAAACAGGAGTCCACAGAGCTTTATCAAGTACCTGCTTGCTCATACAACAGCTCTGAAGAAGTTTCTCTGGAAATCTCCAGACAAGCTATTATGCTTTCCACACCTGTTTATTGTCTGGCTACCAGATGACATGTACTGTACGAAGTATGAGAAGGCAGAGATAAAATGTGACATGCCACATGCCTTAAACTACTAACTAGCCTGACTATGATAATATGAAATAAAAATCAGGACTAATATTTATTGATCACCTATTAAGCCAGGTGCTGGTTCTAAGCTCTTTGTATGTATTGGCATTTTTCAATCCTTCAGATTCCATGAAGTAGATACTATTATTATCCCCACTTTACAGATAAAAAAACAAGAGGCAGATTTGCAACGTAGCAAGTAACATATTGTTAGTATGGTTTGAAGCTGGATTAAAAGCAGGTGACACACTCTTAACATCAGAATCCTGTGGATTGTAATTATCCCTTTTTTCTGTCAAATGTCCAACCTCAGTCCTCAGGAGCATCTTGTCACAGCCTACAATTCATCTTATGACTCATAGGAAGCATGAAGGGACATATGTCAATAAAGAGAAAGGGAAGTAACATGTTGAACGCCTACTGACAGCTTTAGATTAAAAAAAAACAAAACCCAGAGGGTTTGGTATCACTACCTCTATTTTACAAATCATGGAACAAAGGCTCATAGAAACCTAGGCTCATCCCATTCTAACAGATCCTTTAAACTAAAGGTGATCTCTTTCAAAACTCCAGAATAGCTATAGACAATAATGTAAATCCAACTCCTATCACAAAACTTCAGTTACACATAGAAAAATACTGATCACATTGTTCAAATGACCACTTCTACATCCATCACAGCTCAAGGTATGTTTCAGAAAAGACTCAAGCAGGCATCACTTAAATACAAAATATGTTACAAATCAGGGTCAAGTCATAAATTCAACTTTGGTCACTTTTATGGCTTTCTACTCCCTGTGATTGTAAAGGATCCTCAGGCCGCTGGATGGGCTACCAGTTTCTAATACTGCTCCTTGTTCATAGATCAGGGAGTTGTCTCTAAAGTGCGCCAAACTTTAGCAGAGTCAGGTTTCTAAGGCTGCCTCATGCCCAAGATGCTCGTGCTCAACCTCCTGACGTCCTGTACCATTCAGGTACCTCCAGAAGGAGGTAGAATTACATGCAAATGGTTCAACTGAAAATATTTTGATGAAATGACTATGTATAGAGGTATGAGCAAGATTAAAGAACCCCACAAGAGAGGCTGCAGCTCCCAGAGGCTAGCAGCAGAAGGAAGGCAATTCCACCACTAGGCCTACAAGGGCAAGGGGAGTAAGTAGTTTTATAAGAGCCAGTGAGAGCCAGACAGTGGAGTAGGGGCTGTTCCTCGACCTCTCACTTGTCACTGTTTCCCATTAGCTGATCCTGGGAAGGGCACAATATGTAAAAGAGGTCAGCTGACAGAGGGTGACAAGCACTACTCTTTGCTGAGGTCCTGCCATTCTCAAAATGGTTCCAAAAGTGCCAGTTAATGGAACCCTGTTAATTCCTTTTAAAAAAATTTTTAAACATTTATTTATTTTTGAGAGATGGAGAGACACAGAGCGTGAGAGGGGGAGGGGCAGAGAGAGAGGGAGACACAGAACCAAAGCAAGCTCCAGGCTCTGAGCTATCAGCACAGAGCCCAGTGCGGGGCTTAAACCCATAGACTGAGATCATGACCTGAGCCGAAGTCAGACACTTAACCGACTGAGCCACCCCACCCAGACGCCCCAAACTCTGTCAATTCCTACCCTGGTTTCCTGGAAATTATTCCTATCCTAGGTTGTCTTTGACTCCAGGCTTCGAATTTCATCTTTCTCTATTAAAGGGCAAAGCTAGCCTCTTCCTCAAGGACCTGTGTCTCTCTGAGGGTTATCTCCTTGATGGCTTCTAAAACAAAGTAAGTTGTTAACAATCCAGGGTATAAGGAATCTCAAAACAGAAATACCTGTTCTTTTGTTCTAGTGAGTATATAATTTGAGTGTGTTTGGATTGGGATTCAGATGTGAATCAAACCTTCCCCTCCACCCTCACAGAAGCTAGAAGACAAATCGGCATCTCTCAATACTGTTAAATCCAGTTAAAACTGTCATGCAAGAGGATTTGCAGAGGGCTCTATTTTCATAAGGGTAAACTGTTGAGCCTATATCCAAGGTAAGCAGCTCATGTGGTAGAATTTAAAGAAACTCTCAGAGGGAAGATTGCACAGTATACACTTTCCATGAGCTTCCTAAAAATGTTAAAACATAAATGCATTTCAAAAACTCTCAAGTACGTCAAGACTTGTGTTGGTTTACTTTTCTGAAGCCCTCACATTTGCCTGCAGTTGCTAACAACCTACCATTTTATGTGTTTTACTTTGCAATAAACTGATTTTGACCAGTATTTTGAAAATTATTAAACTTCCATTTCTAAAGAAATACACACGGAGTTGAGGCACCTGGGTGGCTTAATCAGTTAAGCCTCAAACTCTTGATTTTGGCTCAGGTCAGGATCTCGTGATTTGTGGGGTCACACCCCTCATGGTCAGTGCAAAGCCTGCTTGGGATTCTCTCTCTCTCCCTTTCTTCCCCTCTCCTGCTTGTGCACTTGAGTGCATACTCTCTCTAAAAACAAACAAGTAAACAAAAATAAAAAAAGAAATACACACAGAGGTAAGGTGTTACTGTCTACGTATAACTCACATTTGGAAATGAAGTACTGAATCACAAATCAGGAAAGAGACTAAGAGAAAAATGTTAAGTTCCCAAGGGATGTTATGAAAACCAGGGTTAAATTCCCCAGAATTTGAACAATATCTTGAACAGTTGCAAGCATTTCATGTTCAAATATATGCTTGAAGCTGAAATTATAGATCATGTTTCCATTTTTAAAAAGCAACATTTTTTGTGGCCTTTTCTAACTATAACACTCCAATATCCTGGATACTCTCTATTGGTATATTATATACTAGTATACATTGGCTATTATATACTGGTATATAAATTAGAAATTAAACACCAACAATAATATTTTAATTATATTACTCCAATGGCCTCTTATTCTAACAGTAGAAAAGCTCTTAATAATTTATAAATTTATAAATAATCAACATGCATAACTATCATTTGCAAATATCAAAAGGCAAAATATCAGTTTATTTATGGGTAGGAATTTTAAATATCTACATGTAAAATAATGTTTCTTTATAATTTTAATTTTAATTAAGGGAGAAGAGCAAGTGTGTCAAATCTTACACAACTGCTATCCATTCATCTCTTAATAAGGTGCTCACCAAAAGCTGATACTACAACTCAATTTGATTGTTTTTGTTCACTTGTATTTCTTTCCTATTACAAATATCATCCCACCTTTTGTTTATGGGTTAGAGTATTTTTTAAACTACTTACCCATGTCTGTGAGGGTTAATTTAGTTAAAGTATTATGAAATGACATGTAAGTCCATTTAATCAGATACACCTAGGCTTTAATAGATCACCAAATGTTGAGTGGCTGAACATGGGCGTCACTGCCAACCATCAACTCCTAAGCATATAGACCAAGAAAAAGCTGGCAGTCCCAGTACAGATTTTGAACGTTAATATTTTTTTGAATCTGTACAGTCAATTCCTGGCATTCACTATAATTATGTCCTATAGAGTCACCAGGAACACAAAGTAACAAATACTGAGCCACTGATTCTAGGGAAAATACAGGGTTATGTTTCTGAAAATCTCTGATCACAACATTTTCATCAACCAACCAATACATAACCTTATTCTAAGAATGTCTGTGTTTAAAGACTCTCACTTAATACATATTGATTCATTTCTATTGACCTCATGGCCAGGTACATATACAAGAATGAGATTCTGGGGACAGATGGCAATAACATTTTCTGGGAAAGGCTGTGCGAGATGACACATTGGGCAAAGAGTGGTGGCCAAAACCAAAGAAAATGTTTCCAGACAGATTCTGTGGGAGTCTAGGTACAGAGCCAGGTGCCACAAATGGTATATACAGACTGGAGAAAAGACGGCTTTTCCCTGTTCTGATTACTCCTACTGAGTGCAACTCAGCAGTACTTCTGCGCTCTGAGGATGGCATCTGGAATCAGCACCTTGAGATAAACAGGACTCTCCTCAAGGCAGTCAGGGAGAGTAGAGGCGCTTCATCAAAGCTTTACTTTGTTGAGCGAGAAATAGAACAGGAGGGGAAGACTAGTAGGAGAAAGAGTGATACATTCTGGTTTTGGGAATTCATCCCTACCTAGACAGACAATCATTTGGGGCTAAGAAATTGGGAAAATTTAGAAGATGATTCCCTGACAACCAGGACACTGGAAGTTTGTACTATCATAATTTGGTCCTTTAAAAAACAAAATACAGAGTTGCTTTGTCTGTGATACTAAGTTGTTCCTGGTATGCAATGAGCAGGACAGAGAACACACCTTTAGATTTGGCAAAGAGAGCCTCACTTGTTAAATATTGAGAGTCCTGTTGATGGACTGTTAGCTCGGGCAATAGTAAGTGAGACTGTTGGGGCGCCTGGGTGACTCAGTTGTCTGCGTGTCTCACTTCAGCTCAGGTCATGATCTTACTGTTTGTGGGTTCAAGCCCCACGTCTAGCTTTGCACTGATAGTAGGGAGCCTGCTCTGGATTCTTTCTCTGCCTCTTCCACACTGGATTTCTCTCTCTCTCTCTCAAGGATAAACAAACATTTTTAAAAATGTAAAAAAAATTTAAGTCAGATTGCTGAGAAAATGGATCTAGCAAATGATATTGCTTAAAGAAATTGGGCAAAGTCCAAAAAGATGCATCTATTGATTGACAAGAATTATTACTCAGGAGAAAATTTTTAAATTGAAATTCAGAGGATTAATTTATGTATCAAAGTAATAAGCAGCAAGTTGTCGATAGAGAAGGAGAGGGTAAAAATATCAGAATAAAAAATAATTATCAGATCATCTTATCAAGTTTATGTATTTTAAACTTGATAGAATGGTGCAAGGATATATTCTTCCATTTATATATGCACTTGTCCAGTGTTCATGGGGTGTTAATTTGGGCTAAAAAGAGTGATACCAGAATGAATGAAAGAGAGAATCCCTGCCTCAGTGGAGTTAATGGATCACAGAGCAATAAAGAGGCATGTACAATGCAGTGTCAAGGTGTTGGGATACTGGATATACCTGGCCTTGAGGCAAAAAGCAAAGATATCTATCTCACATGGGGGATCAAGGAGAGAAGAGAACATATAACCTATAACCTGCACAAAGGCAGGACTGATCCAGGCATGGAGAAGGAAAAAGAGATTTCTGGAGAGCAAATTTGCAGTAGGTCAGGGGGCGAGGACAAGGTAGACTAGAAAACGAGGACAATTGGTGTTTGGGGAGGCTTGATGGAGAGAGGACTTGGGGAACTGAGCAGGGGCCATGCGAGGCCCTGTAAACTGTGTTAAGGAGTGTGGGTGTCATTCAAAGAGCAATGGGAAACTCTTTACAGGTTTTAAATAGGGAAGTAACCTCATCAGATTCAGGGTTTAGAAAGGTCACTGTCTGCAGCTTCATCACTGCAGTTTTCTAGTTAGAGAACTTTGTTGAAAGTGATCCTTTATTTGAAAGCTCTGAATGTCAGAATAGTCTGGTTTAATATGTATTTTGTTAATAGCTCATCATCAATCCTTGAGAGTGCTGTCCAGGCATAAAGGAAAAAAGCGAAGAAAACACTAGTGGTTAACACGAGTCACAATAAATCCCAAGGTTCCCACATACTGAGGAAGGGTCAAGTGCAAATACATTTTTGTGATAGATTGCTAGCGTGAAGCCTTTTCCACATCCTCACAGCAGTGTGATGTCAAGTTTTGCAAATTCCCATTCTATGACCCTGATCTCAAAGTCAGGTCCTAGACAAGGAAAACAAAAATGTAGAAAAGCCAAATTTTTACAACATATCTGCCTCACACAGATCTTAAAAGGAAAAGTAACAAGGGCCTGAGTTGGGGTCTTTAGGAAATTTCCTGATTGCTGGGACCCTGATAGAGATCCTTGAATGTTGTTCCCTGTCATATGTTCTGTGTTTTTGTTTTCCATTTAACATGAACTGTTTGAAATGTGGATATCAGTATGAGCAGCTCATGTAGTTTCACAAAGTGAAGCTACTTGCTGGAATTCTTCTTAATTATTCAAACTTGTTAATTGATTCTACGATCCTCCTCTAGAAAGTTGCTAGGAAACATTGATACTTAAGGAACTACACACGTGTGTGATGTGTATGGACTACTGGATTTAAGGAGACTTTTCATCTGCATTTATGTTGTGACTCTCCTTGTACACCACGCTGCCCCTCCCATTCTTCACTTCCCCACTCACACACATGCACAGATGCAAACATGTACACAGTTACATGAAATGAAACATTTCTACAGAGAAACCCCAAGAGTTGGAAATCAAAGTATTTCCATCATATTCCACTTTTCATTAGCTGACTGTGATCTAGGAAGGGAACAGAGCTACCCTTAAAACTTTGAACTACAGATATTTCTTCTGCTTCCATACTGAAGACTGAGAGCCACAGTTACACATGTAGCCAATGATAATTTGGATATGGAAAATTATAACTTAGCAAACTCTTTAGGCCATATTCTTTAAGTGTATATACCTACTTCCTCTAATATCTTGGCCATCTCCAAAATGTTTTATATGTTCTTAATCTTTAGACTTTATTTTGGCATTACATTATGAATATATATGCATTTTTTGGTTTAGGCTTGGAAACTTTTAGTTATATGTATTATCTAAAGAGAGATTAACCTAAATGTTCTTCAACTCCAATAAGCATTGTGTTTCCCCAAGTAGATATAAGCAACGTTTTAAAAGGGTCCCCACTGTCTTACAGAAGCAGATGAAGATCTGGTAGCTGTGTAATAAAACTTAAATCATCTCTGTGGAGGCACTATTTTTTTACACACCAGTTTATGTTTTAATTGAAGAAAATAGCTGACAAACTAAATTGTTGCCAAAAACATTAACAGGGCTCTTTCTCTTTGATGAAATTTTACTCGAGTAATTTTTTTTTTTTTTTTTTTTTTTACCTACAATGCACTGTTTCCCTCTTTTCTTTCTGTGAGATTTGACTAAACCCCTTAAAAATTGGATTGGAAAAATAGTAACAACCACTATCACAGATTTGATGTTAACCAAGTACCACTCCATTCCTCACTCAGTTTAAATATAAATCCAAATTCCTTTTCATAACTCACAAGGACACACCTGATCTGAGCCTGACATCCTTACTTTGTGTCTCATTTTCAAGCTTTGAAGATTATGTTTCCTGAGTCAAGGATACTCTTTACCTAACAGGCTGAAGTAAGAGTTTAAGGTGAAGGGCTATTTTTAATCCACTATACTTCAATTTAGCAGTTCATCAGTCTGATCATACTATCTGATGTAAGCTACCATAGTTGCCATCTATATCTACATCCTGTTATTCTTTTTCTTTCTCCATAGTTATGAAAATAATTCATGATTACACTATTTGTTTGCTTTTTCGCTTGTTTGTTTTTAACCAGACTGTAAGCTTGACTGTTGTTTCCTGTGCTTTACCTTTGTGTGTGGCACACAGTAGGTGCTTAATCGTATCTGTTGAATTAATAATAAAGGGCACTATTCTAGGCACCTCCTGCATAGTACTCTGCATGCAGATTAGAAAAATGAGGTGCAGGAGACAACATCACAGGCATCCTGTCTTGGTAGTTCATGGGCAGCACCACTGGGGTGGGGTTGCCACAGATCTCGCCCCAGAGCCTTTGCTCCTGTTACTCTACCAAGGCACCTCCCAGTAGGAAGGCCTTGCAATGACAGCCCAGGAAAAGATGGTTTGGCAGGAATAATCTGCAGTTGGATTTTGAGCACTCCTGACTTGTCAATCACCATCTTGCACTGAAAATTCCCACTGTTTCAGTGTGGGCCCTAATCTATATTCAGTCACGGAAATAGGAAGGCTTTGACTACCTTTTCACCCAGAGTTTTGAGCTGGGACAGCTCCTGACCCTTCTTGACCTCTCCTGGCTTTTTCGTTCTCTACTAAGGCTGAGGCAGCTCTGCGGATAGCCATGCCCTTGATCTAAGTCAAACCCAGGGGACAGTAGTCCGTGGATAGGAACACTAACTGCTATGCAGTGACGTTTCCTCATTTCAGCATTAACTATTGGCTTATTTACCAATTTCCAAATGGTGTTTATTCAACAAACTAGATTATCTTCTTTCTCATTTTCATGTCCTTTCCTTCCCTAATATTTAATGCATGGTCCATGGGCATCAGCAAAAGTAAATACAGACCTGTGAGTGCAACGTGGCAAGGGCAGGATAAGATCAGTTTACTAATAATACTTAATTCCATGGATTAAGGGTATAATGAATGATATTTGACAATTATGTGTTGAGTTATTCTCAAGCTTACCTACATCAAAGGAAACCAGAGTTGGACAGTAGTTAAAGCTGTAAAACCACATTTTATTCAAGAACTATTACAATAGTGGGGAAAAGACTCAGTATAGAACTGAGCTTAATTCCAAATACTGCACGAACAAGTGGGGGTTTATAGGCAAGGAACTGGGTGGGGGTGGGGGGTGGGGTCTGTGGATGAAAAATTCATAAAAGGACCTATCAGGTACTAGGGATTATTCTGGCTAAACCAGCTGGACAGGATCTTTGGAAGAAGGCAGCCAGGGTGATCAGATACCAAGGATGGCAGATGAGAAATTTGATTGCTTATCAAGGCAGATCAATAATCAAGAGTAAGAGAGTCATGTTAAAGTAACTTAGCAGGATTCTTGCCAGAACTGGGCAATACAAAGACAAACAAGGAAGCCCAAAGGTCAAGGTCTAACTGGGGAGAGGTCAGAGGACCCCGAGTTAAGTTTGGTCAAGGAGAGAGTTTGTCACTTAGCTTGTGTTCTGTAGCAAGAAAAGGGTTTTCCTTTTCATAGTTTCCAACAGTCTTGATTCTATCATTGGTCATTATTAATTTATGTAAGTGAAATAAAATTCTTAGTATACTGCATATGCTTGGTCATTGTATTAGTTATTTTAGAAATGGCAAACCTAGCTCCTGGTCATTTAGAGTCTATATCAAATTTTTATTGCTGTAATCTAAACATTCTTTTTTTTTTTTTTTAATATTTTATTTATTTCTAGGAGAGAGAGAGAGAGACAGCGCGAGCAAGGGAGAGTCAGAGAGAGAGGGAGTCACAGACTGAAACAGGCTCCAGGCTCTGAGCTGGCAGTCAGCACAGCGCCCGACGCGGGGCTCGAACCCACGAACCGCGAGATCATGACCTAAGCGAAAGTCGGACGCTTAACCGACTGAGCCACCCAGGCGCCCCTGTAATCTAAACATTCTTAAAGAAAAATTGTTAATTTTATGCATTAGCAACCATTGAAATCAGGCTTCCCAATGAATAATTGTACTGATCCCAAATTGCTAGCATCAATATGCTTTCCTCAAAGAAATTTCATTTCTGGGGATTCCTAGTTCCTCTAATCCCTGGGCTTATCAGGGACAGAGGATACACCCTGACCTACCTCCCGAGCCACAAGCTCTGGGGTAAAGATTTGGGATCTGTGTTTCTTCTTTCTCAGAAGACCCCAGAGCTGCTTTATTTAAGTTCCCCCTTACAAATTTCATCATATTTAGGAGAAAGAAATACTTATCAAATCCAGTAAGATAAAATGTTCAATGCTTGCTTCTCCCCACGACCACAGATAGCTACTTAACTGATAATTTTCACAAGCAAACAAACAAATGAAAATAAAAACAAAAACAAACAAAAAAATACCACACATGAGGGGCCTTTCATAGGACAGACATTCTGCTCTAAGGTGAAAGTAGCAATACCTCTTTAAACGAGTTCTGTATTTTATAAAACAAAGCTTATGTTGAATATACAATTAAGGTTTAAAGGAGTTCTATGATAATTTCTTGGTAGGAAAAAAAAACCCCACTCAAATAAAACAACTACCTACTAATTTTTACATTCAACAAAAGTTGGTGTTTAATACCTTTTTTAAAAATTATAGGCCTACATATACCAGTAGTCATCTAAAAAGCAAAGAACTAAATATAAAATCTTATTTAAAAAAGTTACCTCCTATCATAAAAGGAGTCCTCATAAAAAATTCAAGCTTATTTCCTAGATCAATATCCAAGTGCTCTCATTTCAGATACACCAACTGGAGTGTGACAGAAACCTCATCTTAAATTTTGAATCCATATCCACTCTAATACCTGACAATTACAAATAGGCTCATAGTATCTCATGTCTAAAACAGTAATAAATGGTCCCAACTCCTGATTGTTACCTTAAAGAAATTGATAAGAAGAAAAAAAGTGAATTTCCTTTTTGAGTGAGCTGAAGATGAATCTTTAGTGAAGTTCTTCTTAGAGCTAACATCCTTCATATTCTGGTGAAATTTTCATCCTATTAAATTGATACCTTCTAAATACAAGTAAATATTCTATTTTTATATCTAAAAAAATAAGATAAAATTAGACAAATAATTACCTAAACTCTTTAATATTTAATATTCTTCTTTAAAGAAGTGAAGTAAGTGCTTAAAGTAATTTACAAAATGCTATATTTAACTTTTCTGGAATATTACCCTCAGAGTCATTTTACCTGGCAAGTAAAGTTTACTTTAAGCTATCTCTCTAAAACAATCTCCCATTTCAGCTACATGCTACTCAAAAAGAGGAAAAATATGCATAGCGTTTCTCAGAGTTTGATAGTTTTAAATTAGACTTCAGAATGTCAGTTAACATGGCACTCCATGAAGCTGTGGTAACTGATAATTTCATAATACAAAGTCTGTGCTGATATCTACTAATCTTATATACCTTTTAAGCTTTTTAAAACTTTCTCTCCCAAGGCCCTATTTTGAAAAGGAAATGGAAAATAGTTTCTGAGAAACTTATAAGACACACATGCTCAGGGCAGACCAGTACTGAAGAGGCAGGTTATAGCAAATCCACTACAAGTCCCTCTCAGCTATAATGTAGTCAACAACGTGTATTTGTTGAAGTCCCATTAACAGTGGGCTCCTGGACTGTGCGCTCAACCTATATCCCTACCCAAGACACAAAAGTCATCACTGCAGATATTTAGCTAATATTAATGGTTAATATTTACATAACACACACTATATGGTGAGCATCACTTTAAATCTTTAATTCATATCCTCACAACTACTCTGTGAGAGTGGATATTAAACCACTCTATTAAGCCCATTTTGTACTTGAGTAGGCTAAGGCACTGCGAGGTTAATTAACTTGCTTAAATTCATATAGCTAATAGGTAGTAGAGGAAAGATTTTAACTTAGGCAATCTGGCTCTAGGGCCCATAGTCTTAACCAGTACAGCAGCATAGAGTTTCCTTGTCTGGCCTTTCTAACTCTGTTCTCCACCACTAAATCCATAGACACCTTCTGGTAACAAACCCTCTGTCCATGGGTTGCCCTTTTCATTTTGTCCGATTTCCACTTGAAAACCCACCTGTAGAGAATCTGTTATGGCAAGGGTGATCATACCTCCAGTTTGTCCAGGATATTTGGAGTTTATGCCTGTTGTACTGGCATAATAATAGCACACATTCCCCCTGCCCCATTAAATCTCAAGTGTCCTGAGATGATGATAAGTTATATGACGATCCTAGTCATGACTGACTTGAAAACTCTATTAAGATATTTTATCTGGAAACCGCCATCAAGCTGCATGCTTTAAAATTTAGGCTGCAAAAACCACCCACTGGCAAGGTTCTGCAATATAGCCAGCAGTGCCCTTGGGAATGGTCATATAATAGATTGTTATTCCTCTTGTCTATGAAAATGAGGTCATAAGTCAGCAAAGGACAGCATGGAATATAACATGTTATTAAATCCACTCTTACATCTAAAAAACCAAAACTGGATTAACTTTATACACACACACACACACACACACACACACACACACAAGCTGCTGGAATAAGAGAAAAAGGATTCTCATAAAATTCAAAACCTTAGACTCCCACAGAAACCTATTAACACTAATAACCAAGGTTAGCAGAGTTGAAGGACACAAGATCAATACACAAAAATTAATCATATTTTGATACACTAGCAATGAACAATTTAAAAATCAAGAAATAGTTATACTTACAATAGCAGCAAAAAGAATACTCAAGAAAAAATTTAACCAAGAAAGTACAAGACTTAGACACTAAAAATTACATAATATTGTTGGAAGATTTAATATGGTTAAGTTGTCAAGACTCCTTAAATTGAGCTACAGATTCAATTTAATCCCTATCAAAATTTCACCTATTTTATGGAAAAGTGAAAGCTCATCCTAAATTACTATGGTTGGAGTTTGCTTGGTCAGACTAAGCAAAACAATGTGTGTGGGGATAGAAGGAAGAACACATTTGGAAGACTCACACTTCCTCAGTTTCAGAACTTACTACAAAGCTACAGTCATCGATACAGTGTGGTACCGGTTTAAAGATAGACATCTAGATGGGTGGAATAGAATGGAGAGTCCAAAACTAAACCTTTACGCTTATGATTAAATGATTTTTGACAAAGATGCCAGGATACTTCAAGAAAGATTAGTCTTTTTAACAAAGGGTACTAGGTTAACTGGAAATCCATACACAAAAGAATGAAATTACTCTTCTTCCTCACACCATAAACAAAAATAAGCTCCACCTATAGACTTAACTGTAAGATCTAAAACTGTAAAGTTCATAGGTAAAAACTGAGGTAAGTCTCCATTGCCTTGGATTTGCTATTGGCTTCTTAAGTACTGTATCAAAATCACAAGCAACAACAGCAAAATAGATAAATTGTACTTCATTACAATTAAAATATTTTGTGTTTCAAAGGAGACCATCAAGAAAGTGAAAAGGAAATCCACAGAATTAAATAAAATATTCACAAAGCATGTGTCTGATATGGGGCTAGTAGCCAGAATGTATAACTTTTATAACACTAATTCAACAAAAAAGCAAATAAACCATATAAAAATGGGCTAAGGATTTGAATAAGGATTTTTTCAAAGAAAACATATATAAAAGGCCAATAAGCACATGAAATAATGCTCAGCATCATTAGTAATTATTAAAATGCAAATCAAAATCATAATGAGATATCACCAATGATAAGCAACAAGAACATAGAGAAATTAGAACTCTCAAACACTGCTGGTAGGGATATAAAATGGTTCAACCACTTTGGGAAATATTTTGACAGTCTGAAACAGAATTACTGTATACCCAGCAATTCAATGAGTAAGTTTATGCCTCAGAGAACTAAAAACCTAAATCTAAGGAAAAACCTATACATGAATATTTATAGCAGCGTTATTCATGACAGCCCCAATGTGGAAATAACCCAAATGTCCATCAACTGATGGATGCAAAATGTAATATATCTATAGAATGAAGCATCATTTGGCCATAACAAGAAATGAAGTATTGATACATGCTAAAATATAGCTGAACCTTGAAAATATTAAGCTAACTGAAAAAAGACAGACCCAAAGAGCCCTTTATTATGTGTTTTTGTTTATATGAAATTCCAGAATATGCAAAAATCATATCAACAGGAAGTAAATTAGTGGCTACTAGGGACTAGGAGGAGGGAAGTATAGGAGTGACTAAAATAGTTATGAGGTTTCTCTTAGGAGTGATAAAAGGGTTCTAGAACTAGACAGTAGTGATGGTTGCACACATATACTTGGAATTGTACCCATCAAAAAATAAACTAAGAAAATAAAGATAAAAATAATCTTCACCTCCACAGCAAACTGTCACTTAGGATCCAATAAGAAGAACAATTAGAAGAACAGATGACAGTGGGTTTGAGTTTGTTGAGCATTTTTGTGAACCTCATAAAAACTCTTGAAGAGATCATTTTTTTCTAAGAAGGATGGTAAGGAGAATAGTTCATATTGTTAAGTTGGCAGGATTCCCCAAATTGAGCAACAGATTCAATTCAACCCCTATCAAAATTTCACCTGTCTGTTTGCAGAAATTGAAAGCTTATCCTAAAATAAGAGTAAGCATCCCAGGGGCTTTAGGGCCCACTATCAAAAGAAAAGGGTTCAACTGTGTCAACTGGGAGCATCTTTCCCTGCTCTGAGCACTAGGCTACAGTGGACCAATCCTCTTTGCTAGTCCTTCAGGAATACCACATTTGCTTTTTTCATTCTGAATTTTCCTTATTGAGGAGGCTATTCTTTTATTGCCTTAGGAGAACCATTTTTCTTACCATCTAAAATCTTACTGGATCACCGATTTCAGTAATACCCTATATATTAAAAAGAAATAAACAGAAATCTAGAAGCACAAAATAGTGTTTCTTTAATTACATTTCTGGCTACAAAAACATTTTACTTCTTTTTCTTAAATATAATTTTGGTGGGTAAGTCACTAAAACCAAATTATTTACCTGTTCATTGTTAGTTTATGCACACATACACACACACACATTTAAATTTATGGAACTTAAGTGTTAAAGGCACAAAAGGAATATAGTTTAAAAAAAAAAAACCCTCCCATTTCTTTTTCTCACTTAGTTCCTCATAGTAGAGGCAAGAATTTTTAAGCAATATCTTGAGAGCAAAATTACTTTTCATCTTTAGTCTAACATCTGAAAATCTAAATGTCTAAAATACCTATGAAAGAAGTTTCATAAAGAAGAAAAGACTGATAGAAAAGATTTGTTTCTTCTTTTTTTCCATCTCCCTTAAAGGTCTATGATTTGGGCAGCTAGCAGAGTCACTAAAAAGCTGTTAACATTCCTGTAGTCAAATGGATCATGGTACTGGTAAAACAGTTCAGGCTCTGTAATTTTATAAATAATGGTGCTTTTGGCCATGAACCTAAAGGCATTGAGATGTTCTGCTTCATCGTCAAGTTTTCTTCAAAAAGATTAAACTTCATAGAGTCGTTTGCTGTTTTTTAAAATGATAAACATTCTTTCTTATTCCAAAGTGGCTAACTCTAAAGATGGTGGACACTCCTGAACCATATTGATACACTAGTCTATATTTTGAGGTTGACCAGAATATCCGCAGTTATTTATAAACACCCCCTAGAAATCATTGCCAGTCAGGCAAT
Source organism: Hyaena hyaena (assembly GCF_003009895.1). Lineage (NCBI taxonomy): Eukaryota > Metazoa > Chordata > Mammalia > Carnivora > Hyaenidae > Hyaena > Hyaena hyaena. The sequence goes on along the minus strand of NW_024080990.1, from coordinate 1,708,413 downwards.
TACTGTGGAAATATCAGGCTTTAGGCCTACTAAAAAACTGTAATATGTAAAATATAGATACCATTCAGATAATCTTCTAAACCCTTGGAAAATTGTCTATTTAAAACACTCTTAATGTTATAGTTAGATACAACTTAGAAGAATTATTCCACTAAGAATTTTACAATGATAAAATTTCCTCGTATCTAAAGAGTTCTCATGTGACTAGATAAAATATACAAGTTTCTATCCCATTTTAAACGAGAAGAATGTCATGTCCAGCTGTACCATGGCTTATGAAAATTAGTTTAGCAAAAATTAAATTGCTCATGAGTTACTGTGTGGAACTTCTCTCATAAAACTGCAATCACTATATTTTCCCAGATTATTAAGAAATTGCACACATTATTCAGTGATGTCACCTGGATGGGCACCAATGAATCCAGAAAACTGAACACATCTAAGATTTAAAAAATTAATAGTATTTAGAGACTCTACGATGTTGTTTAAATGATTTGGATTTGTGGTAGAGACATAACATCTAAAACCACTAATCTAGAGCAGAACCCAAAAAAAAACCTGAAAGCATATAGGTCAAAGAGATCCTATGCAACAATTCATTTTACATACAAGTTTAAATCAAGAAGTAAGTGATTTACTCAAGGTCAAGAAACTATTTTGTGGCTAAACCAGATTATTTAAAGAGAGAAATAAAGTGAAGTCAACAAAGTAACTTTCTAAGCCCTAGGTTTTTCGGCAGTGTGGTACACATACACTAATAGCTGTGATTCTATATTGTCAAAAATTGGGGTTTTCTTCCGTTCTTAATGAAAACACACATATTTTCAAAACACAGTTCAACAGTAAATATTATATTTAGTGTCACAGTGAAACTCTTCTATTCCCCGTTTAGACTTTACTTATTTTGGAATATTTCCTGGTACACAGTGGACACAGTAAAAATTAACTGAAGGGAGGGACACCTGGGTTGTTCAGTTGGTTGAGCATCCTACTTCAGCCTAGGTCATGATCTCATCGTTCCTGAGTTTGAACCCTGCCTCAGGTTCTGTACTGACAGCTCAGAGCTTGGAGCCTGCTTCAGATTCTTTGTTTCCCTATCTCTGTCTGCCCCTCCCCAACTCATGCTCTTTCTATCTCTCTCTGTCAAAAGTAAACAAACATTAAAGTTAAAAAATTTTTTAAAAATTAACTGAATGAAAAAATGCAAACTTTTAAGAAATCAAATTTTATGATTCCAATTAAAACTATTTTCACATGCTTAAATGGAATCTAAGAAATGCCATGAGAGATTATTTTTTGTTAGTTTAATGTGGGAACATTATCACAACAGAAGAAGTCTCTATTTTTAGGCTTTTGTAAAACCACAATTTGATATGAATGCAATGTTAGAAAACGACAGGATTTGAAACCTAATATAAATGTGCCACAGGGGACCAGCAATAGTGAAGAAAAAACTTTTTCAAGTGTAATCAATAGCAAAAACTATGAAGTTTGCATTCACAAAGTACAAAATGGCACCAACTTACATTTTCTTTTTACTTCCAAGGATGCCACGCTGTGGAAAACAGAGTTCAGTCTTTGAACTTAGTACACTGTCTTTATTCTTTCCAATATCAGGCTGTGATATAAACAGAGGTTCCAACAAGCAAATATTTCTTTAAGAAGCAGGCTATTTTCTCACTGAAATTCCAATATTGCAATTCTAAACAATACAATTGCTAAACAATACAATGGATGTGTGAAAAGATTTGATAATAAAAAGCTTATCCAGCAGTAGGTTATAACACCTCTCCTGAAGTCTAACTTAATGTGGTGGCTTCCAAATTTCAGTATCTCTTGGATTCCCAAGAAGCATATAAATTTTCCTAGTATTTCAAAAACGCCCCTTATGTATATATATTTAATGAAAAGATAGAAAAAAGATAAAGAAAAATAAAGTATTTTTGCTTATGAGATGCTGGGTGGCTTAGTCTGTTAAGCATCCAACTCTTGATTTTGGTTCAGGTCATGATCACATGTTTTGAGAAATGGAGCCCCACATCAGGCTCTGCATCCACGGCATGGAGCCTGCTTGGGATTCTCTCTTCCTCTTTCTCTTCTCTGCCCCTGCCCCACTTGAACCCTCGCTTTCTGTCAACAATAAAATAACATTTAAATAAAATTTTTAAGTATTTTTGTTTAAACCTGTCCAATTACCAAAACTGTATGATCTCCCATATTTTTTTTACAAGTATACTAATGTTTCACAGGCATACAAGTTCACTGAATATCTACCACTAAAATAATAGATAGTGATGGGGTGCCTGGGTGGCTTAGTTGGTTAAGCGTCCGACTTTCGCTTAGGTCATGATCTCGCGGTTCGTGGGTTCGAGTCCCTCGTCGGGCTCTGTGCTGACTGCCAGCTCAGAGCCTGGAGCCTGTTTCAGTCTGTGACTCCCTCTCTCTCTGACCCTCCCCTGCTCACGCTGTCTCTCTCTCTCTCCTAGAAATAAATAAAAATAAAAAAAAATAGATAGTAACATAAATTTCAGACATTTCCAACATAGGTCATTAGACTTATCAGATAACTCTTAGAGAACAAGCTGGTCTTCTTATTCCTTAGGAGAAAGCTCTTTAGAGGTTTTTCTAAAAGACCAAGTATGTTTTCCACACTAAATGTTGGAGACAAGATTCCAAAGAAAAGAAACAGCATTATCAACTCTGTATGTTAATATGTTTCATATTATTTTCAAATGCTATAGTTCTGCCTCCTCATTAGCAGTATAAAAATGACATTAAGAAGCATTAAGGATAGGGGCTCCCAGGTGCCTCAGTCATTAAACATCCAATTCGTGGTTTCAGCTCAGGTCATGATATCACATTTTGTAGGTTCAAGCCCCACACTGGGCTCTGCACTGACAGTGCAGAACCTTCCTGAGATACATACATACATACATACATTCTCTCTCTCAAAATAAATAAACTTAAAAAAAAAGTATTAAGGATATAAATCAGGAAACATGCTAGCAAAAAAAAAAAGTCATTTCAGATCTCAAGAAGTGAATATTCAGGATTTTATTCTTTTCTGTTTAATTGTTTCATCATTTTAAAATCTCAAGACTAGTTAAGATCAACTATCTCTCATTGCATTAGCTGTTATGAATTGAAATTCCTTTTTCAGCAAAAATAGTTCATCTTATCTAATAGTTTGCACATGGTATATTTTTGTATAATACTGAATGTCTTGCCTACTTTTTAAAGGAATTAAATATCCTTAAATTTACCAAAAAATTGCTTTATGCTATTGAGGAAATATAAAGAAATGTATTATTTATAATAATGCTCAGTTTGACAATGTATTGCTATTTTAGAGTTTGAGAATACTGTTATTTCCTAGGAAAATTATATTACAAATTAAAGTATCCCAGGATCTGACTTAGAGTTTTGAAAAACCACCCAGTGCATGTTAGAAGTTATAATGAAGACATAATAGATATGTCAACTGTAGACCCTGATACTACCATTCCAATTACAGGAATTCTCCAGGGTTTCCAGGTTACATCCAGAATGAGAAAAGCAGAGATTGACAAGCCACACTTTTCTAATCTCCTATCACTTTTAGGAATGTGTTAAATATTGCAGTGAGGAATCATTTTAATGGTCTTTCACCCAGGAATTATCTTATTTCCTTTCAAAGACATAATGCAAAGTTCACTAGAAGCTAATATTCTAAAAGCTATTAAAAGGACAAGGGTTTCCATGAACAGAAGTTTGCAAACGACCAAAGACAAGAATTGAGGTCTTGCAGTGGCAACTTCAGTAACAGAAAAAAAGAAGAATGTGGAAGCTGGTTAGAAAACCTTTTTTTTCATTTGTTTGTTTTAATTTACTGTTTTATTTTTCAGAATTTAAAACTTAGAAGTTGAAAGACAGCATAATGAATTCCTATGTACTTTTTAATTTAAGTGTAATTAGACATGTTCTGTTAGTTTCAGGGGTACAATATAATGATTCAACAATGCTATATATTACTCAGTGCTCGTCATGATTAGTGTATTCTTAATTGCCTTTTTCCATTTTTCCCATCCTCCTGACCCACCTCCCCCTGGTAACTACCAATTTGTTTTCTGTATTTGAGAGCCTACTTTTATGTTTGTCTGTTTTTTATTTGTTCATTTGTTATGTTTCTTAAATACCACATACGAGTGAAATCATACAGTATTTGTCTTATCCTCTAGATCCATTCATCCTGTTGCAGAGGGTAAGATCTCGTTTTCTATGGCTAAGCAATCTGCCAATGTGTGTCTCTCTGTGTGTGTCTGTATGTGTGTCTTCTTTATCCATTCATCTATGGATGGACACTTGAGTTGCTTCCATATCGTGGCTATTGCAAATAATGCTGCAAAAAAAGGGGGGTTTAGGGGTGGTGGGAAAATTGGACAGCTATTCATAAAAGAATGAATCTGAACCTCTTTCCTACATCATATACAAAATAATCTCAAAATGAATTAAAGACCTAACTGTGAGACCTGAAACCATCCAACTCCTATAAGAAAACTAGGTAGTAGTTTCTTTTACACTGTTCATAGAAACATATTTCTAGATATGTCTCCTCAACTAAGGGAAACAAAAGCAAAATTAAACTATTCAAAGTACACCAAACTAAAAGTTTTTGCACCATGAAGGAAACCATCAACAAAACAACAAAGTAACTTACTGAGTGGGAAAAGAGATTTGTAAATGATACGTCAGATAAGGGGTTAATATAAAAAATATATAAAGAAATGATACAACACCAAAACACCCAATTTGATTAAAAAATGGGAAGATCTGAATAGATACTCACTTTCCAAATAGACCTCACTTTCCAAAGACATACAGATGATCAAGAGAGACAAATCAAAAGATGCTCAACATCACTAATCATCAGGGACATGCAAATCAAAACAATGAGCTATCACCTTATGCTTCATGCACTGCTGGTGGAAATCAAACTAGTGCGGCCATTATGGAAAACAGCATGGAGATTCCTCAAAAAATTAAAAATAGATCAACCATATGATTCAGTACTTCCACTACTGGGAATTTACCCAAAGAAAACAAAACATTCCTCCTCTCTCTCTTTCTACACACACACACCATACACACCCCTCACATACATACACACATATATACCTATGTGTATACATATATATACACGTATACATATGTATATACACATATAAACGTCGGTGCACAAACACATATACATAGAAAGAGATCCTCCTATTTTTCTAAGTCATCTTAAAATAGGTTTTAAGTATCATGACTTTTCAACACAAATAAAATCTCAAGAACAGTAACACTTTTACAACCATACTACATTATCAAACTTCAGAAAATCAACATTAATACATTATTGTCCAAGAGTAAATCTATACTAAAATTTCCCTACTATTTCAAAAATGTCGTTTATATCTTATTTTTTCCAATCTGGTATTCAATTAATATATATGCTTTTGATTTGGCTATGACATATCCTCAACTTCCTTGAATCTAGAACAATTATTCTTCCTCACTTTGCTTTTGATGCCATTGACTTCTTCTGAGTCTAAGTCAGTTGTCCCACAGAAGAGTTCATGTTGGGAGCCATTCTAGGCCAATATTCGAGAAAGCTCCTGGTGAGATTAAAGCAAGTTTGCACGGTCTCTTGCCAATCAGATGACGACCGATATCCACCCCCACTCAATTATTTCTGCTTGACCCTCCTACACTGTTGGTGGGAATGTAAACTGGTGCAGCCCCTCTGGAAAACAGTGTGGAGCTTCCTCAGGAAACTAATAGAACTCCCCTAGGACCCAGCAATAGCACTGCTAGGAATTTACCCAAGGGATACAGAAATGCTGATGCATAGGAGCACATGTACCCCAATGTTCATAGCAGCACTCTCCACAATAGCTAAAACATGGAAAGAGCCTAAGTGTCCATCAACGGACGAATGGATCAAGAAGATGTGGTTTATCTATACCATGGACTACTACATGGCAATGAGAAACAATGAAATCTGGCCATGTGTAGCAACATGGATGGACCTTGAGGGTGTTATGCTGAGCGAAATAAGTCAGGCAGAGAAGGACAAATATCATATGTTTGCACGTACAGGAGGATTAGGAGGAACTTGATGGAGGAACAAGGAGGAGAAGAAGGGGGGAAATGGTGGGGAAAAGGGAGAGAGGCAAACCATGAGAGACTCTTGAATGCTGACAAAAACTGAGGACGGATAGATGTGGGGGGGAGGGGGGGGCATGGAGGAGGACACTTGTGGGGATGAGCACTGAGTGTTATGTGGAAACTAATTTGACAATAAACTATTTGTAAAAAAAAAAAAAAAAATATTTCTGCTTGAGCACTGACCCCCAAGGTACCTTGCTGATCGGTATTGGGAATGACTTCTCCCATTATTCTGGCCCTGGTATGATGATTGCACCTTGTGAAGGGACTTACTGTGGGAACTTCTTTTGATTATGGGAACAGACATCATGTCTCCAGCAGGTCATGTTTCCCTCCATACTCTCCCTTGAGCTGTGAACAGGCTACTGACCTTTGCATGTACAATTGTGTTTCTACCATTGCATTAGTCCAAGAGGTTCATACAGCTCAACATGTAAATCAGCTAACCAAAAATGTCTCTCATGCCCTAGCTATTCAAGAAATCATAAAACTAGACACAAAGGTAAATACACTCGCAGAGGCTATTCTATATATTGGAAATGAGCTAAACTCTTTTAAGGTATGGTTGGCTCTCCGGTACCACGAAGAATATAACTGAAAAATCAAGTCTTGCCCAGAGACAAAGAGCCTAACCTAGAGAGAAGGAACAGATAAGGGCAGAAGATAAGTTAGTACATACATCTTTGCTAACTGATGGTGTATAGCAGCCCCTTCCCTAAGGCCTACATTCCACAAACACCTTCCCTTACACTGGCAGCTGTGATGAGGATGGATAAGAGTATCTACAAACATATGACTTAGTGTTATTAAAATGTGATCACCTTGGTATTTTCTTAGTTACTCAACCTCACTATAATAGGGGCAGTTCTGCAAGAATACTTCTGTAAAACCTGTTTCTGTACATTTTCCAAAACATCTTATCACAGAGAACTATCCATTGTAAAAATTCCATTTTCTGATTCCATGTTAATGTTTGACCTATAAATAAAGACACCGAAACCAAGAGGGCAGAGATGTCTGCCTGGTGATCAGAAAGAATCTCAGGGCTCTCTCACTCCCTCCCTTGCTGACACCGTCCATCCTTCAGGGACCTCTGGAGCTGGCCAGAGCTGGACTCCAGCAAGTTCATTCACAGTATTAACCCATCTGTTAAGATTCAGATCAAACTTTTCTAGGAAGAACACCACTTTGGTGACACTGTGTACCATGGTGTCACAGTAGAAACTGTCCCTTCATAGGCAATGGCAAGTATCATTTCTTAAGTTTTCTGTTGTAAAGGTAAATTTACCCTTTTTAACCAAGGAGTAATTTCTGTATGGGAGGTGGACTGATATTCTATGTTTTTTTTTATATTTTTATTTATTTCTAGGAGACACAGAGAGAGACAGCATGAGCAGCGGAGGGTCTGAAATAGGCTCCAGGCTCTGAGCTGGCAGTCAGTACAGAGCCCGACGCGGGGCTCGAACCCACGAACCGTGAGATCATGACCTAAGCGAAAGTCAGACGCTTAACTGACTAAGCCACCCAGGCGCCCCTGATATTCTATGTTTAAACAAAATTGGAAGTTACAAAATTGTGACTTTCTAGTATTATCCTCTTCCATTTTTATTAGCTGACATTATTTTGTAAAGAAGAGCTTTCTACCTTCTATCTTTCTTATTCTATCTTTACTATTATAATTCATTTTTTCTTTAGTATCACTATGACCTCCTGTTTCTTTTTAACGTATTCAGTTAGTTATAATCTTTTACCATCACTATTCTTTTTGAAACTCAATTATGCCAAATTTGGACTGTTTTCTGCCAGCTCCCACATTCTTTTCACTTAACTCTATTTTTGAGTCTTTTTTATGCTCTCTGTTACAATAAGACATTCCAGGCTCAATTTGTCCTTTCCTTGACCAGATATGAAATCAATAATTTTTCTAAGAAGTCCAAATTCTTTTTTGTAGGTAATAGTATTTAGAAATTACCAGACTGTGCTGCTAATTGCTCATTCCAACTGGGTTGTCATTGCTTCTAGATGCTTTTAGCAACAGAGCTTGGAGAGCGTGTGTGTGCACGTGCGCGCGCACACACACACACACACACAGTTGAATTAGATGTTTATATTCATATACACATTGTTGAATTATATACATAAATATTGAATTATGTATATTTGCTGAAATATATATGGTATCATACATATAAGCATTGCATAGGAATATATATATATAGACACATAAGTATACATATATTTTTCAATAATATAGGTGCTTACCTTTTTAGTAAAAACCCAGCAAGACCAAACACATTTGCTTTATCCTACAATTCATACAGTATAGTTTTAGAAATATAGCACCTTACCACTTCTAACAGCAAACATATTAAATCAAGTTTAATAATATAGCTGTTGGGTTTTTTATATGACCTAGAATAAATTCCACTAAAAACATATAGCAAGAGTTCTGTGTGTTCAATGGTTACTTGCATTAATTATTTACTCTGGTTTTATTATCACTTTGAGTACCTTTTGTGTATTTCTGCAGTGTTTTTATTCTTATTAATTTTACTTTTCATTATGTCAAACATGTTCATGATTCATGACATAAAAACTATGTAACGAGGCATATTCAAAGAAACTTCACTTCTCTCCCTGTATGTTCTACATTCTGGCCTATTCCCACTTATCTCTACATGTAAGCAATTTCTTTAGTTCCTGGTTTAACATTTCTGTGTTTCTCTATGCAAAAAGAGAAGATATGTATATATTAATTCTTCTGTTTGTGAAAAATGTGGCATATTATGTACATTCTTACGAACCTTGCTTTTTGGACATATTACATCCTGGACATCACTGTGTATCAATTCATGAATGACATCCTCATTCCTTGTTACTGCTGCATCACATTCAATTTGTGATGTAAATTTAGAATAGAAAGATGTTTAACGTGTAGTGAGTAATTTGAGGTTACAAATAATACCACAGTAATTAACACTTTACATGTGTTTTTTAAATATTTGTTAAGATGGCCACTAGGGTAAATTCCTAGAGATGAAATTGCTTATCAAGAATGAGCATATGCAGAAAATGCACAAAGATGATACAGTTTTGTGGTTTTAGTTATTCAATATCCTTCACTGATAACATCTTACGTTAGTATGGTAAGTTTATGACAATTCATGAAGTGGTACTGACACATTATTAACTAAGTTCCAACCATATGTATTTCCTTAATTTTAGTTTTTAACTTTTTCTTTTTCTACTGTTTGTACTTTTTCTACTCTGGGAGCCAATCAGATTTTACATTTAGAGATCATGCCTTAAGTTCCTATTAACAGTTTGTTTCTTAGCCTTTCACTGTTTGTTTTTTAATCTTGTTTTATTTTTGCTTTTACTTTCAGGTCTCAGAATTGCTTTTAGAAAAATTTTTTTTACTCAGCCTTTGTCTGATTTTTTTTTCCCATGATTCGACTGGGGCTATCAGCTTTAGAAAGGAAGATCACAGAAATAAATGCCATTCTCTAACCACGTCACAGTATGTAAAGCACACATTATCAATATAACTGATCACTGTTGATGGTATCCTGATCAAAAGTAGTGTTTATCTGATTTTTCCTCTATTCTGGTCCTCTCCCCATGTTCTCATTTCTTATCATTCTCATTGGAGGGAAGTTACTATGTGTGACCCACACTTAACAGAGTGGGAAGTTATGATACTTCTCCTTAAAGTCAACTACCCACAAAAATCAGTTCATGTATTTCTATTTTATACTTTGAATTATAATCCAATAACATTTTATTAATTTTGTTGTTCAAATTGTTCCACCTTTGGCCACTGAGAGCTCTCTCATTTGGCTCCTGTGTCCCTTCAACATAGCCCCAGCATAGTATTTTCTTGAGCACTTCTTTACTTTCTGCTCTATAAGACACTCAGGCTCATTTTGTGTACTTATGGCTCCAGCTCTAGAATTAGCCATCTCTCCAAGGGCTTTTGGTTCCTTTTTAGAGAAGAGGTTATTGGAAACCAAGTTCTGGGTGCTAGGTGTGTTCATTACTCATGTCATTTTTTAGGGCCTCTCAGATGAGAGAGCAATGAAGTGTATATGTATATACTGCCTCATTTAAATATACATACCTATAAATATTCTAAATGTATCCATCTGTATCTATCTTAAACTAAACATGAGTTCATACTGACGTCTTCAACTCTAATCCATTACCATATGGATAATTCTGGGCTTTTGCTCCTACTTATCTGTTCCTTCTCACATCATCATCGGTGACAAACCCAACTTCTATGATCCTTTTAACTAATTTTTCAATTCATGTAAACGCACAGTGGTTTTAAGAATTGTTAACACACATCCCTAAAAGATACAACTTTATAATCTAGAGAATAGTATTTGCATCCAGTCTTTTTTTTTTTTTTCCCCCTTTAGGCTTACAGACTACTCATTTCTAAAGTTAGTTAGATCAGCACCCTTTTCAGTGAGGTTGTTTGATGTATTTCCAATGCTATTAGATTCCAGTGACATTCTGCTTTCCACCTTAGGATCCTCTGGCCTCCTGCATGAATTAGTTTTCATTTTCATATATCAAGCTGACTCTTTGTGCTGTCAAGTTCTAAACATTTCACCACTGTATAATGTCAATATGCAACATTAGAGTATCATACACAAGAGTAATCGATGGCAGTCTCTCTAAAAAGAAATCTCCTCTTTAGACATCCGTCTTTCCATCACCGCAGGCTAAAGATATCTCTGATCTTTTCTGTGTATTTATAGTTGTGCCTAATTTAGAATGTCATAAATTAATTCATGCACTATGTAGCCTTTTCAGACTGGCTTCTTTCACTTGGTAATATGCCTTTAAATTTCCTTTGCATCTTTTCACGGTTTGGCAGTTCATTCATTTTTCTTCCCGAATAATATTGCATTATGCGATTAGACCACACTTTACCAATCCACATATTAAAGGACACTTTGGTTGCCTTCAGTTTTAGGGAAGCATATATAATGTGGCTGTAAACTGACAGGTACAGTTGTTCCACATCTTCATCAGCAATCAGTGTTTTCAGTTCAGATTTTAGCCATTCCAGTAGCCGAATACTGTTATCTCATTGTTTTAATTTGTATTTTCCTAATGACAAATGATGCTGAGCATCTTTTTATATGAATTTTTGTCATTTTATTGACAAGGCATCTATTCAGATCTGTTCCTATTATGGGAAAATTCTTATTTTTAGTGGGATTATTCTTAGAGTTAAATACTATTTTGTAACATATTGGATACAGTTTCTTTACCACATATGATTTCCAACTATTTTATCCGTTTGTGGCTTGTCTTTTCATTCTGTAACTTGATAATTTTGCAAAGCTTTTCATTATAATAAAGTTTGTCTCATAAATTTTTTCTTATCAAAATTGTATTTTGAGTGTTCTACCTAAAGACTCATTACCAAACCCATGGTCATGTAGATCTTTTCCCTACATTTTCTTAAAATTATATAGTTTTGCATTTTACACTTAGTCTATGATCCATTTTGAGGGTTTTTTTGTGCAAAGTATAAGATCTGTATCTAAGTACATTTTTGCATATGAATGTACAATATTTTCAGTACCATTTGTTGAAAAGACTATTTTTTCACAGTTAAATTGCTTCCATGTTTTGTCAAAACGTAGTGACTGTATTTATGTGAGTCTAATTCTGGGCTTTCCATTCTCCTCCACTGACCTATGTATCTAGCCTTTTGCCAATGCACCACATAAATTACTGAAGTTTTATTTTAATTCTTAAAATCAGGTACTCAAGTCCTCCAACTTTGTTATTCTTCAGTATTGTATTAACTATTCTAGGTCTGTCTTTCTAAAGAAATGTTAAAATAAGTCTGTTTCTATTACTAGATTTTGATAGGGATTGTTCTGAATTCAGAAATCAAGGTAGAAAGAATATGTTAACAATACTGAATCTTAGACCAATACATGCATATATTATATCCCTCCATTTAAAATTTGATTTTTAATCAACATTTTATAATTTTGATATATAGATCCTATACATATTTTCTTAGATTTATATCTAAGTGGGTTTTTGAGGTTATTGGAAATGGTATTTTTGTTTCAAATCCCAGGTTTTCATTGCTGATATATAGAGAAGCAGTTGATTTTGTATATTCACTTTGTGTCCTATAGTCTTACTATACTTTTTCATGAATTTTTTTGTAGATTATTTGAGATTTTCCATTTAGACAATCTGTCATCTGTAAATAGCGTTTTTTTTTCTTCTTTCCAATCTGTGTGTGTATATGTATGTATATACATATTATACATATATACATACATATCATCTATAATATACATATATTTCTTGTCTTCTTCCTGGACTAGACCTTCCAGAACCATGTTTTATAGGAATGGTGAGAGAGAATATCCTTGTCTTATTCTCATACCTAGAAGGAAAGCACCCAGTGTCTCACCATTCATCATGGTTTATTCCTTTGCATCACATGCTAGATTGTGTCTATTACTTTTTTTTTTATTTTTTAGTATTATTGCATTGATATTCACTACGTCTTGGTCATTCTTATTTCAGGAACAATACTGTACTCATTTCATACAAATTTCGAAGTTTTCTATGTTTTTCTATTTACTGGAATATTTCAAGTAAAATTGGGATGCAGTTTTTCATGGTTTCTTCAATTCTTCCATGAAATCACTTTAGTGTGAGGCTTCTAGTGGGATAGGTCTTTATTATTTATTCCATAGAAATTCAACCTGTTTAAATTATCAATCCTAATCCAGGCAAATACCTGAATACAGTGTGGTTTATGTTACTGGAGAAAAAGCCTGAGCTTAAAGAACCTAGACTGTTCACAATGGATAGTGAACATCCTTGCCCTTTGCTCTAAAGGGAGATACACATTTGTCTTCCACAGCTATTTACTATACAAACAACCAGGAGAGAATTTGGAACAAAAGACAATGCTTCTGCTTTTAACACATGCAGACACAAAAGAGATGCACAGAGAATTGTCTCCCAATATTACCTTGATTTGTCCACTGTCAATCAAATTTTGTTGGCATACAGAACCCTCAGAGATTTTACTGATGTCATGTTTCTACTTCGTCATGGATATAAAGCTATGATTTTGTAGTACAGCTTCAATAAACATATTTTAGAAAAAGCTTGTATGAGTGAAAAATCTCCTTTTCCACTATAACAGTTAAAAACTTTTTATTGTTTTCCCTTCTCTTTTGACTCCTCAAGACCTGGGTTCATGTATGTCATGACAAATAGTAGGAGCATCACCATGAGAATTGAAAGGGTTACCTAGAAGCTGCACTTAGTTTCCTCTTAAAATCACTCCACCAGTGGCCAAAGTATGGCTCAGAGCAATTAATTCAGAAATTCTGGGTTGGGGATCTACATGGAAGGGCATTTTAAAGATCCCCAGGTGATTCCAAAGTGGAATAAAAGGTTGAGATTGTGTTCTGGTTTCACCCCACAGATAAACACCTGACTACCAAAGGAATAAAACCTGAGGGTCAGGAGAGGTAATATTTATTTTAGCAGAGTCTTTTGTAATGCCTTTTTTCCTCCTTCATAAAGTAGAGACATTGAATATTTGTTTCTAAATGTGTAACAAGAACATGAGACAGAAGAAGAATAATTTTTCTTACTTAATATACTTTCAGGTATTATAGACAAGCTCTTTAGTGGTTTAGCTAGTAACAGAAATAACAGCATTTAAATGTTCAAACCAAAGTTTTCATGTGGGTGGGGAAAAAAGAGATATTATAAACTTCAAAATGAATATGGTTTGCCCTGGAAGTCACAGCTATTGCAAAGTACTTTAAATTATTTCAGACAGCTCGTCTATTAGATTGGTAGGATGGCTAAACATTCCTCACTCTATAATTTGGGAAGAAAAATGGGCACTTCAAGATAAAGAATTCACTCTGTAGCTTTCAGCTTTAGGTGAAGAGTTACATTGTTTCCTTTAAAAAAATAAAATTCTCTATGCGCTTAGAGTGTAGCTTGCAGGATGCTGGCCAACTCAGTTTGGGAGAGATACACACAGCTAAAATTGCTTCCCTCTTGCTAATACTATATATTCAGCATTTTCCTGATAGGCATACTCTTAGAAGAAACCTTCAGACATACACTGAATTACTCTGTGAATAAAATATTTAGTCTCCTTAGAGCCCTCAACACAGACTTGACTTACTGACTTCAATAATGCTGACTCTCCACAGTTCATACCAATAGACTTCCCATATAGCCTTAGCCTTTAATAGTAAGTAAAGCACTTAGCTACCCCGGAAGACTATTAGGCACTGCCATGAAATGTATAAAATATCTGTCAGGAAACGGAAGTGAAAATGCTGCAAAACCCATTGAACAAGAATACCCAGATAATCTATTTCCATGGCAAGAGTACTGACAAAGACAGAATACTCACAAAATAAAATGCATGAGTCTGATCAGAAGATTGTGAATATTTAAGAACTGTACTAAAGCTATCAAATTTATATGACAATAAGACTAAAAGTTATTTGAATTTTATTTACATGCCAAATTTTCCCTAAAAATTCAAAGTAGGTTTAAAGCTCATCAAACTCTATAAAAACAGAAATGATGCATTGTTACTAGCCTCGTGTTTTAGAGAAAAAAGATTGATTAGAGATTAACTAATGGTCCAAACAGACTACCAGCTGGAGCCAGTCAGGCATTTTTTTAAATACACTGATGTTAGATGACTTGGCAAAGACAGTCAAAATAAGTGTATAGTAAAAATAAGGAACATATACAGTAAACATATATGTTAGCAAAAAAACAAAATGAAAACAAGAAACCCAAATAACCAGCAAGCTCATTACAAATACACAAGAAAATGTTGATAAAAAGAGTTAAGATTTTGAAGAATTTTTAGTTAAATAGATATCCTTCCTGGTTCAACGTCCACAAATCAATGTGATATACCACATCAACAAAATGAAGGATAAACAACTATATGATCATCTTAACCGATACAGAAAAAACATTGGGAAAAATTTAACATATATTCATGAATAAAAACTCTCAACAAAGTGGGTTTAGAGGGAACATACTTCAATATAATAAAGGTCATGTATGACAACCCACAGCTAACATCATACTCACTGGTAAATAACGGTGTCTTAGGGGCACACCTATCCCCCTAAGATCAGGAACATGACAGGGATGTCCACCCACTCTTGACAGATGTTGGACTTTTATCCAACATAGTACTGGAAATGCTAGCTACAGCAATCAGATAAGAAAAAGAAACAAATTGGTAAGGCAATTAAATCAATAAGGATGAAGTTAAACTGTCTCTATTTGCAGATGATACTATGGTATATATAGAAAACTAAATACTCCACCAAAAAACTACTAGAATACATCAATTTAGTTACAGTATACAAAGTTAATAAACAGAAATCTGTTGCATTTCTATATAATGATAATGAAATAGCCAAAAGAAATTAAGAAAACAATCCTGTTTACAGGGCACCAAAAAAATGAAATATCTAGCAATAAATTTAATCAAGGAGATAAAAGAATGGAAACAATAGAACACTGATCAAAGAAACTGACACTGACACAAATAAATGGAAAAATATTCCATGCTCATGTAATGGAAGAATATTGTTAAAATGCCCAAATTTTTCAAAAACAATCTATAGACACAATGCAATCCCTATCAAAATACCAGTAGAATCTTTTACATAACCAGAACAAATAATACTAACATTTTTGTGAAATGACAAAAAGACTCTGAATAGCCAAAGCAATCTTAGGAAAGAATAACAAAGTTGAAATATCACAATTCCCTATTTCAAGATATATTATAAAGCTGTAGATATCAAAACAATATGGAACTGACATAGATGAATGGAACAGTATAGAGTACCCAGAAACAAACCCATGGTTATATAGCCATTTAATCTATAACCAAGGAGGTAAGAATTTACATGAGGAAAAGACAGCCTCTTCAATAATAAATAAATGATGAAGAATGAAACTGGATCATTCTCTTACACCATACACAAAGTACACTCATAACAGATTAAACACCTAAATGTGGGACCTAAATCCATATAACTCTGTAGGCAGTTAATCTCTTTTACATCAATCCTAGCAGCATTTTCATAGTTAGGTCTCCTCAGGCAAGGGAAACAAAAAATAATAATAATAATAATAAACTATTGGGACTACATCAAAATAAAAATCTGGGAAACAAATTCTTCCCCTATGTCCTCTTACTTGTACTTGAATTAAGAGCTGCTCATAAAAATATGAGCTGTGACAGAATACTTTGCTTTCTATCACTTTACTTTCAATGAAAATACTGCTGAGAACTTTATCATTCCAACAGTGTTCATACTCTATAAAAAATGCTCTTTAAAACTGGTCTTTTTCCTAATGAACTAGAGTGTCCAAGGATACACCAAGATAACACATTAGTACAAATTACACAGAAAGTGAACTAAAGATTAGCAAAAAAAACTCCACAACTAACGGCAGAGAAGAAGCCAAAAGATTAGCTAGAACAGAGACATAGTCAGAAACTAAATGGACTCAGGGGATTGTCTGTGGAGTGGAGGGAATCCACAGGCACACAGAGAGGAGAGAGAAGACCTGTACAACACGGAGCTGTATGGGAAAGAGAAATCCCCTAATATTTGGTTTCAAAAACTAGATGGGAAAAATTTCATGAGTCCTTATAACCAGTATGTCTTAAAACCTAGAATTAAAGAAAAAAAAAATCAGTGGGCTTGGATCTGGGATAGCCACTGGGCAAGATGAAACTGAATTCAGGCTCTTCAAGAGACAGCAAAAGAAACAACTCATGGAGATATTGCATGGAAGCAGCAGTTTGAAAGGTACTTGGAACATATAGGAAGGAGATTTACTTACTAATCTCAGAGCTTGTCCGGGAGGGACAGAGATCTCTAGGGAACTCCTTCAGGAACAACGGAACGTGAAGGTCTACATTTCCCTTCCTCACCCTCCAAAGTAAACAAAAAGGGCCACTGCCGACTCACTACCTAACTTGCTAGCAATGCCACTGAATACCCTGCCCCCCAGCTGTGCTTGCAGCAATTCACCCCTCCAGACAGTCTGCCCCAGTCCAGGCACTGCAGGGTGACTACCACGGAGAAAAGTAGCACACTAGCTTGCTAGCACCATGGCTCTGCCACACTGCCCCCCTCCCCTACTGCTACACTTCAGATTTGCCCTTTAAAAAATATATATACATATATATATGTATGTATGTATGTATGTATGTATTTATTTATTTTCTAGAAGTGGGGGGAAGAGCAGAGAGAGACAGAGAGATAGAGAGAGAGACAGAGAGAGAATCCCAAACAGGCAAAGGGACTTCTGCCTAGGAGAGAGAAAAAGGGACCCCTACACACCAGTCAGGTAGAGTCCCAAGCAGTGGGCTGGAAGCAGACAACTGATCTGACTGTAGGGTGTGCCCATCAATGAAAGCTTCTCATGGGACAACACAGGCAAAGCACCCCTGAGTTTGGTGCTACTCCATCTCTGGCAAATGCCAGGTCTGACTCAGCTCAAGCTCAAAGTGTTCCCAGATGGGTCCACCAACACCACAGGGACCAAACACTGTCCACAGTAGGCAAAGACAGCCACTGCAGATGACTTGTCTGAAGGAAAAGGTGGCTCATCCAGAAGATCAGGGCACACAAACTACACATAAAACATACTCCTGAAGCATCACATTCTGGGGACGCTGCACAGCAGGGAACTATAGGACCTCTTCTTCATAAAGCCATTACTTTCAAATACAGAAGATGTAGCTAACTTCCCAAACACACAGAAATAGGCACAGAGAGTGAGATAGAATGAAGCTACAGAGAAGTATGTCCTGAATGAAAGAGCAGGACAATATCACAGTAAGAGAACCAAGGAAATGGAGATAAGTCTGATAGAGAATTTCAAGTAATGACCATAAAGATAATCACTGGAGTTGAGAAAAGAGTGGAGGACCTCAGTGAGACATTTAAGAACTTACTAAAAAGAGTCAATCAAAGATAAAGAATACAATAAATGAAATTTAAAATACACAACATGGAATAAATTGCATACTTAAAGAAAGAAGAAGAAGGAACCAGTGACCTGGAGGACAGAGCAATGTAAAGTAATCAAACTGACCTGGTGAGAAAAATATATGCAGAATGAGAACAGGCTCAGGGAGCTCAGTTGATGCCATCAATCATAATAACATTTACATTACAGGAATCGCTTAAAAGTGAAGAGAAAGAAAAGGGGGCAGAAAATTTATTTAAAAAAATAGCTGAAAATATACTAGGGGAAGAAACAGAAATCCAGATCCTGGAGGCACAAATATCCCCCAACAAAACTAACCCAAAGAGATCCACACCAAGACACATAGTAATTAAGATGACAAAAAGTAGTGACAAGACAGAATTTTAAAAGTAGCAAGAGAAAAGAAAGCAGTTACATACAAGGGAAACTCAGTAAGCCTATTATCTCATGTTTCAACAGAATCTTTACAAGCCAGAAAGCTTGATATATTCAAAGTGCTGAGAGGAATGAATTTGCAGCCAAGAATACTCTAGATGGAGAAATAGTTTCCCAAAGCAAAGTTAAAGGAACTTTAACTTTTATTTTTGACCACTAAACCAACCCTACAAGAAATGTTAAAGGGGACTCAGAGTGGAAAGAAAGAGTAAAGAAAGTTGGAAGCACAAAAGCAGTAAAAATAAGTCTATCTGTAAACATTACTCAAGGGACTCAAAGTGTAAGGATATAAAGCTTGGCACCATATAACTAAAACATGGAGAAGACAAGAGAAAACATGGGTTCAAACTTAAGCAACTATCTATGCAAAAGATATTACATATGAACTGATCAGTAACCAGAAATTAAAAACTAGTAATAGATACACAAAAAACAAAGAGAAAGGTATCCAAATATACCACTAAAGAAAGTTACCTAATAATGAAAAAAGAACAAGAGAAAACAAGTGACAAAATGACCATGAATACATACCTATCAAAATTACTTTGAGTATTAGCAAATTAAACACTCCAACCAGAATACACAATGTCATAGAATGGATGAAGTAATAAGAGCCATTTATATGCTGCCTATAAGAGATTTATTTCAGACCTAAAGGCACCTGCAGATTGAAAGTGAGGGGATGGAGAAACATTTATCATGCAAATGGATGTCAAAAGAAAGTCATAGTAATACTTTTATCAAACAAATACACTTTAAAACAAACACTGTAATAAGAGACAAAGACAGATGCTACACAATCACTAAGAGGACAATACAACAAGGAGATATAACAATTGTAAATATTCATGCACCCAATATGAAGGCACATAAATCCAACTATAAAAGACTAATCAAAAGTTATACTTTAGTACTAGGGGACTAATACCACACTTCTATCAATGGATAGATCATCCCAAAAGAAAATCAACAAGGAAACAGTGGCTTTGAATGACACACTGAATCAGATGGATGTAACAGATATATTCAGGACATTCTATCCTACGTCAGGAAAATACACGTTCTTTTCAAGAGTACATGGAATATTCTCCAGAAAAGATCACATACTAGGCAACAAAACAAATCTCAACAAACTCAAGAAGATTAAAATCATTTCATGCATCTTTGCTCCCACAATACTGTGAAACTATAAATCAATTACAAGAAAAAAATCTAGAAAGACCACAAAATACAAGGAGGCTAAATAACATGCTATTCAATAATGAATCGGTTATCCAAGGAGTCATGCATGGAAGTAAAGGAAAATTAAAATAAAATGGTCCAAAACCTTTGGGATGCAGCAAAAAAAATTCTAAGAGTCAGATTTATGGCAATACAGGCCTATCTCAAAAAGCAAGAAAAATCTCAAATAAACAACATAAACTTACACCTAAAGGAGCTAGAAAAAGAAGAATAAACCAAACCAGTAGAAGGAAAGAAATAATAAAGATGAGCAGAAATAATAGAAACTAAATAAAACAACAACAACAGATCAATTAAACTAGAAGCTGGTTCTTTAAAAAGGTTAACAAAAGTGATAAACCTCTAGTTAGACTTATCATGAGAGAGAAAGAGAGAGAGGACTCAAACTAAATCACAAATGAAAGAGAAGTAATAACTGACACCACAGAAACACAATTAGAAGGATATAATGAAAAATTATATGCCAACATATTTGACAACATAGAAGAAGTGGATCAACTCTTAGAAACATATAACCTACCAAAACTGAATCAGGAAGAAATAGAATATTTGAACAAACTGATGGTCACCAATGAAACTAAATCAATAATCACAAATTCCCAACCAAATCCAGGACCAAATAGTTTTACAGGTAAATTCTACCAAATATTTCAATATTTAATACCTGTTCTCAAATTTTTCCAAAAAATAGGAGAGAAAGGAATACTTCCAAATCCATTCTAAAAGCCCACATTACCCTGATACCAGAACCAGATCAAGACACTATTAAAAAGAACTACAGGCCAGTATTTCTGATGAACACAGATGCAACAATCCTCAACACAGTGTTACCAAACTGAATCCAACAATATATTTAAAAAAATTATTTGCCATGATAAAGTGGGATTTATTCCTGAGATGCAAGGGTGGTTTAATATTCACAAATAAATCAATGTGATACGTCAAATCAATCAGAGAAAGTATTAAAACTATGATCATTTCAATACAAGCAAAAAAAAAAAGCATTTGACAGAGTACAATATTCATTCATGATAAAAATCCTCAACAAAGTAGGTTTACTGGGAAAGTATCCCAACATAATAAAGACAGTCTATGAAAACCTAGCATCATACTCAATGGTGATAAACAGGAAGCTTTTCCCCTAAGACCAGGAACAAAACAAGGATGTTCACTCTCACCAATTTTAGTCAATATCATACTGGAAGCCCTAGAGACAGCAATCAGATAACAAAAAGAATAATAGTCATCCAAATGGTAATGAAGAAGTAAAGCTTTCACTATTTGAAGATGACATGATACTATATATAGAAAACCCTCAAGACCTCACCAAAACATTACTAGAACTGATTAACAAATTCAGTAAGGTCAGAGGATGCAAAATCAATGTACAGAAATCCACTGCATTTCTATACACCAGTAATGTAGAAACAGAAAGAGAAAGAAAGTAATCCCATTTACAACTGCACCAAATAGAATAAAATACCTAGGAATAAATTTAACCAAGGAATTGAAAGACCCGTACTCTGAAAACTCTAAAACACTGATGAAAGAAACTAAAGACAACACCAACAAATGGAAAAATATTCTATGCTCAAGGATTGGGAAAAAAATGCTTTTAGAATGTCCATACTAACAAAAGCAATCTATAGATTCAATGCACTCCCTATGAAAATACCAACAGCATTTTTCACATAACTAGAACAAATGATGCTAAAATTTGTATGGAACCACAAAAGACTCCGAATAGACAAAACCATCTTGAAAAAGAAAAACAAAGCTGTAGGTATCACAATTCCAGATTTCAAGTTATACTACAAACATACAGTAATCAGAACAGTAAGGTACTGGTACACACACACACACACACACACAAAAAGACAGATCAGTGAAATAGGATAGAAAGCCTAGAAATAAACCCACAATTTGCGGCACCTGGGTGGCTCAGTCGGTTGAGCATCTGACTCAGGTCATGATCTCGTGGTTTAGTGGGTTCAAGCCCCACATTGGGCTCATGCTGACAGTATGGAGCCTGCTTGGGATATTTCTCTTTCTCTCTCCCTCTCTCTCTCTCCCTCTCTCTCTCTCTCTCTCTCTCAAATAAATCAGTAACATTCAAAAACTTTTTTAAAGAAATAAACCTATGGTCAATGGATATGGTTAATTAATCTTCAACAAAGAAGCCAAGATTATGCAATGGGAAAAAGATAGTCTCTTCAACAAATGGTGTTGCTAAAACTGAAGAGCTCCATCCAAAACAATGAAACTGGACTATGTTCCTAAACATAGACAAAAATAAACTCTAAGTAGATTAAAGATCTAAATGTGAGACCTGAAATCATAAAAATCTTAGAAAAGAGGACAGGCAATAATTGTTCTGACAGTGGCCATAAAAGAAACATTTTTGTAGATGTGTCTCCTAAGGTAATGGAAACAAAAGCAAAACTAAATTTTTTGGACTACATAAAAATAAAAATCTTCTGCACTGCGTAGGAAACTAACAAACCTAAAAGACAACCTACTAAATGGGAAAAGAGATTTGCTAATGACATACCTGAGAAAGAGTTAGTATTCAAAATATATCAAGAACTCATACAAATTTACACCTGAAAAACAAATAATTCAGTTAAAGAATAGGCAGAAGACATGAACAGGCATTTCTCAAAAGACATACAGATGGTCAAAAGACATATGAAAAGATCCCCAACATTACTCATTCATAAGGAAGTGCAAATCAAAACTACAATGATATAGCACCTCACACTTGTCAGAATGACTAAAATCAAAAACACAGGAAACAAGTATTAGTGAGGGTGTGGAGAAAAAGGAATACCTGTGCACTTTTGTTGGGAATGCAAACTAGTACAGCTACTATGGAAAATAGCACAGAAATTCATCAACAAGTTAAAAACAGAACTCTCTTATGGGCCAATAATCACACTACTCCAAAAAACAAAAAGGCTAATTCAAAGAGATACATGCACTGCTATGTTTATTGCAGCATTATTTACAAAAGCCAAATTATGGAAGCAGCCCAAGTTTCCCTCGATATATTAATCAATAAAGATGTGGTATATACAATGGATTATTATTTAGCCATAAGAAAGAATGAAATTTGCCATTTGCAACAACATCGATGGAGCTAGAGTTTAATGCTAAGCAAAATAAATCACCCAGAGAAAGAAATTACCACAGGACTTCACTCATACGTGGAATGTAAGAAACAAAACTAACAAGCAAAGAAAAAAAGAGAGACAAACCAAGAAATAGACTCTTAACTATAAAGAACCAACAGATGGTTACCAGAGAGGAAATAGGTGGGAGGATGGGTGCCATAGGTAAAGGTGATTAACAGTAGACTTATTGTGGTGAGCACTGAGTAATGTATGGAATTACTGAATAACTATATTGTACACCTAAAATTAATGTAATACTGTATGTTAACTATACTGGATTCAAATAAATAAAAATTTTAAAAGGTGCTAAAAAAAACACAAGTCCTCCCACAAAACAAAGAAAAACGAAAACAAAGAAAAGACATTAGGATACCTTAAGCAATAGCACAAATGTAATGATACATTAAAAATATTATCAGAATTACAGTTGTGCAGAATGCTGGAAAGCAATTAAAATGTTGGATTTCATTTCCAAGAAGGAGGTCTTTAAGAAAAATGGAAGAAAGTAATTTTATTAAATAAAAATTTAATAATCTATTTCATAAAATGGGTTAGGATGGTATATCCCAGTTCCAGTTCTGATTTTAGCCCTACACCATACAGAGCTGAGAAGTCATGCAGCGGCCACCTGCATAGAACCTACTGGAGATAGACTATCTAGAGTTGGTACTTTGCTTCCCTGAATTCTAGGAGAATTGAGCTCGTTTAACCTCTTCGGCCAACCATCCCTTAGGACCTAACCCAATTTGTTTCAAATGGCTCACTCATGTTTGCTCCCTAGGCAATAGGATAAATGAGGGGACATTGGTAGAGAAAAGAGCATATCCTTGCTATTTTTAAGGAATGTCCTAAAAACCAACAAACAACATTTCTGCTAACACCTGCTTGATAAAGATTAAATTACAGGCTCACAACAAATATAAGGAAGCTGGGAAGTGTAGTCTTTATTCAAGGCAATTGTATGCCTACCTAAAACTAGCAGGTTTATTACCTTGCAAGAAGAGAATAGATAATGCAGGACAAACTAGCATTCTAGCCACAGAGGGATTTGGGTTACATTTCTAACCAATTTATTTGTCAAAGAAGAAATCAACTATGAGATTGACAAAAAAAAAGAAAAGAAAAGAAAAGACGACGTTTAGCAATAAATTTCAAGAAAGAATCTTAAAAGTAACAATATTCTCTTCAGGGAGGTATATCCAAGAGATAGATATAATCAATCAGATCATAGAACCATAAATATTGAAATTATTAGGGTAACTTAGACGTCTGTATAATGTAATAAATTGTGTTAGTTTAGACACTAGACACTCCAACTATCATTCAGTAATCCCTGCACTCTGCAATGAAGACAGTAAAACTTAATGGATCTATATCTTCTTAAAAACGGAACATAAAATCATGTGTATCAAGACTACAGGATTAGAATGTAGTCTTGTTAGGTCTGGAAACCGTCCACTACTCCATCAAGAGCTAAGATATAATGGGAAACTAATACAGGACTTTGGTAGGAAAGGATTTGCTGGATGGAAAACAAAAATGGAGGTCAACCCTACAGCCACCATCCTGTTTCTGCATTATTCTTTATGAATTGTGACGCAGTGAAAAAATACGCTCGATATGTGAGAGGATAAGTCCTAATTCCCAGGTATCATTCTTGCAGCAGACAGTCTTGCAAGAGTACTGCCAAACCAATTACGCTGCCAGCATGGGGTAGAGAGAGCCATTTTGCAAATCTATTTGCACCCACCTTAGTCTCCTCAGGGATGCAAAGAGGGCAGAAAAGATTTCTTTCTCTCTTATTTTCAAGGTTGTCTATATGATGATGAGGAAGGGCTGAGCCTTCTCAAGCGTAGTTATTATCCCATTATACAATTGGAGAAATCTGGACAGCAGGAATATTAAAAATTCTATCTGCATTTACAATCTAATTTCCTATGAATAGTCTTCCAGATTTGGCTGAAGAGTCGAGCACAATGAGCCTCACATCTGGTGGATGCAGTACATCAAGCTACGACCCCCTCTCAGCATGCAGGCTTTACTGCCAAATGCCAGAGCCTCCTGCAGCACGAGCAGTAGAGAGAACTACATTCTATTGTTTTATAAACTCATTGTGCAGGAAAATGACAATTAAACTGGGTCTGTCCTCATCATCTCTGATGGCACAGGGCAGGTGATTCAAAGATAATGGCACCTTTGAAATGGATTTTTATGGCAATGCAGAGATTATAATTTTTAATAGAAAATTACATTATGCTACTAGGTCATTTTTTCCACATAGATAATGGTATTTTTCATCCCTTCCATTCTAATTTGGAAGTCAATGCAGTGTAAATAACTATACAGCATTTACTTATTATCATCAAGTCCACAGAAGCAAAGATGATTAGAGTCAATTTTGTCATTTCTGAGTTAATGTGGTACAAGGATATTTTAGTGTTTCTGGTAAGTGTCAAAGAAAAAAACACCCAACATAAATGTATCTGGTTGAATTTGATATTCTTTGTGTACTCTACCAAAGTTTATTTAAGACACATACAATATAGTTTAGTATACAAGCTGTGGATAAGCAATCTAGCTAAATCCAACAGGGGTATATTTCGAAGTAGTCACTGTAATTTGATTATATTGTAAAGCTGTCTCTCTTTCTCCACATTATAAAGTTTCAGGGTTAAATTTTTTTTCATTTCTCAGTATATGTATTAATGCAAACTAGAAATATTCCAATGCTACTCTCAGATACTATTTGCAAACACTATTTAAAGGGACCTTGGCACAGACTGACTTTAAGGGTAGGACTAGGAAGAGATTATTCAACACTTAAAAAATATGATTGACTTATTACACATAGGAATGGTTTTATATGCCCTTCCCCCAGATAATAGAAAGAGAATAAAAGAACATTACTTCTGGGAAGCTTTGCTTTGATCTAAATGAGGTCAGTTCAGAATGCACTAAATGTCATCATAGCACAGAGTATCTTTTGCTAAAATTGTTTTGGGCAATTATGTATTATTTTTCAAAGCTGTTATGAAATTCTTAAGTAGTACAGAGATAGTTATAATATTACTTGACCATGGGAGTAATAAGACGTACACATTGGTTGGATTTTTCTGAGAGAAACAATGCTGCTTTATACTTTTTGCATTAATTTCTGGGCTCCAAGAGCCATTCGCTGCATTTCATTACTTCTATTCACTGATTATCTCTTATTGCACAAGCCGAGACTTTAACATTTTTGAGAATATTTTTTATGTGCTTATAAAATGAGCCAAGAAGATTATCTTGCCATTACAGCATTTTACCTAGAGAGGAAGAGTTAATATTTTACGTGAAATAGTTTTCTTTAGATCAAAAATATTAAAAGTTCAAAGGAGCTATATGCTCCAACCATGATAAACATTTTATTGACCACAAATACTCAACAAATAAAAATCTGTCAGTATGTCCACCAATGAAGGCTTTAAAAAAGCAAAACTGATGTCCTTCAAGCTGAGTTTGGGGCCTATTGTAGGACACTATGATTTTTAAATGGAAAAGATAAAAGGTGTCAGTAACAGGGTGACTGAAAAAGACCTTTATTCTGTGTCTTCACAGTACTTCTCCCAGAGCCTAAAAAATAAGTGTTCCAAATGGTGCCTGCTGGAGATAATCTATCTAAAATCATAAGCTTGACAATGAAATTAGTTTGGGATTTATTAACTGGTATAAAATAAGGGGCTAGATAATTCTATAGAATCTATCTTTTCATCTGCAGAGATCTAATTTTATACCCTGGCTCAAGTAGAAAGCAAAAGTAAGTTTGTTGATTGGCTTCTCCTTCTCATAACAATCTCCTTACTGACTCTGCCTTTGCGTGGAAAAGAATAAAACCTAAGACAGTATATGCAAACACCCAACACATTAAACATTTACAGAGAGAGGATAAGAATCTTCCTATTAATAACACTACCATTAACAATACTGATAGACAATAATAAAGCACAGGGAACAAAAACCAGACATTGTTCTTTTCCTTCATCTTCAATACCATTAAAGTTAATTAAATAGGCAATTCTTCAACATCTCTGCACAAATCTCTGTGAGGAACTGAGAGATATAAAGACAAACATGGTTAACAGAAGAATAATGTAACTCATTAAGCTCATGAGTTACATTAAGCTCAAGTGAAGAGGACATTCTGAGACATTACACAATTCTCATTCCTAGAGAATTACCTGACACTAGATGGGTTTGCATTTATGGAGCTGGAGCATGGGATTGGTGACCGAATTTGAGACCAAGGGAACTCTTTCCAGTGAGGAATAAGGGCCGCTGAAATAGATTTCAACTCACAAGAGTCTTTCAGATATGCAAAAATAACCCATCTGTGGCAACAGTCTCCTCATTGGATATACATCCAGTAGTTCACATGGCTGAACTGCATAATCAGGAAAGGAGCTGTTAGGAAACAGAATCCCAGGTTCTGCCTCAGCTCTTTTGAAATAGTATTTACATGTAAGAGGGCAATGAAATGCAAACTGTGTTAAGGAGAACTATTTCTCTAGATACTAGATGGATCTTACAGCATCTTCCAGGAAATACCTAGGAAAGGCTTTCCAGGCTGACCTAGGAGAGGTCAGGTGAGCTGATTTACCTACCCTAGGGATAAGAATAGACAGAAGAGTCAGGCAATTTGCATCATCTCAAGCAACAATGGTCATGGTTTAGTTGGACAACATTCTACCCTATTACTGTCAGCTCACAGTCACTGGCATGGATCCTACTTGCTCACTTACAAATACTCTTTGTTGGCCAATTCTAGTAAGTGGACATTTTGAGGATTAAAAGTGGGATTTCTGTGCCATGTTCTGTCCAAAGCCCCACATGTTCTCAAAGTTGAAGTAAATATGAGGGAACACATAATAAACTAAGTACAACCAACTGATCAAGAAAAAGGATATCTCACAGAAAAGAAGACCATGAGATATTAACTCTGTAGATATGTCACCCCTTGCCCAATTGGAGAGGTCACTTTGTACACAGTTTTATCACTGAGGGTAAATAAACAAGTCAGTCATTTTGAGACACCGCAGTAGATAAATCACCTTGCATTACTGAGAACAACTATCATCAAAAGATCCGGGAGAGTTGATTTGTCCAATTTCCCAGGGAAAGAAATTTTTAACAAGACTATTCTTATTCTAAGAGTTTTAAAGAAAAATGGAGGGGAGGACTGGGGGTGGGTGGAGAGTGTTTTTAAAAGCCTCAGTGTGATATATACAGAACCAATCATTGCTCACAGGGCACCAGGCAAGGCCAGCACACCCAGCCTCATCCACATTTCATCCTTCAGCTGTTTTACCTGCTCTAAGTGGGCACTAGCTTCCAACTGAACTAAGGCCACTGTAGCCAAGTTGGTGCCATTTTCAGGGCTCCATCTATGGCCCTTTACTGCTTATTTGATTAAACAATAAATCAGATAAAGACAAAGAATGTATGTCCACATTTTCAGGTGATACAAAAATAGCAGAATAGCTTGCAACGTTGAGCCAAACGTAACGTGATAAATCTAACAGGGTAAATAGAAGGCCCTCCATTTACAGAAAAGCATCATCAACACAATAGATCATAGAGGTGTGGATTATAGCAGCACCTAAATGATAAAAAGGAAACTTTTAAATCAATCATGTGTTGACCCTAGGTTAAGAGCTTGATGTGAGCAACAGCAAGAAAAAAAATCTAATGTGGTCTCAAGAGTAATTCCTTCCTAGGTAAGGACAGAAGAAAATTCTCACCCTTTGGCTGTAATAAGTAACAGCATAACTGAGCATTCTCAGCCTCAGGATGGATGTCGATGAGCATTGGAAACAAAAGTGAAATCTCCAGCAAACTTTTATGACAGGATTGTCACATTTGGTATCTGAGCAGAATCAAGAAATACTTTAAGAGATGGCACATGGGAAGGTGTCAAATGCATAGGGAAACCACAAGGATTGTGAGGAAGTGAGATCCCTGTCTGAAGACTTCCAGCATTGTTCGGGCAAAAATTAAGGGATGTTGAAATGCAGTCTATGGGTATCACCACCATTTTAGAAGCCATGGCCTCCCGAGGTCCCGTGGTGATCATCAGTTTGGCTCACAGCACTCTAGAAAAAGACAAGGTCTCATCTCATGTCCAGGTCAAAGAATTACAGGAGAGGTCTATCTGGGTTGTTTCATGTTACTGTATCTCTCCGTCTCGTATGCAGTCAAGGTCTGCTGTGAGGTTACTAACCCACACTCTGTGACAAACTGTGTGTTTACTGTGAAAAGAGGAAGCAGAAGTCTGACAACAAAACATCTCACCCAGTGTGAAGGTATGTGTTCTTCGTGTCCTGTGGTGATTTGTGATACACACCGGCAAGTTTAAAACACACATTTGGATGCAGGTGAACCTGACCTCTTGGCACCAGAGCTGCATTTAAGACCCACAAAATCTTTCAAAACATCTTGCATGTAAAGAAAAGGCCAATAGCATAAATCCAATGAGTAAAGAAGCCTGTAGGAAAAAAATTGTGGTAGAAAGTGTTCGAGAAATGAAAAATACTGCTGGCCAAGCTATTTTTGTTTCCTAAATATGCTGTGCTCTTTCTTGCCTGCAGGCTACCACATATGCTGCTTCCTCTTCTCACCCAACCAATTCCTATTTATACATCGGGACTCAGCTTAGCCATCACTTTCCAAGGAAAGATTTCTGTGACCTCCTAACCAGACACTTGCAACACAGCCAGCCAGTGTTTAATACCGCTGTCACGTTACTCCCCAGGGTTCCTTGTGCCCCTTCTGGCCTATCATTTATCCCCCTGCATCAGCTGTCAGATAATATGTCTCTATCTTGCACCAATCTATAGCTTCTCTGAGCATAGAGACTGTGGATGTCTATTTGTAATTACTTGCCAGTACCTGACACATAGTTGGGGCTAAGGAAGTATTTCACAAATGAATCAATTGATTTTTTTTCTTTTCATATTCTAAGTCAGAAAGACAGAGTTTTTAGAAAAAGGAAAATCCAAAATGGCATATTTCTCTTCCTCTATAAGGAGTATTTGGGAAAGAAATTACAACATGATCTATAACTTTTCTAGGCTCCATTCATTTACATTAGTTACTAAGTGCTCCACAATTTATAATTTTTGGAGTTCCCTGTTGCCTTTTATCTACTGACTATATCTGTATGAATTTAACCCCCATGTCTCTTTCCTTTGATTGAAAAGAAAAATTTATTTTTGGCAAGAAATTCAAGGCAAGTGATTATGATTCGTAGTCAGTTGTCAGTCACAATTAGCAGATCAGTGATCATACAAAGTCATCAATAAAACATTTTATTCAGTGCATGTATCAAATTGCGAGAGCATTTATCTTCTATATCTCTAGAATATAACCCTCCTAAAATTGGCTTGGCCCTTCTTAGAATACTTTACTGGAAAAATAGAGGGGGGAGTGGGAAGGAACACATTAACATTTAAGTTATGAGGAAAAGATCCTTTAATTGTTACTTTTCCACTCAGAAGCAGCCCTGAGTAATACATTCATTAAAAACCAACATCAATAGGCCTCTTTTAGTCATTTTATAACACTGACAGAATTATTAGTTAAAATTAGACTTCTCATTTTCCTATCAAGGGAGACATCAACATTAGTTTCTATATTAAACATAAAAGTTATTCATACATTCTAGAACTCTAGAAAGCTTTTTAAATGGATTTAAGGTGATAGATGCAGAACTGTCTGAACATTTATTTAATAGAAATTATGATTATCGACCAAATTATACTTTGGAAAGGCAAGCATTTCTTCACTGCAATGCAGTAATACATTTTCCAGTCTACCAAAAATACTATGTATGAGAAAGTATTTTACAGTACTTTTTATAGTTCTACAGAGTACCACATTACTACTTGTCAACTGGCAATTGCATCATAATTCAACCTGCTTGCAACTATAAAACTGTATCTTAACTTGATTAAACAAAAGACACAAGTATATGTGCTGTACATATACATGTGTATACAGCAACATCGGGGATGAAAATAGTAACATTTTAAATGTTGAGCACATAAGCAGTGTCTATGCAGGGAAAGGAAAGCAAAACATCTAATGGGAAGTCAAATAGATTCTGCTTTTAATTTTCCATTCCACTTGGTGTAGATTTTCTGAACATTATTTGTCTACAGACAAATGCAATGGATTTTCTGCAGAGAGGAGACTATATTTTTATCATCTAATAGAGCAAAACACTGAAGGAGAGAGGAATACTATGCTAAAAATGTTTTTTTTTTTTTTAGCTTAGATAATGGTGTTCATAGTAAATGGTAGGCCTGCATTACTCAGAAGCCATAGGAGCCTGGCCATTAAACTGTGGCTATCCCATGTCTTACTGGTCAACCCACTCAGGGCTGAGGGGTCACCATCTTAATACATGCATTACCCATTCATGGTCCGTGGATTGGGAAACTCTGGCTTTGGAAATGCTGGAATAGATGAACACAAAGTTGTCTACACATTAAGGAAAATTTCCCAGGCCTGAATTACAGAAAATAGTTTCAGAGAACTGATAATGATTAAAGAAACCAAGTCTGAATTGCCAGGGGGCAGGAAAGCTTAGTAGTTACAAAGGAGAGTTTTGCCATGAGAATGCCCTACTTCAAAACACAATTCCATTATTTACTTGCCACATAAAGAAGTCATCTGACTCCTCTGTGCTTTGGTTTCCTATTCTGTATGATAAGGATGATAATAGTAGCTACTTCACAGGGTTGCTGTAAGGATTTAATGACTTAATATTAGGTAAGCCCTTAAAAAAGTTTTATATAAATATTAGCTTTAATCATAAGATTTTTGAACACAATGGAATTAAAATATATTATTTTCAAACAATCAGAAATTAAAAGTTGCAAGAAAATACAATATTTTTATTCTCTTTTGATCTAGAAGAGATCCTTGGTCTTTGCCTGACTTTCATCTTATTGACACTTTTGAACCTTACCATGCAATTATTTTGTAAATGTTCCTTGATTTGGCTTGGTCTCATGTTTCCTCACAATTAAATTAGGGCTCCAAATCATTGGCAGGAATATCACAGAAGTGATACCATATTCTCACTGCATCCTATAGGCCTGTACGCATTTTGATTCATCTTATTTGTGGTATTGGTAGCTTGAATAATTGTATTAGGTGATGTCTACCAGGCCTTTTTACTAATAACTTATTTTCTTTAGTAGTTAATAAAAATTTGGGGGTAAAGGCATTACTGTAAAACTCCATAAATATCCCTTTCCTAATGCAAATTCTGATATACTGACACACATACACGAGTATATATAGCACTGTCTGGGTTTCCCACTCTTTTCTGAATCTCAGTGGAAAAACTAATTCCACTCATCCCACACCTTCCCCTAAGGATGAATCATAAATGAAAAGATAAACATGCAAGCATGTACCACCATCTTAAAATTTGAGAAATATTAACACCATGGAGGTAGTATATCAGAACACAGAAAAAAATACATGTAAAGGAAATGTAAGATACATGGAGAACATGTGCCTAATTTTTCTGATATTCCCAAATTAAGGAATAAAGGAGGAAATAATAGAAAATTCGCTAAAACGGATGAAAGAGCAATTATGCTGTGAAGGCAACTAAGAATAGAAGGGATGTTCTTTCAGTTGTTAGTGAATATCAATCAGGAAGTTAAATAAGGTGTGGTGTATTGCTGGAAATATTCCCAATAAAAGTGCAATCAGATTTGAATTTTACAAGTATAGATGTATCATCTCTTATAGATTCTCATCTACAAGTAAGAGATACTCTTAGCAAGGAAGAGATGGAGAACACACGACTGACTATCTAATCGTTGGCAAAGTAGGAGGAAACCAGTACTACTGTGCACCACTGGGAGGGGTTTTATAAGTGTCAGAAAAAGTTGTAAACCAAGATTCTAACTTCTAATAAGTTTTAAGGTATGTAAGTATATAAGCTGACAATTATACATTCATAATCTCAAAATCAAAAGGCATACATAAATCGACATTTCGATATTACTCAAGGTCAGCAAAATATCAACAGGGAATTAGTGTGGCTATTATTCCCACTGTTTAAGCAGTCTTTTAATGGGGTGGCAATCTTTGAATAAAGACATGATAATTCATCAATTATACATTTATTTCATAAAATTCATCTTCGATTTTATTGAAAGTTATTAGACTATACCATAATCCAGACTCACACAATTTTTGTTCTATTTGCATGAACACCAAAGGATAGCCTTCTGAAGGAAGTACAGGTCTTTTTTTTTTTTTTTTTTTTTTAATTTTTTTAATGTTCTATTTATTTCTAGGAGAGAGAGAGAGACAGCGTGAGCAGGGGAGGGTCAGGGAGAGAGGGAGTCACAGACTCTGAAACAGGCTCCAGGCTCTGAGCTGGCAGTCAGCACAGAGCCCAACACGGGGCTCGAACCCACGAACCGCGAGATCATGACCCAAGTGAAAGTCGGACGCTTAACGGACTAAGCCACCCAGGCGCCCCTGAAGGAAGTACAGGTCTTACATGGTTTTTATTCATTCTAAGTTAGAGACATTTTTCACTGGTGAGGAAATCTATATTGGAATTATTAATAGACTTGATAATTGATAAGTAATATGGAGACTAAGAATGAATAATCCATTTTATCCATGGTATTCAAAAACTAATGGACTACATGTGATGTTATCACTGTTGCAGAAAATACTACAAAATATTTTAATTAGATATATAAATCACTACTACAGTATTATTTTTAACATCACTTAGATGAATATTCAGGTCCATAAAATGTTTAAGTTTTTTCTTCCAGAGTTGCAATCCTAGAACATTTTTAAAAATAAAAGAAAATAGCATCACAATGCTCAATTTTTCACATCTCTTTGAAACTATACCTCCAACTAGAACAGAAACTAGTTTCAGGCTTATTTGTTCATAAATCTTCTCCTTTAGAGATATCTGATTTGGTTTTACTAATTTCAAGTGTTATCTGGTTGCATATAATCTACAAAGTTTCTATTAAAAGTTTTCTCTAAATTAAAAAAATTCTAATCTTTAAAGATTCAAATACCCATATTTAGAAGTCTGTCACACTTCTGCTAAAAATTTTATTAAGAATTCATAATCAAATGTAGCATAAAATCAAAACTAGTTTTCCACCAGTTGGACCTTCATTTAGTAAAATACGTATAAGTTGCCAAGATCTTTATCTGATCTGCTCAAGGTTTAAGTTTGGAGGTTAATTTTCTTGCTCATTTTCATTATTTTATCAGTAACTCACCTGCAATAAATTACAAATATGTACCGTCCTATTAGCAAATTTCATGTAGTTTGGGATTAATAGCATAACATTTTTAGGTTCATTGTTTGTAAGTTTTATCAAATTAATCAAACTGCCACTTTGAAGATTTTTTTTCTTTTCACTTGTGTTTCTTTACCAAGTTCCATTTTCATTTTTTTCTATTACCTTGATCTCATTTATTCTCTTGAAATAATTAAAAATTAAATACAATTATATTCATATAATAAAAAATAAGTATATTTTCTTTCTAAACATTTGGTCAAAAATGTAATTTTAATTCATGCAAAAATCATAAATTAAGAACAATGTAAAAAAGCAAAACAATCTCTAGGTTTTAAAGTTATTTGACTTTAAAATATTCAAATTAAATAGTAAAATTAAAAAATAATGTGCAAATAATTTAATTCTTAAATCAAATTTGTTTAAATAAAACCATTACATTTAGGTCCTAAAATTCAAGTAAATCTTATTAAATACTTTTAGAAAAATAAAACCATTTCCAATTATGTAGTTTAACTTCTATATAGTTGCCAATGTAAAGAATGAGTATCCTACCTCACCCCCAGTTTATACTGGATTTTTAATAGCAATATGAATTGTTTAACACAGGAAAATGTTTCCCAGGCACCCTGTAGCACCTTGTGAATACTATGCTGATTTATGGTTACTATAGAATAGGATGAACAGTAAGAGCAGAAAATATTCATTCACGACTCTTGGAAACAATATTTTATTTTGCAAAAATCTATTTCATATGTTACATAAGAAGAATTGGGCATGTAGTTTATTTGTCTTTTCTCTCACATAAGGGATTTTATGGATAAAAGTCTCCCCTACCCTGGAGCAGTGTCCATCTCTGGCATTGGTTGAGTCATCACTCGCTGTATCTATCTGTCAGCAATTCTTACGTTTTATTTACAGACATAGGTGAAGAGCTGTGGAAAGGCAGCTCCCCTGGGCCTGAATTGGATTAGTCATAAAATAAGTGTTTTAGAGTTACAGGTGTTCTTTCCAGTCCAGAGTACCAGAATGACAAGTGCCCTTTAGTTCCTAAATAAATGCATTAGTGTATTATTTGAAGCCAAAGGTAGGGATCCTCCTTTTTGCCCTGGATTACTCAGCAGAAAAAAAATTCCATAACATAGCTATTCTAAAACAGCTTAAAAGCTCTATCTATATATACACATATGGAAACTTCAAGGCAATTTGTTTTGTGAAAAACCAGTTCTGAAAAATATGTAATACTATTTGTATATAGTTTAAATTAAAATAATGTTTCTATGTATTCTGCATATATATATCAACAATAAATGTACACATATGTAACAGATATATCTTTCTAGAGAGAGTAATGAAAACTAGTTGGAAATAAAGAATCTTATCCCTATCTACAATAGGTCAGTTTTCATAAGGAGGATGTATTAATTATTTATTAAAAGAATTAAAATTTGAAAATTTTGTTTCAAAATAAAATGTTGGAAAAATTTTCATTTGTAAATTTGACAGTATGAATGATAAATCATGCATAGATAAGATTTAGCTCTTTCAATGGAGGTATAATTGACATGACATTAATTTCAGGTTTGCAACAAATGAGCATGAATTGCAAAACGATACCATTTTATGGTATTATGGTTTATTCATTAGCAGCTTTCAAATATGCAATACACTATTATTAACTATAGTCACCATGCCATATATTATATCCTTATGATTTATTTTTTAACTGGAAATTTGTAACTTTTGATGCCTCATCCACATTCCACCCTCTGCCAGTCCTCCCCCTGTCAATCACCAATCTGCTCTCTGTGTCCATGCTATTTTTTTTTTTATGTTGTTGTGGTGGTGGTGTTTTGTTTTAAAGTCTTCATGTAAGTGAGATCATGTGGTACTTGTCTTCCTCTGATTTATTTCACTTAGCATAATAAATACCTTCGGGTTCCATCCATGTTGTTGCAAATGGCAGGATTTCATTATTTTTTATGACTAAATAGTATTCCATTGTCTGTATATACCACATCTTCTTTATCCATTCTCCATCCCTCAGTGTAATCTTAGGATGCTCCATACCTTGGCTTTTTAAATAATGCTACAATATACGTGGAGACGTAGATTTATTTTTGAATTCCTATTTTCATTTTCTTCAGATAGATATCCAGAAGTGGAACTGCTGGATCCTATCATAGATCTATTACTAAATTTTGGCAGAACCTTCAACCTTGTTGCCATAGTTGACTGTACAAATTTACATTCCTACCAATAGTACATAAGGGTTCCCTTTTCTCCACATCCTGGCCAACACTTATTTCTTATCTTTTGCATAATAGTCATTTTAACAGCTGTGAGGTAAGATCCCATGATGATTTTGATTTACACTTCCCTGATAATTAGCGATATTGAGCATCTTTCATATACCTGATGGCCAGCTATATGTCTTCTTTGGAAAAATGTCTTCATCTCTTCAGATTATTTGCCCATTTTTTAGTTGTTTTCTTTCTTGCTATTGAGTTAAGTTCTTCATCTATTTCAGATACTAACCCCTTACCAGATATATAATTTGCAAATTTTGTCTCTGGTTTAGTATGTTGTATTTTCATTCTGTTGATGATTTCCTTTGCTGTGCAGAAGCCTCTTATTTTAATGTAGTCCCACTTTTTTTTTTTTTAATTTTGTTGCCTTTGCTTTTGGAGTCAGATCCAAGATATCACCTCAAAAATCAATGTCAAGGAGTTTATCACTTATGTTTCCTTCTGGAAGTTCTTTATGGTTATAGGTTTTATATTTGTCTTCAGTCCATTTTGAGTTTATTTTTGTGTGTGGTTTAAGACAGTGTCAAGTTTCATTCTTTTTCATGTAATTCTCCAGTTTTCTGAGCACCATTTGTTGAAAGACTATCCTTTTTCCATGGTCTATTCTTGCCTCCTTTGTCATAAAGTAATTAACATATATGCATTAATTTATTTCTGGACTCCCTTTTGTGTTCCATTGATCTATGTGCCTCTTTTTATGCCAACACGATACTAGTTTAACTACTGTAGCTTTGTAATGTAGTTTGAAATCAGGAAGCATGGAGTTTCCATGTTAGTCTAATAGTTCCTTGTTAGTCTATAGAAATGCAACAGGTTTTGGTATACTGAGTTTGTATCCTTCAACTTCACTGAATTTGTTTATTAGTCCTAATTTTTTTGAGGGGGGAATCTTTAGGCTTTTCTATGTATACACTCATGTCATCTGCAAATAGTAAGTTACTTTTTCCTTTCCAACTTGGATGTCTTTTATTTCTTTTTCTTGCCTAATTGTTCTGGCTAATACTTCCAATACTATGTTGAATAAAAGTTGTGAGACAAAATTCTTGTCTTTTATCTAATCTTAGAGGAAAAGCCTTCAGCTTTCTACCACTGAGCATGATGTTAGCTGTTCAGTCTGTAGTAGACTACTCTTCAAGCTGTTATATCCTTTTTCATTCTACGTGACATTCCATATCTCACTGCTCAAAGTGTGTATACATATACAAATGGGATTTTTAATTACCCCAGAGAGGGACTTTAGTGGCTATCTGGATTTTCTCTTTGTCATTTCTCAATCAAAAATCGGTATTTTGTTTCATTATAAAAACAATTCCTGGATATTCATGCTGTGTGCCAACTATCCCAATGAGTGCTTTTTTACATGTTACTTTTAATCCTTACACATATAATCCTAATAACCATTTTTAAGGAAATATTTTTACAAGTAAGAGAACTGAAGGTCATAGAGGTTTTCTGTACAAAATCAATGTTGTCAGCATAAAGACCTGGATTAAGAAAATGTAAAAATAACAGAGTTAAAAAAAAAATCAAGCTCAAATCCAAGCTAGTATGTTCTGGGATAGGCAAAAGAAAATTAAGTAAATAAGTAGCGAAAAGGGGACAAACTTATTTTGGATTTTGATAGTTTGAGGAGAGAATCATCTGAAGAGGAAAATGTTTATCCACAATGTGTACGTTTAATTGGGCTGGATTCACCCTTGAGAAAAAGCTGAACAAATGTGTATTTTCAGCACCACTCTAAATAAAGTAGCTTTACTGCTTTCCAAGTTTGACAGCAAAGAGTCCCAGATAAGGGCGTTAGCTAAGAAATAGAGTAAGTAAATAAGGAAAGATTTAGTGCTGGAAGGAAAAAAGAGGAACATTGAATGGATCAGCTTTCACACCTTCTGGAAGGCCAGACAAGACAGTTTTTTGTTGTAAAAACAACAAGCCTAAAAATGCAGACCCTTCCAAGCCTCTATAGGCTAAAGCAGCTTGATGCCCTCTATGCCAAGTTGCCAGCAGATTACAGTTAAGTAAATGCCAAGACTCCATGTCATTTCAAAAGTCCCAGAAAAATTTCACTGGATTTTTTTTTTTAAGATTTATTTTTGAGTGAGAGAGCACAAGCAGGGAAAAGGCAGAGATGGGGGGAGATCCAAAAGGAGCTCTGCACTGATTGCAGAGAGCCCAATGTGGGACTCAAACTCAAGAAGCATGAGATCATGACCTGAGCTGAAATTGGACACTCAGTTGACTGAATCATCCTGGTGCCCCTGGGTGGCACCAGGAATTTTAAATAATATGCAACCCCAAAAATAAAATCAGTAGTTAAGTAACATTAAAATTTATAGAACACATACATGTTTTCAAAGTGTTTCTGTTTATATAATTCTTGCTCAAAGGAAGACTTATGCTTATTTTCTTAAAGAAATGATACTTAATACATAGCATAGTATTTTATATTAATACATACTAATACATTTATCAGTATGTAATATTTATCAGGACTAGAGACCATAAAATTTTTTCAACTTCCTTAATAGTTGTATAAAAAGATTCTACATCTGTATAATCTTTCCACTTTAAAAATGATTTTCCTTTCCTTTCGACATTTAACACAGTTTAATGTTAATGTCTACTTACACAAATCTATTTTAACATCTTGCCATAGTCCACATTTATCCCTTGCCTCTCACCATAATCCAGACATGTAGCCAAAAATAACTAACTCTACACCAACATATGGCCTTATGACTTAACAAAAGGGCAATGTATGTCATCTATGGCTTTCTCACTATTTTTTGAAGCTTTGGCTTAGAAGTGCACAATCTTCTTAACACTGTATTAAGCACAGCTATTAATATTATCTATGTAAAACTAAGCATCATTTAGAGCATCAATCAAATTCATAGCAAAACTTCAACAAGCGTTGTCCCTAAAATGAAAAAGCATTTAAGC
The DNA here is from genome assembly GCF_003009895.1 of Hyaena hyaena. Classification (NCBI taxonomy): domain Eukaryota; kingdom Metazoa; phylum Chordata; class Mammalia; order Carnivora; family Hyaenidae; genus Hyaena; species Hyaena hyaena. The sequence continues at coordinate 1,668,702 of NW_024080990.1, read as the reverse complement.
ACCTAATCGTGCATGAAGCTCTCAGGGCTGAGAAAATTAATTACATAGCTATGGGCCCCTGACCTGTAGTAGTTTTACAATCTGAAGCAGACAATGAAATAGAGTCATGTCTGTGTAGGTCATATGGTCAAGAGAAAAGTAACAGTAATCTCCAACAAGTTTAGACAGTCACATGTGGTGATTTTAGGGGGGAAAATTTTAGGATAAGCATCCACAGTAAGATACTTCCTTGTTTTCTTGTTCAAGAATGAAGTAACTCACACCCAAATCACAAGAAATTTATCTTTTTAACATAATCATGTGATAGATACTACAGAGAAAGGCAGCCCAGCCTTGTCTAGTATGGAGATTTCCCTTTAACAGATGTAGCATCATAAGCAATGATGGCGTCTTTCACAGATTTACCACCACAACCTTCCACCCTCCAGCCCCAGCGTCTCATTCAAGGAATTGATCGCTATTGCAATTAATTCATGGATACTTGCTATATTGCATGTTTAACATCTTTTTCCCCTTAATGGACTACAGATTCCATGATCTCCACTATGTACTTGCAAAGTCTACTATGTGATAGTTCTGTTAATGCTTCTGAAAACAAGGAAGTGAAAGAGGGCTAAAAGAAAAAAGGAGTACTCTGACCATAATTCATTAAGTATAATTAGCATAAAAGTCTTAACAAATTTAGCAAATGCTGAATAGCTGGACTGATACATAAGCACTTTGAAACTGCTACCAAATTTATTCACCTCAAAACATAACCAGACATCTTTACATTCACTGAGAAAGAATTTAAGACTTAGGAATCCTCAGCCTTCACTTAAACCTTCAAAGAACCCGGAAATGCCTTTTCAATTCTATCATGTCCAATCTGCATCCCTTCATTTATGTGACTCTTCTCCCTGGCTATTGTGCTATAGCCTCATCATTGCCCACTTACTTGCTAAATTAAAATGATTCACTGTATAAAATAAACTCCACTGCAGAAACAAAGGCCATCTTGCCAGTAGTTGCCATTCTGGCTCTTTAGTCACCGGATAATTAATTTCTTAGCCAGGGTTGCCTCACATCACATTGACTCCTCAGGGTCCAGGTGCTCCTTATAGCAGTGTTGCTCCAAATGTGATCCCTGAGCCAGAATCAATATCAATTTAAACTTAGAAATACAAATCATTGTGCCCAATGTCTTGAAGCAGGTTATCTGAAAATGGACATCAAAAATCTGTGTTTTAACAAGCTCTTCATATGATTCTTGTATATGCTGAACTCTAAGAAGCATGCCATATACACCTCTGTTGACTGGCCTATGGCAGAGACATTGGTCCCTCATACTTACAATTATTATTATTATATTATTATTATTACTATTACTATTACTATTTTAAAGAGTGAACATGTGAGCAGGGGAGAGGGGCAGAGGGAGAGAGAATCTTAATTGCAGGGCTTGACACCATGACCCTGGGATCATGACTGAGCTGAAATCAAAAGTCTGATGCCCAAAGACCTAAGCCACCTAGGCATCCCCCCCCTCCAAACTCCTTAGAGACAATCTGTTGTTGGAAATGTGAAACGGCTAGTGCAGACATTCCAGCACCTTCTCTACCTTTGGCCCCTGAACACTAGCCTCCTGGTGGGAGAAGTAATTAAGAGCACACACTCTAGGCTTGAATTGACAGTATTTGATTCTCAGCTCTACTCTTCGGTAGCCATGTGATCTCCAGCAACTTATTTAACTTCTCTGTGCCTCAGTTGCCTCATCCATAAAAATGGAGTAATGATGCCAAAATAGGACCTTTAGTGCCCACCTACTTCTACTCACCAACCTTTGTCCCACATTTTTCTTTAAGCTCTTCTTTCTAGCTTATCTCTTAATTCAGGCAAATGGAAATCAAAACCAGCCCCTCAACAATAGTGACTGCCCTGACAGGAATTTCAGTCAGTTCAGACCACCTATAACAATTTGAGTTTAAACCTCAATGCATGCATGCATGCACAGACAGACCACAGAGTGACCTCTGGAATGACCAACAATTACCTTTGCTTCATGATAATACTAAAACCTCTGCCTGAAAAGGGACACAATCCTAATTTACACAATATATGTATAGGCATGTTTCCTTAGGGCACATGATCAATCTTATGCCTGCCTCTACAGAGGATGACAAGGCTTCCCTATCTAAATATTCATTCTAACCCCAAATAAAAGGAACCCAACCACCCTTGCTCAGAGACTCAAGGCTTTGTAGGTGATTCTCCATGTTCTTCTAATCTGCTGCATATTTACTTTGTACAACAACTCCATCTGGTGTATATGTGACTCACCAAGGAGCAAACTTCATGCTGATTCAGTTACAATAATAATATCCTTCTCATATAGTTGTAGAAAGGATTGACTGAATGAATTCATTACATATATATATATATGAGCTAATAAAAATAGGTGGCATATAATAAGTGCTATGTTTATTATCATTTAAGGAAAATTCAACTTAGAAAGTTTCCTTTACTATGTGGAAACTGATTATTTTGTCTATAATTTTTCTTCTAGAAAATAAACCATGCTCAATGTCTCATGCAAGCTAAATTCTAGCTTCCCATGATGCAGACCACTGTTAGCTTCTTTGAAAGTATTTTTCTAGTTTGAAGTGTGGTATAGCAGTATAATGGAACAATTACACCCATGTTTTTCTTTTTATTTGAAAATATATTTCTTAACAAATGAGTTGTGAACCCTCCCCCTTTGTCATGAAATAGTGATACACTCAGACAGGACTGGCTTGCCTAGGTGTCCTCTTCTGAGAGCAGAATATATAAATTACATTGGCTGGTAGCTTCTGAAGAGAAAGGGTAAAGGAAACTTTTACTGGGTTGATTTACATACTTGGTAAAACACAAATATGGGAATATCTTGGTAAAATGCAAATATGGGAATATCTCATTATAATAAACTGCTGGACCTATAATTTGCTTTTGCTTTAATTAAATATTATTATTAAAATATTGCTGGAAATCCTATCCCTCATCAGAGGGGCTCGAACTGAAATCCTGCTGATGGGTAGTCACCCTGGCATTAATTAACAAGGGAAACAAGTTTCAAACCCAAGTAGAAAGGAAACAAGTATAATGAGCTAACCCCTCTGTACTCTTTTCTAATTACTGCCCAAATCTTTGGTTTGGATTTACATGGTGTTTTACTTCCTCTGTGAATAGCTGTAGAGACATGGTTGTGTTTTTTGCTCTTTTGTTCATTTATTTTTGAGTAATCAGGAGACTTACAGTGGACAGAGGAAGAAAATTGAACATTGTTCATTTTAGAAACAGAGTAATTGGAAACTTTTAAACTCTTGTTTCACCTTCTTGCCAATGCAAACAATGTGTCTGGACATTGCTGGCAAAGACATAAAATTATCCAAAAGGATCACTTGTTGTAAAGAAGTATTTGTAACAAGACCAAGACCCTGTTGGTCTAGGCTACTTGCCAATATGTGGAAGTCTTTTTGTTTTTTGGAATGCTTATTTATGGCGAAATATTTCAACCACTGACTGATTCTATAATATCCAAGTCTGTATCTTGAGTCTTCTGTTTAGGCCCTATTTCATGTGAATTATATTTAGTAGCAAACTATAGATTCAATAGTGGATATGTGTAAATATACATATTTTATATGCATATGTACATGTATGTACACATATATATTTAGGGTAGTTTGAGTCTTTGTTCTGTTTCAAGTTTTTATTTAAATTCCGGTTAGTTAACATATAGTATATACTGGTTTTATGAGTAGAATTTAGTGGTTCATCACTTACATATAACACCCAGGCCTCACCACATGTGCCTCCCTTAATCCCCATCACAGAGTAGTTTGATTTTTAACAATGGACCTTTTTAGTTTTACATTTCATTGATACTATACTGTTAAAGTAGATAAGTTTAGTCCTAGTCCATTCTATTAAATCCACACATTTAGCTAAAAGGAACATGTTCCAATAACTTTTAATGTGTTAAATAGTATACACATTAGTATTTGCCCTTCAAAGTTATTTGTGAATGAAAACTTAATACAAAATGCATATTAACAAGAAATTACTTCGTAATGGATAAACATGTAGAACATTTGTAATCATGAGAAATCATGCTTATGAATACCATAAACCAATATGAAAGGCAAATTACACAGTGAAGATAAAGGAAAACCTAGGATCCAAAATTGTTCATGCAGTGAGACCGAAAATCAAAAAGAACGTGTGTGAAAGAGATAAATATGACATGATTAATAATGGCAGAATGATGACTCGTTTGTATTTGAAATTTTATTTAGCCTTTATAACCCCCCAAAAAAATCTTAATTTCATTAAATCCCAAAGATGAAAGCATTTCTTGTTTCACCTAGAATCTTACATAAAAACCACTTAAAATGACTAATAGAAAATGTAATAGAAATTTTCATTACCCTATGAAATAAGAGACATTGCCTTACAAGATCTTTAAATGGTAAGCATATGTTTGTGCAGTGTTTTCACAATGATGTTATACTATGTGATGTGGTATATACAATGTAATAGCCTACATATTATAAGTTATGTCATAAACTGTCATGTACATTATGTCTACTTTTTTTTTATTTTTTAATTTTTTGTATTTTTATTTATTTCTAGGAGAGAGAGACAGCGTGAAGAGGGGAGGGTCAGAGAGAGAGGGAGACACAGACTCAGAAATAGGCTCCAGGCTCTGAGCTGGCAGTCAGCACAGAGCCCGACGCGGGGCTCGAACCCACGAACTGCGAGATCATGACCTAAGCGAAAGTCGGACGCTTCACCGACTAAGCCACCCAGGCGCCCCATATGTCTACTTTAAATAAATACTTAGGAGGCAAAATTATTGAGTGTCCTAGGGAGAAAAAAAAAAAAAACAGTTGATTCAGATGAGATTTTAAGAATACAGTTTAGATCTGCTTGACTAGACATTTATATATTAAGTGAACAAAAATATTTTCATCTAAATATTAGGTATCTTGGGGCGCCTGGGTGGCTTAGTTGGTTAAGCATCCGTCTTCAGGTCAGGTCATGATCTCATGGTTCGTGGGTTCAAGCTCCACGTCGGGCTCTGTGCTGACAACTAGCTCAGAGCCTGGAGGCTGTTTCGGATTCTGTGTCTCCCTCTCTCTCTCTCTGACCCTCCCCTGCTCACGTTCTCGTTCTCTATCTCTCTCTCTCTCTCAGAAATAAATAAAACATTAAAAAAACATATTAGGTATCTTTATTTTCTAAAAGAATGCTTTCCATTAAAAATTACTTTATTTCTCAGGATATGAATCTGTTCAGTGAAATTCTCCTTTAAAAACAATTGTTTACTTAGCGCAGTACGAGGTTATTGTCTGGAGTTTGATTTTCCTGTGTGACTGAACTCATCAATTTCCATCTCAACGATATTAACAACTATAGGAATGCTAACAGGTTTGTATAGTCTTTCTGTTTACTCTTCCCTTATGACTAGCTTTCATTTTAATATGAGTATGACAAATGTAATTAACCAAATCAAGCAATTTACTTTCCTATAACTCAGTTCGTGGAACAGGAGCTTCTTTCATTTAAGAGAGCACCATTATTGGAGAGAACCTTTTGTAAATGCAAATCATTCCAATTTTTTTTTCCATGAGACATTGGCACAACCCTATGAGAGAAAAAGCAAGGGAGCAAACCTTTCACAGAAATGAATAAGCATTTGAATGAGTAATTAATTTCTTAGACTAGAATATTTGGTTTGTTTTAAATTCTTTTTATGTCCTCTCTACACTCAACATGGGGCTCAAAATGACAATCCTGAGATCAAGCATCATGTGCTCTACTGCCTGAGTCAGCCAGGTACCCCAAATATCTGGTATTTTTAATCAATTATGTTTTAATCTATTACTATGAATGCCGTAAAACAGAATTTTTATTGTAGCATTTTGTGACAGCAATAAAATATTAACAGTTAAAATGGTCAAAATGAAATGATAATTTCAATTACGGCAAAGCCTTCCTGTGGAATATTAGATGTGTAGCAAAAATAAGTAAATATAATCTATTAACCTAGAAAAATGTCCATGATCTATTATTTTCAATGAAAGTAACCTTTATTTTGTCCATTATGTTTAGCAAGATTCCATTTTAATTTTTAAAATTCATTGAAGTGTAATGCTGGTTACACTTCTGAAGACTGAATTTTGAGATGTAGAGCAATGTTCAATTCTCAGTTTTTAGAATTCTGAACATAATGGAATTATAAGCAATTTCTACTTTTTTGAATTATCTTAATTTTCTAAAGTTATAGTTTTCTAACAAAAATTTATATTAGTAAGTGAAAACCTTGATAAATATAAAATATGCTGAAATTATCTTTAATTATATAAGCAAGAAATTATCACAGTAAATAATTTGGTTCATTATCTTCTAGTATATTTTCATAAGTTTTTCATACCTTTTTCCAGTTGTCTCAAACTTCCACCAGCATCAGAACTTCTTGGAGGACTTGTTAACACACAGATTGTTTGTCCTGATTCCCAGAGTTTCTGATGCATTAAGTCTGAGGCAGACCCCCCAAATCTCTATTTCTAACAAGATGCTAGGTAATGCTCATGGTGCTGATCTGGGCACTAAACTTTGGGAACTACTGTTTGATATTTTAGGAATATTCTGTATTTGACATTGAGTTGTTCCATTAATATTACAATATAAATATTTCCCATGACATTAAAATTTCTTTAAAATGTTTGCATCATGGGGTGCCAGAGTAGCTCAGGCAGTTAAGAGTCCAGCGTTGGCTCAGGGCGTGATACTATGGTTTGTGGGTTTGAGCCCCCACGTTGGGATCTGTGCTGAAAGCTCAGAGCCTGGAGCCTGTTTCAGATTCTGTCCTCTGTCCCTCCCCCACTCAAGTTCTCTCTCTTTCTCAAAAATAAAAATAAACATTAATTTTTTAAATGTTTGCAACACTTAGTGTTATTCATTGTTGGGAGCCATTCTGAGCCCACTAGTCGAGAAAACTCCTAGTGAGGTTAAAACAAGTTGGCACGGTCTCTTGCCTATCAGATGATAACTGACATCCACCCCCACTCAATTATTTCTGCTTGAGCACTGACCCCTAGGGTACCTTGTTGATCAGTATGGGGAGTGACTTGTCCCCTTATTCTGGCCCTGGTATGATGATTGCACCTTGTGAAGGAACTTATTGTGGGAACTTCTTCTTTTGATTATGGGAACAGACATCGTGTCTCCAGAAGGTCCTGTTTCCCTCCATACTTTCCCTTGAGCTATGAACAGGCTAATGACCCCTAGTCATAAAAGATTGACCTTTACACGTACAATTCTGTTTCTACCGTTACGTTAGTCTGGGATGTTCATACAGCTCAACATGTAAATCAACTAACCAAAAATGTCTTTCATGCCTTAGCTATTCAAGAAATCATAAAAGTAGACACAAAGGTAAATGCACTCGTAGAGGCTATTCTACGTATTGGGAAATAAGCTAAACTCTTTAAAAGTACGGTTGGCTCTCTGGTGCAATAAAGTATATAACTGGAAAATCAAGTCTTGCCCGGAGACAAAGAGCCTAACTTAGAGAAAAGGAACAGATAAGGGCAGAAGATAAGTTAGTACATACATCTTTGCTAACTGATGGTGTTTAGCAGCCCCTTCCCTAAGGCCTACTTTCCACAAACACCTTCCCTTACCCTGGCCGCTGTGATGAGGATGGATAAGAGTATCTACAAACCTATGACTTAATCTTAGTGTTATTATAATGTGAACACCTTGTTATTTTCTTAGTTACTCAACTTCACTATGATTGGGGCTGTTCTGCAAGAAGACTTCTGTAAAACCTGTTTCTGTACATTTTCCAAAAACACCTTATCACAAAGAGCTATCCATTGTAAAAATTCCATTTTCTGATGCCATGCTAACTTTTGACCTATAAATAAAGACACCAAAACCGACAGGACGGAGATGACTGCTTGGTGATCAGAAAGGATCTCGGGGCTCTCTCACTCTCTTTCGCCGACACCGTCCATCCTTCAGGGACCCCTGGACCTGTCGGAGCCGGCGCGGCCTCCGACAATTCATATAAATAAACATTTTAATACATCTTTTTTAATGTGTTGTATATGTGTATTTTATCTATTTTTATTATTACAAATAATTCTGAAATAAGACTTGTCATACACAAATCCCTCTGGGAAATTTTGTGGAAGTGAAAAACTATCACAGATTACGAACAGTTTCGGGTGGAATGATGTGTCACCAAACTGTTCACCAGAAAGTTTGTACTCATCTGTAACAGCAGCATCTGAGAGCATCCACTACACCGTATCTGCATAGTAAATCCATAGTTTTGGCTAAAGTTTTCCTCCAAATTGATCAATTTAACAAGAGAAATAAAGTAAGAAATGTTATTCCATTTACAAATAGTTTTTATGGTACTTATCAAATCTGTAAAACAATGTTGGTACTAATTGTATTACAGATTAAATTTATCGAAGTTCTTTTAGGCCACTATCACAGAGGGCAAAATTTGTCTTTTGACATGTTAAAATGTACATCACAAAGAAATCAACTAAAGAAATATGCTGAGCAACTAAAAAACAAATATTTTTGACATTTTTTAGACTTTTTATCCCTCTGTACAGTTCTCACATTTTAAAGTAAAGTTGATGTATGGATATGACCAAGCAGGGAAATTTCTGAAATATGGAGTCATGCCATCCCACAATAGTTTTCTCCAGAATTTTTTTCCCATCTGACTCTCTGCACTGACAGGTTCTCCCTTTGTTCTGATTAACAGTGACTTCTTTTCCTTCTTAGGAGTCTCCTACAGCAAGACGGAACCTTTCTATGTATCCCAGGGAAGAATAGAAAAGACGGCATTCATAGAACCTTAGTTCTGAAGCAACGTTAAGAGTATTTCAGGATTCAGATCCCTGACAAGTCCCTTTCACTTACTGTCTTGTGATCTGGGACAAATTTACTTCTCGCTGAAGCTTCAGTCTCCTCATGGAACAATGTGTACTTCTTGTACTTTTGATGCTTACCAATACTAAATAAAATATCCTCTTTAAAGGACACTGCACATGGTACGCACTCAATAAACGCTAAGTCCTTATTCTTTTTTAACCAGCAGCACTTGCAATACAATAAGCATTCAGTGAATGAGTGAGAATGAATAGATGACTATAGTTATGAATGCATAACTTTACCTGTAATGCAAAGTCCAACATGAGCTCCCAGAGGCTCTGCTTCCAAGCCCTTACTTAGGTCGGGAAGACATAATGTAATACACCATATCCTCTCAATTATTTACTGTACTCTCACCTGAAACATCTCTGCTCAGATCTCTTTCATGTGGCACAGCAAAACCCTCCCTCAGAAAAAGGCTGGTGAAGATAAAAAGGGGCCTGAATGTCTGGAATGAGAAGACTTCTATCAAAAATACCACCATATTTAGCCAGTCTTCTTTCTGGACTAGCAGGATACTCTGTATTGATGCCTTTTAGTGTGAATTCTCATATTTCCCCAGTAAATGGCATTTCAAAGCCGACAGCTCCAGCTGTCCACTGTTCCTCCCTCCACTAACTCATGCCCAACAGATGGTGCAAATAGCCTGGCATAGATTCACTGGATCAGTATTGGGGGAAAAACCTTGCCAGGCGGCTGATGGGTTCTTTGAAGTTGTTCTTTCTGGCAACAATGGATGACTAATAGCATTGCCTTGGCCAAACAAAGAATATAAACTGAAGTTTGAGAAAAAATTTGGAATATGGGGTTTTCTATCTTTTATGGTGTCTGCAATTATTTTCTATCAGTAATATCCTTTTATTAACGTTGTGTGAGGGCTATGTCATTCTCTCACTTCACATTCCCATTTGCTGAAGCTAAAATAAACTCATTAATACTGCTCAGACGACAGTGGAAAGAACACTGGGCTAAAGATCACTGCATTTACACTCATTTCCCCTTTATACTTGCTGGGTATCTTAGCCAAGACACTGATGTGCTTTGACCATCAGATTTTTCATCTTTTATTTGTTTTTATTTTTTTTATTTGTGCTAGAGAGCACATGTGTCAAGTGGTGGTGGAGAGGGGCAGAGAGGGAGAGGAAATCTTAAGCAGGCTCCACAGTCAATGCTTGATCCCACAACTCTGGGATCATGACTAGAGCCAAAATCAAGTATCAGATGCTCAAGTGATTCAGCCACACAAGCACCCCATGTTTTCCATCTTTTAAGATAGAGATGAAAATATCTTTCTTGATTTCACATGGTGATTTTGAGAAACATAAAATAATAAATGCAGAGTGATTATGTAGAGTATTATATAATAAGTTTTAAGTGTTAAGAACATCATAATGACCCTCCTTAAGTAGGTATGAACTCTCAAATGAGCAGAGGTTTACCCAGGTACACACTCTCACCATCTAAATAGCCACCCTTAGACTTGGGGCTGACTGGGAAGACAATAGGCATCATGGGACAAGGGAGTCTCACTAACTCCCACTTTCCAGTTTTGTAGTACTCCTTAGAACATATTAATGCCGTAATCCTGTAACATCTGCTGAAATCTTGGATTGATCTACAAAGTCCTGCATACTATGAATAATTTTAGGAAATGAGGTGGTATTTATTTACAACACAAAACACATTTTAGTTTGTGGTACTATCAAATCAGTCATTACTATCCCAAATAATAGGGTTTAAACAAAGTCTCATAAATATAATACTAGAATCTGTAATTAAGGTTAGGGATTTCCCCCCCAGGAGATCATAGTTTCCAGAATCATAGTTTCCAGAATCAGAGATTTTGACCAATTCATTTCTGCATTGGTCAACTGTATCAAACAGTTGCAAGTCAGTCTGAGATGGCCAGCTATTTGATATGTATATCCAATTCTGAAATACATTCCTTATAGGTTTTCCTACATGAACCAATTTCTAATTATAGCTCAGTCTGAGAAACATAATTACTGACATTTTCTATCTCTTCTTTTTAAATTCAATGTGTGTCTATTTCCCAGAAAACATGCTAGAATGTTTTAGCTAATTATACACAAACTATAACATCCCAAAATTCATTGAAGTATCTCCTAATTTGAAAGAAAAACCTGAATCTGTTTGTTTACCAAACTAAGTTTCAAAAATCAAATATTAGTTTTTTCTTTTTCTCATTTCCACTAAAAATTAGTTTGGGGGAGGACAGAGCATACTGAAGTCAAATGCTTTATTAACCTGAAACTGATTATTTTTAATCATTTATCCAAAAGTCCATTTAGTTCTTACCAGGTACAAGATACTATTATCAAAATAGTATTGCCCACTCACACCCCATTTCATCTCTCTTCTCCATCTTCAGCCAAAGGAGCCAAATCAAAGAACACAAAGTAGAACTAGAGTAAAGTCTCATAGGTACGGTCTTTTCAGACCCTGACACCACTTGGAGGAGCTCTGCTTTTCCCAGGAAAGAAATCTTCATGACGAGAATGGAAGAGCACAAAGATTTATTCCTACACTAACCAGCACAATTCATTTCCTCAAGCACAGGATGCTTTGGTTAGAAATACATGACTTTTGTCATTTTTAAATGTGTCAAACACCTACTTCATGCCAGACACATCGCTCAGGACACCATAAAAATTTTTTAAATCCTTCCAACTTGCCTGTGATGATGTTATTATTCTATTTCACAACTAAGAAAACGGAGATTGAAAGAAGTTACAAAGAAATAGCTCAAGTCCTATGGCTGTGTAGTGCTAGACATAGCCCAGGTACATCTGATTCCAAAGCTTTGACTCTTTTTGCTACACAATGAGGGTGGTAAGGTAGTATATGCTGAGAGTAAATTTATCACTGTAAGATGACTAAAGAATTCAGAGGGATGAAAAAAGGGAAGTTCCTATTGCACCAATTTCACTTGGCCAGGAGCCATATTATTATTCTGAATCCGACATTTACAACAATCAAACTCCTATTTATCTCACAAAATACACAGTGAGAGCCTAAAAATTCAGGAAACATCAATTCTGTCCCTAAAATCTGAAGAGTAAGTTATATTTAGACTTAGTTTATCTCTTGTTTTTAGCCCCAAAGACCATTTAGGATTTATCTCTTTAAAACTTTAAGCCTCTCCTGCTAGTTAACAGGGACCTGTTGACTTGGGGTGTAAAGATTTAAATTTGACTTAAAATGCTTCTCAGGGACTTTAATTAACCAACATCAATTTGTTGCTACTAAACCAAACCTTCAGGAAAAAAAAAAATACTTAAAAACATTTCAGCAAAGACTGTCCGTTTATTGCCTGATGCCATCTGGGAACATAATAGCGCAATCTTTTCTGCTCTCAGATTAATGAAGCGAGCTCACGTGTATAAAGAGGACTTTAATTCCCTCTGATATTTTCATTATGGATTTCTTTGTAGCAGAACTCATTTGCAATAATGCATATGTAATTTGGTAAACAGAACTGAAAAATCTAGCATAGTAAGGACACTCCCTTACTAGGAGAAATGCTGAATACACAACTAAGTGAAAGCGAAGACAATCCTATTCCTAAACTTTCTCAATCCTTTGACAACAAAGGTGTATACTTCAATTTGTTACCAGACTCAGATAGGTAAGATTAAGTAACTCAAAATTCAAGAAGGTATTTAATGAGAAAAAGAACACCAGTAAGGTTGTCTTATGTTCCCTGAGTATTTTAACAAGTGAAACATGCATTTTAAAATATTCTTCTCTAGAGTTTGAATGCTTTGTGGCTTAAAAATAAATCAATGTAAAAACTTGTGAAATCACTAGCACAAATATTTCTCTATTTGGAACTTTTATATGTAAATATCATGAGCTAATTCTTAGATTAACTGGGTACTACAGAAAGGTAATAAGGCTGAACCAATGAGAAAGACCTTTCATGGGATGTGTTCTTTTGAATGATCAAAATATATAATGAACCACAATGTAGGCAACAGTCTAAGTTACTAGCTTTGAAGTAATAAGTCATGGTATTTACCCATTAAAATTACATTAAAAATTTTTAAGTAAAACATAGAAGATAGACAGATGGAGATTTAAAACTGAGATTTATTGCTGATAAAGCAGACTAGAGAATGTGACTTTAAACTTGCACCTAAAGGATTTCTCAACAGTCCATCTCTCAAGTACTGCACAGTCAGTGATAGGAAGGAATGTAGGCTTTTCCCATCCCTGGGAGTTCACCAGAGTACAGGAGAAAGAACAAAAGCGAATGAAGCTACTCTTAAAATTAGAAAGAAAAGGGCTGAGTGAGCTTTTCCCATTCTTTCTCCCCAGCCTGCACTCAGTGAAGAGTAAGTGGTATGTCAGCAAAAAACTCAGTAGTACTATCCCAGCATAGACCCCCCTGCATGCTCTACCTCCAAAACTACAATGGAGTAAGGCATCAGTGAGGATGTATAACTTACAGGTTAATAGGTTGCATTCATCCTCTTTCACTTATTAAATGTATTTGAGTCTTTCCCTGCAAATAGCATATACAGATAATTTTTCATTTCTAGATAGTATCTATCTCCCATTTTAGTGTAACCCATGGATAATAAACACATATAGACCTATTTCTCTATGAAACATTTTAACACAGTGCCAAGGATGAATGAATGGATAGATGAATATAGATAAAAACATAGCATCAAGAAAATACTGCATATGGGTTAATCATCTTTTAGTTTTTAAAATACAAAAAAAAAAAACCCATCTATATTCTGTGTAATACATACAAATCACTTTAAAAATAATTGTTCATCTTGGGGCATCTGAGTGGCTCAGTCGGTTAAGTGCCTAACTCCTGATTTCAGCTCAGGTCATGATTCCAGAGTTGTGGGATAGAGCCCCACATCAGGCTCTGCACTGATGCAGAGCCTGTTTGGGATTCGCTCTTTCCTCTTTCTCTCCCCCTCCCTAGTGCTCACTCTCTTTTGCTCACTCTCTCAAAATAAATAAATAAAAATAAAAAATAAAAATAACTGTCTGAATTATACTGGTTATTTGCCTTCTTTAAGGTGCTTTATGCATCATAACATACAGCCTTAGACGCAGAAAGTGTTTTTCTATACCTTTTGGGTACTGCTATTTCCTATTTCATTTGGTCATGCATTTCAATCATATGATCACTGTAAGTGGGATCACATGAGACTTATACGACAGGGATTCAAATTTTACATGTGTGAAGATCTAAAATAGTCAGGATTAAGTATTGGAGAGAAATTAAAACTAGTTTTAAATTAATATAATTACCATTACTGTGGGGACATCTTGGTGGCTCAATCAGTTAAGCATCCAACTTCAGCTCAGGTCATGATCTCAGGGCTCTTGAGTTCAAGCCTCAAATGGGGCTCTCTGCTGACAGCACAGAGCCTGGATCCTGCTTCAGATTCTGTGTCTCCCTCTCTAGCTGCCCCTATCCCACTTGCTTGCTCTCTCTCTCAAATTAAACCCATTAAGAAAAATAAACATGTTAAGTAAATAAACAAATAAATGTTACCATTAATGTGATAGGAGGAAGGGCTTTATCAGATCAATCACAAGAAATGCAAACCAAGTTATCTAATCTCCTTAATTATGGCAAGTATTTTAAAATATTCAAAATTGAATTTCAAATGATTATTCAGTGACATCAAATATTCATTATATAATCACTTTTTAATCATTATTTCAGATTTGCTAATCTATTACAATTCAAACTAAAGTTAAAAGAATATCCTAGACTTGCAGTTTAGCCGGTTTCATTTTTGAGGGGCCACAGATCCTGTTGTGGTCCAAAAAAATGATCAGAAAAAAATAAAATTGGTTTGGGATTTTTTTCCTGTTTAACTCTCTTCCTATCCCTAAAAAGATAATGACATAAAGAACTGTTATCCAAAATATGCAAAGAATGCTTAAAACTCATTAATAAGAAACAAACTGATTAGAAAATGGGCCAAAGACCTTAAGACACACATCACCAAAGAGGATACATGGATAGAAAATAAGCGTATGAAAAGATGTTCCATGTCCTAGATCAGGGAAATACAAATTAAAACAGCAATGGGATATCAGTACACTTCTATGAGATGGCTAAAATCTTCAATACTGGCAATACTAAATGCTAACAAGGATGTTAAGCAATAGGGACTCTTATTCTTTGCTGATGGTAATGAAAATATGGTACAACTACTTTGGAAGATAGTCTGTGAGTTTCTTACAAAATTAAACATACTCTTAACATTAGATTCTGCAACCATGCTTCTTGGTATTTACCCAAAGGATCTGAGAACTTATGTCTACACAAAAACCAGCACCTGGATATTTGTAACAAGTTTATTCCTAATTGCCAAAACATGGAAGCAACCAAGATGTCCTGTACTAGACAAATGCATAAACTGTGGTATATCCAGACAATGAATAATTATTAAGCACTTAAAGGAAATGAGCTATCAAGCTGTGAAAAGACCTGGAGGAAGCTTAAATGCATATTAACAAATTAAAGACAGCAATCTGAAAAGGCTACATACTGTGTAATGTCATACATTCCAGAAAAGACAAAGCTATATATATAGTAAAAAGATCAGAAGTTACCAAGGGTTGGTTCAGTTGAGTGAGAGGAGCACAGAGGATTTTTAGAGCAGTGAAAATATTGTTTAATACTATAATGAGGGGTACAAGTCATTATACACTTGTCCAAACCCATAGAATGCACAATACCAAAGCCATGTATATATTATATGTACATATATAATTATAGCAATATATACCTCTCTTATGGGTGATGTTAATAATGAGGGAGGCTACATATGTATGGGAGCAGGAAGTTGATGGGAAAATCTCTGAAACTTCTACTCATAAACCTAAAACTGCTCTAAAAAAATAAAGTATTAAATGAAGAGTGATAACTGTTTTTCTCCATCCTCATTGATGATTCTCCATCAGGTGCAATCTTAACCGGTGGTGTCTTAGTTTGGGCTGCCATAACAGAATGTCATAGACTTTCTGTGGCTTAAATAACACAAAGTTATTTCTAACAGGTCTGGAGGCTGGAAGGTCTGCTGTCAGGGTGCCAGCATGGATTATTTTTGAGGGGAGCCCTATTTCTGGTTTGCAGATGGTCATCTTCTTCCTGTGTCCTCACACAGCAGAGGGCAGAGCTCTCTCATGTCTCTTCTTACAAGGGAACTAATCCTATCATGAGGGTTCTATCCTTCTGACCCAATTACCTCCCAAAGGGCCCTCTCCAAATACTATAACATCGGGAATTAGGCTTTCAATATATGAGTTTTTAGAGGACATAAATATGTAGTCCATGACATGTGATTATTGGAATTCAGCATTTTAGGCACTCTTCATGACTAAATTAACACCAAATGTGTCACAATAAACAGAGTAAACTAGTTTGTAGCCTATGCGTAGACCCATTTCATCATTAGCTTCCTCTACAAGTAGACAAGTTAGAAAGTGATGCACTGCATGTCTATTCCCCAAACTGTTCCAAGTACCTCACAGATCTGTCAAGAAAACCACTCCTGACTTAGCACAGATTGGAAAGATACACCCAAGGAATCAAGAGAAGATAAAGATAGCATGAGAGCTCTCTTAATGGAAAAATCAAAGGGAAATAAGGAGCTAGATGAGAAAGAATATCATCATTACCAAAGTTTCATTAACAATCATTCTCCAGGGATGCCTGGGAGGCTCAGCTGGTTAAATGCCTGACTTGATTTCAGCTCAGGTCATGGTCTCACAGTCCTGCGATCAAGCTTTGCATAGGCTCCCTCCCATGCTGAGTGTGGTGCTTGACTGACACTCTCTCCTTCCCTCTTTCTCTTCCCCTCCCCCAGTTGCACTCTTGGGCTCTCTCTCTCTCAAAAAAAAAATTAATTAAAAATAAATCACTCTCCAAAGGTAATCAAGTGGGTTAGTAGGAAGCAATGTATTTAAAATGGAAAACCAAGTAGAATTTAAAGGCAAACCTGGACTCAAATTTTAGCTCCTATGTCAATATGTCTTAGCAAAGTTTATTAAGTTTTTAAACTTTTAAACTGAAAGATATAGTAACTTAATTTCATGACTATGGTGAAGAGAAATGCCATTATTTATGTACAGTGCCTGGGATGTCAAAATTGTTTGATAAACTCTGTTATTATTGTTTTTGCCACTTTGTAATTTTTATAGTTAATATAGAAAAGCATTGGCTCCCATTTCTTTAAACGTAGCAGTGAAATTATGAATGTTCAGAATTACTTCCACTGCTAAAACCTATGTAAATAGAGAAGAAAATGGCATACCAAGGTGGGGGTCAGTGGAAGTAACCTTCCTCTGTGGTAAGGAGTATTTTATCACTAACATTACTTAGAATTGCCTGTGCATGGTAGTTTTTAAAACAGATAGGAAAAGAAACTGAATTTAGTTTAAGTTTCGTACAGGGAAGACATTAGGATATATCCTGTGCCCACTGAAACTTTCCAATCACCATCCCTTCCTCCGTGGATTACCACTGCTTTCATAACAAAGAGGTTGAGGTTGGGAACTCATTGAATACAAGCCAAAGTCACCTACCATCACTTTTAGGTCTCTTTTTTTAAAATTTACATTTTGCTATTTCTTTTAGAAATAACCAACTTCTTCTGACTCGTGTCAAATTCTGGTCCTTAGTTTTGTTTTCTTTTAAATAAAACCTAAACTACTACTAACAAAATCCATTCACCTTCAGAAGTAATGATGGGAAAAAAAAAAATAGTAACAAACCTAAGACATTCATCCTGGAAGATTTTTACCATTTCTGTTCCTGCTTCTTAGTCAATGTTCCTGGTCTCTATTTGTCTAATATTTATAGGCCTGTTGACAACTCTTGTGATAGGATAAAATGTTTGCCTAAAATAAGGTGACAAAATAGAACAGGACCATATTTATGTCATGTTTCATTTCAAAAGCATTCTGTTTCCTAATTCTTCCCAAAGGGAAGATGTATCAGTGATAACTTTTTCCTGTAGCTGTAGAGCTGGGGGGAAGGGGGGAAGGGGCAAGTTCAACCATGTTGGAATTTCTTCTAGACGTTATTTCCTTTTCATTATGACTGTGAGATGTTCATTTTAATATGTATATTAAGAATCCATTCTGCTACATTAAATCACTAACTTACCACTGCTTACCAACTCAAAGAAATAAAATGCCAAGTATGGTGCAAGTGGCATACACCTCCATTTCCACAACACATAAGGAGACTTTCTACACCCCAACAGATGGGAGTCCCCTTGGCTTGGCAAGCACAGATGAAATAATACTGCCTATATAATTATATTCACAGGAAAAAAACGGTTGTGCAACTCACAAAAAAAGTTTATATAGTTTACTATTCTCAATTCTTACTGTCAAAGATCAACATGGCATTTTTTGCCCCATTGTCCTAAATTAGTAAACACTATTCTCTTTTCAGTTAAGGACAAAAGAAGCCATCTGTCAAGGGAAGTATTTCTCTCTTATCAAAAATATATTATGGAGGGGCGCCTGGGTGGCTTAGTCGGTTACGCGTCCGACTTTCGCTTAGGTCATGATCTCGCGGTTCGTGGGTTCGGGCCCCGCATCGGGCTCTGTGCTGACTGCCAGCTCAGAGCCTGGAGCCTATTTCAGAGTCTGTATCTCCCTCTCTCTCTGACCCTCCCCTGCTCATGCTGTTTCTCTCTCTCCTAGAAATAAATAAAAAATATTAAAATATATATATATTATGGAGTTCCAGTTCAAGATGGCTATGTAGGAAGACTCTGAATTCATCCCCTCCATGGAACACACCAAATTACACCCAGTAATAGGACAATTCCTCCTGAAAAGAACTGAGGGCTGATTAAACAGGTACCAAATAGTCAAAGAGACAACAGCAAGAGAACATCAAGAGAGATGGAGACATAGTAACAAAGCATACTCCCACCCCCAATGCAGCAAACCAGTGACATTGAAGAAGTATAGTACTCTGATATGGGGTATAGATGCCTCTATGCTTGGGCACAGAAGAAAATCCATCATTTAAAAAAGCAACTGGCATATACAAGAGACAACACTAGAACTCTGCCAAGTGGTCGATGAGCTGTGAGAAAGCTCTCCAGGTCAGAGGGACTAGAAAACTACATGGCTTATGCTCCAACCCCTTCCTCCCCCTTAAAGTCTAGGTCAGAGCAGTGTCCCTACACCATCATGGTTGAATCTGCTCCTCTCAGTGAGCATACAACTTTAGAAGCCCAGCGTGCGCATCCTTTACCACCCTTAGTCACAATGGGGCAAAGAAAATGGTCTACAAGGGCCAAAGAGCTGTAGGAGCACTCTCTTCCCTTCAGTCTTAATAAAAGCACAGGCCCAAGGAGGGTCTGGATCCTATAAGGGGCAGGTTCAGACATCATAACTGTAGGGTCCCTATGCCATAACAGGCAGGTCCAGTTGCCATAACTAGTGGGTCTGGTCAATACAGGACATCTGTGACCTCAGCAAGCCCAGGGTACTCAAATCCACACCAGATCCAGTTGCACTATGACACAGAAAAAACACGGTAATTTAAAAGGGCTGAAGAACTATGGGAATCTTCTCTTCTCCACATCAAAAGGCTAGAGTGCAGGAGGGTATGGACTCACAGTCAGTTTGGAACGTCAGCAAGCTCAGGAATGCCTCAGCACTCTATGATGCTGGGAAAAAGAAAACAAACCCTAGGTTTGTGTTTTTGTCTTATTTTTTTATTTTACTTATTTTTAATTTTTAAAATTTGTCTTTTTTTCTCTTTTGTTCTGTTCTTATTTTTTCTTCTTCTTTTTTCCTTTTTTCTTTTCATCTTTTATTTTCTTTTTTCTCTTTTATAATGTTTATTTATTTATTTTGAGAGAGACAGGAAAAGAACATGGGGCAGAGAAAGATGGAGAGAGAAAACCCAAACAGGTTCCACATTGTCACTGCAGAGCCCCATGTAGGACTTGGTCTCATGAACTAGGAGATCATGACCTCAGCTGAAATCAAGAGCTAGACACCTAACCTACTGAGCCACCCAGGCACCCCATTTTCTTTTATTATTATTGTTTACTTTTTATCATACTTTATGTAAAAAGGCATGGTTTAAGAGTCACTAGCGTAAATAGCCACAGGTCCAGCCAGCCAGCAAAAGTCTTCAAGCACACACAATCTGCATAGGGGATAACATACACATGACCACTCCTTCAACTTTAGGAGAAGTAGCCATTTAGCCTAATCCATAAAAAAAAACATAGCAAGTAAAGCAAAATGGAGAGAGAAAAATATGATCCAAAGTGGGGGGGGGGGGGGAGAAAAGATAAAACCTAATAAAAGAACTAGGTAAAACAGAGATAAGCAATATACCGGATAAAGAAATTAAGGAAATTATACTCACTGGGCTGGAGAAAAGAATGGAAGAACTAAGTCAGATATTCAAGAAAGAGATACATAATATTAAAAATAACAAATTAGAGTTGAACAGTACAATAACTAATATAAAAAACACAATAGAGGGAATTAGTAGTATATTAGAGGATGCAGAACAATTTGTCAGTGATCTGGAAAACACAGTCATGTAAAGCATACAAGCTGAACAACAAAAAGAAGGAAGAATTTAAAGACAGTTAAGAGATATCTCAGGTGCTGAGTGCCAAATACTCACATTACCAAGGTCCTAGAAGAAGCAGAGAGAAAAAGGTGTAGAAAACTTATTTGAAGAAATAATAACTGAAAATTTCCCTAACCTGGAGAGGTAAATAGACTTCCAAGTCCAAGCAGCACAGAGAGTTTCAAACAAGATGAACCCAAGGAGGTCCACACCGTGGTGCATAGTAATTAAAATATCAAAGTTTAAAGATTAAGGAAGTTCCTTTAAAAAAGCAAATGAGAAACAAAAATTACTTACAAAGAATAACCTATAAAACTGTAAGCTGATTTTTCAGCAGAAACTTTCTAAGCCAGAAGCAAATGCATGATGTATTCAAAACGCTGAAAGAAAAAAAAAAAAAAAAACCCTACATTCCAAACTACTCTACCCATCAGGGTTATGAGTCAGATTTAAAGGAGATAAAGAATTATGGGGAATAAGTTTAGGAATTCCCGGAGCTCACACCAGTGTCTTAACAAGGTTTAGGATGAAAGCATCCAAGATGAGGTAAACAGGGTAGAAGCATCCCCCAGCATAGAACAAAGGCATAGAGGAATAATAATGATTAGACAATCAGTGAGGAAGCACCCCAACACAATACAATAGCAGAAAGCTGCTTTCATAGGAGGGAAGAACTAGAATAGGTAAACAGGTAAACAGGGCTAAAGACCACAGCAGAGTGAAGTTGCCTAGAGTGGAGCAAATTAGCAAAAGAAAGGTGCCTTGTTGATCCTGAGGTAGCCTGCTCTAATTGTCTATCTCCTAGGCAAGCTAAGATAAACAGACCCTTGTGTATCTTGCCTATGAGAGACTTAACCTTCACCATGCAAATAGAAAAAAAAAAAGCCACACACAAAAAAACAGGTATCAATGCTTGTATTAGACAAAATGGACTTTAAAACAAAGACTATAACAAGAGACAAAGAAGGGCATTACCTAATGATTAAGTAATCAAAAAGAGAAAGGATCCAAGTAAGTAAAAGCAGCAACAAGAGTGAGGTAACAACTGACCACACAGAAATACAAAGGACTGTTAAAGAATACTGTGAAGAATTACATCACGACAAAGTGGACAACCTAGAAGAAATGGACAAATTGGTAGAAATATACAGCCTTCCAAAACTCAACCAGGAAGAAATAGAAAAGCTGAGCAAACCAATTACAAGTAAGAAAATTGAATCAACAATAAAAAAAAATTAACAATAAAACCTCAGGACCAGAAGGATTCACAAATGAATTCTACCAGACATTTAAAAAGTTAATATTTTTTCTCCACAAACTATTACAAAACAATAGATGAAGAAAAGCACCTACATTCTATAAAGCCAGTATTACCCAAAGACACCACAAAAAAAAAAAAAAAAAAAAACACATATAGACCAATACCACTGATGAACAAAATGCACAAATCCTCAACTCAGTATTAGCAAACCACTTACATTAAAAGGATCATTCACGGGGCGCCTGGGTGGCTTAGTCGGTTGGGCGTCCGACTTTCGCTTAGGTCATGATCTCGCGGTTCGTGGGTTCCAGCCCCGCGTCGGACTCTGTGCTGACTGCCGGCTCAGACCTGGAGCCTGTTTCAGTCTGTGACTCCCTCTCTCTCTTGCTCTCCCCTGCTCGCACTCTCTCTCTCTCTCTCTCTCTCTCTCTCTCTCCCCTAGAAATAAATAAAACATTAAAAAAAAATAAAAATAAAAAAATAAAAGGATCATTCACCACGATCAGGTGGGATATAGTCCCGACATGCCAAGATTGTTCAATAATTGCAAATCAGTCAATGACATGCACCATATCAACAAAACAAAGAATAAAAATCCTATGATCATTTGAATATATGTATAAGGAGTATTTCACAAAATACCACATCCATCCATTCTTTCAACGAAACGGGGTTAGAAGGAATATACCTTAATGTAATAAAGACCGTAAATAAAAAAGAAAAAAAAAAACCCCACAGCTAACATCATACTTCATGGTGAAAAGATGAGCACTTTCTTCCTAAGGTCAGGTACATGACAGGGATGTCCACTCTCATCACTTTTATTCAATATGATACTGGATACAGTAAACTGACAAGACATAAGATACCTCCATATTGGTAAAGAAGTTAAACTATCAATATGAGAAGATGGCCTGATACTATATATATGGAAATTTCTAAAGGTTCCACCAAAAAACTATTAGGAGGAATAAATAAATTCAGTAAAGTGGCAAGATTATAAAATTAATACCCAGAAATTTGTAGTGTTTCAGTATACTAACAATGAAGTCACAGAAAGTTAAAAACCAACAAGATTTTTTTTTCTTAAATAGTTTATTGTCTAGTTGGGTTTCCATACAATACCCAGTGCTCATCCCAACAAGTGCCCTCCTCCATGCCCATTACACCCCTTCCCCTCTCCCCCACCCCCATCAGCCCTCAGTTTGTTCTCAGCATTCAAGAGTCTCTCATGGCTTGCCTCCTTCCCTCTCCCCAACTATTTTTCCCCTTCTACCCCCCCATGGTACTCTGTTAAGATTTATAATTGCACCAAAAAGAATAAAATACCTAGGAATAAGCTGAACCAAAGAGGTAAAATACTCATCCTGTAAAAATCATAAAACACTGATGAAAAAAATTGAAGAGAACATAAACCACTGGAAAGATACTCCATGTTCATAGATTGGAACAATTAATGTTGTCAAAATGTCCGTATTTCTGAAAGCAATCTATAGATTCTATGAGATCCCTATCAAACACCAACAGTATTTTTCATAAAACTAGAATAATATTAGAATATTTATGTAACCAGGGAAGACCCTGAAGAGCCAAAACCATCCTGAGAAAAAAGAACCATAGTAATCAAAACAGTACAGTACTGGCACAAAAATAGACATTAATGGAACAGAATAAAGATCCTAGAAATAAACCCATATTTAGGGCATCAATTCATCTATGACAAAGGAGGCAAGAATATACAACAAGGAAAAGACAGGTATTTTTTTAAATAAATGGTGCTGGGAAAAGTGAAGGGCTACATGTAAAAGAATGAAACTGGATTCTTTCTAACACAGTACACAAAAATAAACTCAAAAAGGATTAAAGACCTAATGGGAGAGCTAAAACCATAAATATCTTAGAAGAGCACATAAGCAGTAAATTCTCTGACATCAGCCATAGCAACATTTTTTGACATATGTCTCCAGAGGCAAGATAAACAAAAGCAAAATTAAACTACTGGGGCTAAACCAGAATTAAAAAGCTTTTGTACGGTGAAGGCAGCAATCGACAAACCAAAAGACAACCCACTGCATGAGAGAAAATATTTGTAAATGATTTATCAGTTAAGGGGTTAATATCCAAAATATATAAAGAGCTTATACAACCCAACCCCAGAAGAGGAAACAATTGATTTAAAAAATGGGCAGAGGACCTGAATAGACTTTTTTCCCAAAGAAGACATCCAGGTGGCCGACACATGAAAAGATGCTCAACATCACTCATCATCAGGGAAGCACACATCAAAACTGCAATGAGTTTACCTCATACCTGTTAGAATTGCTAAAATCAAGAAGAAACAACAATTGTTGGTGAGGATATGGAAAAAAAGGAACCTTTGTGCAAGGAATGCAAATTGGTATAGCCACTGTGGGAAAAATAGTATGGAGGTTTCTCAAAAAATTAAAAATAGAACCACCGTATAGCCCAATAATTCCACCACTGGGTATTTACCCAGGGTAAAAAGTAACTCAAAAAGATTTACGTAACCCTATGTTTATTGTGGCATTAATTACAATAGCCAAGACAAGGAAGCTACTTAAGTGTTCATCAATAGACAAATGGATAAGCTGTGGTATACACACATAATGGGATATTACACACTCTTAAAGGAGATGAGGCTATGCCATTTAATACAACACGAATGGACCTAGAGGGTATTATGCTTAGTGTAACAAGTTAGACTGAAAAAGAGAAATACTGTATGATTCCACTCATAAATGGCATCTAAAAAAATTAATAGCAGACAAAAAGCAGAATCAGAACTATAATCTTATGGTTGCCAGAAGGGAGGGGGGAGGGGGATTAGGCAAAATGGGTGAAGGAGAGTGGGAAATACAGGCCTCTAGTTATAGAGGGAGTAAGTCACAGTAATAAAAAGCAGAGAGTAAGGAAAATAGTCCATGATATTTTTTTTTTATTTATTTATTTCTAGGAGAGAGAGAGAGAGACAGCATGAGCAGGGGAGGGTCAGAGAGAGAGGGAGTCACAGACTGAAACAGGCTCCAGGCTCCGAGCTGGCAGTCAGCACAGAGCCCGACGCGGGGCTGGAACCCACGAACCGCGAGATCATGACCTAAGCGAAAGTCGGACGCTTAACCGACTAAGCCACCCAGGCGCCCCATTAGTCCATGATATTTTAATAGTGATGTAATGGGACAGATGATAGCTATGCTTGTGGCAAACGTATCATGTAAAAACTTGTCAAATTAGTAGAGTTGTACACCTGAAACTAATATAACATTGTATGTCAACAATTCTCAGTAAAAATAAATTTAAAAGGATATTACAAAATCTAAAATGCTATTTTCACTTTCCCCTTTCTGCCTATACTCAGAGAAAATCCATGACAACTAGTTTTAAGCCACCCAGTTAAGGGTGACCCCACAGTAATTCCACAATGGATATCATCTCTTCCCAGAACTGCATTTCCTACCATCATTATGCTGTAGGATAGACCCCCACACCATAGAAACAACACATAAAATACATGCTAAAATTTAGGACCCACAGTTTTAAAAGCCTAAAACATTTCTGATTTTTTTTTCAATATTTTTCCTAAAAGTAACTGTGCCCATGTGTACCTTTCAGGAAAGCATGTCAGAGCACCCACTGGTTTCTCCTCAGAAGAGCACAATAGTAGAGTGATTATTTACTTCTAGAGGACACAGATTTAATACAATTAGTTGGGAAAATGTCTTCCTAAATATTAAAAAGCCTGC
Source organism: Hyaena hyaena (assembly GCF_003009895.1). Taxonomy (NCBI): domain Eukaryota; kingdom Metazoa; phylum Chordata; class Mammalia; order Carnivora; family Hyaenidae; genus Hyaena; species Hyaena hyaena. The sequence continues at coordinate 1,643,063 of NW_024080990.1, read as the reverse complement.
TGACGACCTTTAAAATGCTCATTCCACACTCAATTCGAGTTCGCTAATCGTTTGACCAAATGATGTGTCTCTGCAAGAGAAAAGCAACGTAATAATACACCTTCTAAATGGAAGCTTTGCCAGCGAAAAGGTTTCTTTGTTAAAAGCTAAAGCTTCGAGTGATAGGAACCAAAACATGTTAGAACCATCAGTGAAGAACAATCTGGGAGTGAATATTATTATTTATTTAGGAGATTCCGAGAGATCGACATTGCAGCCACTGGCAGAGAAACCAGAGGAATAAGGGGAAATGGAGCGGCCAAGAGGCAATACGTACTGCCCAGCAACGGCCCTTTCAGGGTAGCAATTTGGACTCAAAACAGACCAACAGTGATGGAAAATCATTATCCCTGGATGGCTGATTCTTGAGCTAAGTCTGCTTATGGGGGTGAGATTGGTATTTGCAGCCTGAACTTGTTAACTAATGTTTTGATCCCAAGCATTCGATGCTAATTGGTTAACTCAGAACTGCCAGAACCCGCAGAGCCCCTTTGCACTTCAAGTAGCTTCTTACTGATTGTTAGAAAACAAACCAGAGCACAATCATCTGTTTAATTTGAAACAAAAAGTTAGTTACTTAAAGAAGACTACGTTAGCATGACATGCACTATATTACAAATTTGTTTAGATAAAAGAAATCCTGGGGCGCCTGTGTGGCTCAGTCACTTAAGCGTCCGACTTCAGGTCAGGCCATGATCTCACTGTTCGTGAGTTCGAGCCCCGCATCGGGCTCTGTGCTGATGCAGTCTCTCCCGCTCTCTCAGAAATAAATAAAAAAAACTTGGGGCGCTTGGGTGCCTTAGTCGGTTAAGCGTCCAACTTTTGCTTAGGTCATGATCTCGCGGTTCGTGGGTTCGAGCCCCGCGGTCGGGCTCTGTGCTGACTGCCAGCTCAGAGCCTGGAGTCTATTTCAGAGTCTGTATCTCCCTCTCTCTCTGACCCTCCCCTGCTCACGCTGTCTCTGTCTCCTAGAAATAAATAAAAATATTTTTTTAAAAAAGAAATAAATAAAAAACATTAAAAAAAAGAAATCCTTAGTATATAAGGATTTTTTAAGAGGAAAAGCTCTAATTCAAACTTAATTACTTCTTGGTTAATCCTCTATGGAAGGAGTTCATCGAGAAAAAAATTAATCATTCACATCCTCTATTCAATCTGAGATTGAGTATCAATATTCAGTATTTGAGCTAACCAATTCAGAAAGTTTGTATGTTTATGGCATATTCTCAATTAGATTATTCATAATATGTACTTTAAAAAGAGACATCTCCCAGGGCATCTGGATGCCTCATTCAGTTAAGCAGGTCATGATCTTGTAGTTCATGGGTTCAAGCCCTGTGTTAGGCTCTGTGCTGACAGCTCAGAGCCTGAACCCTGCTCAGATTCTGTGTCTCCCTCTCTCTCTCTGCTTCTCCCCTGCTCACATTATAGCTCTCAAAAAATTAAGAATAAAAATTTAAAAATAAAAATTATGTATAAAATATAATAAAATTATATATTTAATGTTTTTTAATATAAATAAAAATTTAATAAAAAAATTAATAAAAAAGAAATCTCCCATCAACCAGGATATTTCCTTCCAAAAGTTAGTATCTTTTCATATTTTGTAAAGATAGTAATCTAACATAAAAGATTTCTACTTAGAGGAATTAATAAGAGGGGCACCTGGGTGGCTCAGTTGGTTAAGTGTCTAACTCTTGATCTCGGCTCAGGTCATGATCTCACCATTAGTGAAATCAAGCCCTGCACCATCAGTGCAGGGCCTCCTTAGGATTTTTTTCTCTCTCTCCCCCTCTCTCTGACCCTTCCCAGCTTGTGTATGCACTCTCAAAATAAATAAGTAAACAAACAAGCAGGAATTAATAAAATCGAGAATGACATTACTATGCGCTGTCTCTAAAAGAGCTGTTTTAGAATATGAGACTTCCCTTAAAGAGATATTATGAGGGGTGCCTAGGTGGTTCAGTTGGTTAAGCGTTCAACTTCTGCTCAGGTCGTGATCTCATGGCTTTTGAGTAAGAGCCCTGAGTGAGGCTCGGTGCTGACAGCTCAGAGCCTGAAGCCTCCTTCAGATTCTTTGTCTCCCCCTCCCTATTGGTGTTCTCTTTCTCAAAATTAAATAAACATTAAAAATTTCTTAAAAAGAAATATTATAAAAATACATACTGATCTTATTTCCTATTCACTCATCAATACCGTCAAGTACATTACAACCAGAAGCTTTCCATGCCAGATTCAAAGTACTATATTTCCAAATCCCTCCACCACACTGTGTGACCCCTGAAATAAATCATTTAGAAGGAAACACCAACTTTTAAAAATAATATTGCAAAATGTTTAAAAATATCACCAAAGGAAACTTTGTTTTGACAAACAAGTATCCAGGAATATATGTATTCCAACTATAAAGTTTGTAGATTTAATCTATTAGCTTTTCCAAAATACTGTTATTTGAAATAGTTTCCTTCCTCAAATCAATGTATGACACTTGCCACAGTATTTTGGAGATAGTACAGAAATGGTAGAGGTGGTATATCATAGAGGTTACAACTATAGGTTTTAAAGCATACATGGGTCAAAGTTACAGATCTACCACATAAGGCTAGGTGACCTTGCATCTCACTGTTTTCATTGATAATGGTATAAAAATAATATCTTGTAAGTTTGCTGAGAAGATTAAATAATGCTTTGTGTCTGCACATAATAATCAAAAAAATTTTAGCTATTATATTTGTAATTAATATTAAACAGGGCAAGGATATCAGCAAGAGGGCAGAATAAGAAGTCCTAGCATGCTTCCTCCATGGAAACACCAATTTCATGATCAACCATGGAGAAAAATACCTTTATGAGAGATCTAGAATCTATTTAAGAGTTTATACTACCTCAGTAGTGCACAGAAACAACGAGAACAAAAAGCACTGTGGGGCACCTGGCTTGCTCAGTCCACAGGGCATGCAACTTTCAATCTCAGGGTTATGAGTTCAAGCCCCACATTGGGCATGGAGCCTACTTTAAAAAAAAAAATGGAATGAAAAGGTGAAGAACAGCAGCTTCACTTTATTCTCCTCAATATTCCCCCACCCTAGCCCATCATAGTTCCAAAACAGATCCTGGAGTATGAAGGGTCTGCTCAGAACAGGAGTTCTCCCCTGGGTTAAGAGGGAGCAACTCATCAGTAGGTATGATGAGAGATTATAGTTAATACTGAAATATATTTTAAAGTAGCAAAGAGAACCAATCTTAAATGTGCTCACCACAAAAAGAGACATGATAATTTTCTATGACCTGTTGGAAGTGTTAGCTCAAGATTTGGTGGTAATCATTTTGCTACATATATCAAATCAGAACACTGGGTACACCTTAAACTCACAAATGTCCATAGGTCAATAATATTTCAATATAGCTGGGGGAGAGGGGAACTTCAAAGAAATGGATTAAAGATTTAAAGTTAAGACCTGAAACTGCAAGTAAGGAAAAAGCTTCCTCACATTGGTGTTGGCAATGATCTTTCTCATATGAAACCAAAAGCAGACACGAGAAGCAAAAACAAGCAAGTGTTACTGAATCAAACTAAAAAGCTTCTGCAAACAACACCATCAAAAGGCAACCTATGGAATGGAAGAAACTATTTGCAAACCATACATTTGTTAAATGTTTAATATCCAAAATAACTGAGAAACTAGAGACAGGGCAAGGAAAATGGGGAGATGTTGGTACAAGGGTACACAATTTCAGGTACACAAGGTAAGTAAGTTCAGGAGATCTAGTGTACCAGCATGATGACTTTAACAGTATACACTATTGTACACTTGAAATTTGCCAAGGGTGTAAATCTTAAGCATTTCCACCACAAACATATATACACAAAAAAGAGAAAGAAAATTTAACTATGTGAGGTGGCTGATATATTCATCAGTATGATTTTGTTGATCATATAAAATACACATATTTTATAATATAGTTTTGTTTTTAAATACCGTATATCAAAGTATCAAATTGTAGGCATCAAATATATGTATTTTTGTTAATTAAACTTCAATAAAACTCAAAAAAATTCATATGGAAACACACACACACAAACTTGAAATAGCCAAAGAAATTTTGAAGAACAAAAAAAAAAAACTAGAAGCATCTTATTTCCTGATTTCAAAATAATAAACAAAACTATTCAAAACAGTGTGATAGCAGCATAAAATATACACCAATAGAACATATAGATCGATAGAACAAAATACCCCAGAAATCAACCTACACATATATAGTCAACTGATCTTCCATGAGGGTCCCAAGTATACACAATGGGGAAAGGATAATCTTTTTAATAATGGTGCCGGTAAAATACATGCAAAGGAGTAAAACTTGACCCTCATCTCATATTATACAAAAATTATACAAAATGAACTAAAGTTTTAAGTGTAAGATCAGAAAGCATAAAAGCATAAAACTCCTAGAAGAAAACATAAGTTTTCTAAATGTTGACCTTGGCAGTGATTTCTTTGATAGGGTATCAAAAGCAGAGACAACAAAAGAAAAATAGACATGTGGGACTACATCAAACTAAAAAGCTTTTGCAAAGCTAACAGCCAAATGAAAAAGCAAATTATAGAGTGGCAGAAAAAACTGACAATCCATAGATCTTAAAAGAGGTTCATTTCCAAACTATATAGGGACCTTTAACAACTCAACAGTGAAAAAATAAAAATAAAAAAATAACTATTTTTAAAGACTGGAAGAGGAACTGAATATATAGGTCTCCAAGAATAACATTATAAACAGCCAACATGTATATGAAAGGTACTGAATATCAATAATCAAAAAACATAAATCAAAACCACAATGAGCTATTAACTCATACCAACCATGATGGTCATTATCAAAAAAAGGTAACTAGTGTTGGTAAGGATACAGAGAAAAAAGAATACTTTTACAATAAAGGTGAGAATGCAAATTGGTACAGTCAGTATGGAAAACAGTATAGAACTTACTCAAAAAATTTGAACTACCATATGATCCAGCAAGTCAGTACTAAGTATATATCCAAAGGAAAAGAAATCAGGATCTCAAAGATGTATCTGCACTCCCAAGTTCATTGCAGCATTATTGTCGACAGCCAAGACATAGAAGCAACCTAAATATCAATAGATGAATAGAGTTGTTTAATGTAGTATATACCAACAATAGAGTATTATTCAGCTCTAAGAAGGAGATTTCTATTCATGACAACATAAGTAAACCTGGAGAACATTATACTAAGTGAAATAAACCAGACACAGGACAACACTATGAGACACCACTTATATGATCAATCTAACATAGTCAAATTCATAGAAGTAAAGGGTAGAATGGCAGTGTCCATTGGCTTTGGGAAAAGGAAAAAAGCAAAGTATTAGTCAAAGTACAATGTTACGGGTGTACAAGAAATTTAACTATAGTGCCTATAGTTTATAATACCATGTTGTATACCTTAAAAATTTGCTTAGAGTAGATACCATGTTAAGTATTATTAAACAAATAATAAATCAACAAATATGGCAGGGGGCAACTTCTGAAGATGATGCTTATGTTTATGGCATGGATTGTTCCAGTGACTTCACAGATGTATATTTATCTCAACTCATAAAGTTGTGTATATTAACTATGTACAGCTTTTTGTCTGTCAATTGTGCATGAATAAAATGGCTTAAAAATCAAACTATTAAACTATAATTTTACATGTTTAAAGACATAGAAATTTGATAATTTGACCAGCAACAAGAAACTGTAAATAATGAACATGCAGATTGGAAAAAGAAATAAATAAAACTTCAATAAATAAATCCTATACTAACTAAAATTAAGAAGTTAATATATAAATTAAACTTAGCTGAAGGTATACACTGTGAACTGGAATAGACATCAGAGCCAAAAAATACCTCATAGCCAAACAGTGAAGCAGTGAGGGGGAAAAATGTGAAGGAAAAAAGACAGTCAATCATCTAACAAAGAGAAGGTTAATTGTACTGGTGGCTGACCTCTCAATAGGAACAACAACATAAAAAAAAAAGGCTTGATAGTTATCTTTGTGTGCTGAGATGAAACAACCATCAACCTAAAATTTTATTCTGCAAAATATCATCCAAGAATGAGAGAAGATAAAAGGATATTTTCAGACTAAGAGAGTTATCACAAATGAGTCAAGGAAAATGTTAGAGCTATACTTCATAAAGAAAGATAATGATCCTAGGTAGATAGCAGAGATAAAATAAAGAATGATCAAAAACAATACTGGTAAATATGTGAGTAAATCTAAAAAAAAAAAAAAACCCACTGAATATAAAATAATATTGTCCAGTGTGCAGGTAAGTGGGAAATGGGCTCAAAATGAAGTATAGCTGTGTACAGTTAAGAGGGGGGTGATGAGGTAAAGCATTCTTATATTCATGAACTTAGACTTGCCAGATTTAGCAAATAAAAGTCCATCTTTTATTGTTTATATAAAACTCAAATTTAACTGGGTGCCCTATATTTTATAAAGCAACCCTAAATGAATTCTTCTGGAGGAAAGAACAGATTAATGTTAAGAATGCACAATTAGTATAATATTAGAAAATCAATTAATCTAACTTAACCACATTTACAGGCTGAGAAGAAAAATGGTAATATAATTTCATTTGTTAATAACAGTTAATAACACAAATATTCGTCCATAAAATTCAGTAACTACTAATGATAAACTTCAAAATGAAAATAGAATAGAAATTGTTTTTATTCTGATTAAAGGTATTAGGAAATCCTTAGGAAATGTCATACTTAGAGGTGACATTACCAAATCATTTTCTTTATTATCAGGAATGACCTGAGAATGGTTGCTACACTACTTCTGTTCAATACTGTCTTGGAAGTTCTGATTATTAGAATAAGAGAAAAAAGAAAATTAAAGTGATCACAGTTAGAAAGAAAATAAGTCATTATTCTTAGGTAATATAATTACTTAAAACACAACACAACATAGGTCATTGTTAATATTAGGGTTATCACAATTTTGCTGAAAATCAAAACAAATATTTGTAGGTTTTATTTTTACTTTTTATTTAAATATAAGTTAACATACAGTCAAATGTCAGTTTCAGGAATAAGATTCAGTGCTTCATCACTTAAATACAACACCCACTGCTAATCACAAGTGCCCTCCTTAATACCCATCACCAACCCATCTCCATCCACAAATTCTCAGGGTCTTTTTAAGGGTCTCTTGTGGTTTGTTTCCTTCTCTTCTTGCACCCCCCTTCCCATATGTTCATCATTCATTTTGTTTCTTAAATTCCATGTATGAGTGAAATCATAAGGCAGTTGTCTTTCTCAGATTTATTTTGCTTAGCATAATATATCCTATCTCCATCACATTGCAAATGCAAGATTTTTGGGAGCCATTCTGAGCCCACTAGTCGAGAAAACTCCTGGTGAGGTTAAAGCAAGTTTGCACGGTCTCTTGCCAATCAGATGATGACCGATATCCACCCCCACTCAATTATTTCTGCTTGAGCACTGACCCCTAAGATACCTTGTTGATCAATATCGGGAGTGACTTGTCCCCTTATTCTGGCCCTGGTATGATGATTGCACCTTGTGAAGGAACTTATTGTGGGAACTTCTTTTGATTATGGGAACAGACATCGTGTCTCCAGAAGGTCCTGTTTCCCTCCATACTTTCCCTTGAGCTATGAACAGGCTAATGACCCTTACTCACAAAAAGATTGACCTTTACATGTACAATTCTGTTTCTACCGTTGCATTAGTTCAGGATGTTCATACAGCTCAACATGTAAATCAGCTAACCAAAAATGTCTCTCATGCCCTAGCTATTCAAGAAATCATAAAACTAGACACAAAGGTAAATGCCCTTGAAGAGGCTATTCTATGTTTTGGAAATGAGCTAAACTCTTTAAAGGTATGGTTGGCTCTCCGGTGCCATAAAGAATATAACTGGAAAATCAAGTCTTGCCCGGAGACAAAGAGCCTAACTTAGAGAGAAGGAACAGATAAGGGCAGAAGATAAGTTAGTACATACATCTTTGCTAACTGATGGTGTATAGCAGCCCCTTCCCTAAGGCCTACATTCCACAAACACCTTCCCTTACCCTGACAGCTGTGATGAGGATGGATAAGAGTATCTAAAAACCTACGACTTAAAATGTGAACACCCTGTTATTTTTTTGGTTTCTCAACCTCACTATAATTGGAACAGTTCTGCAAGAAGACTTCTGTAAAACCTGTTTCTGTACATTTTCCAAAAACATCTTATCACAGAGAGCTATCCATTGTAAAAATTCCATTTCCTGATGCCATGTTAACGTTTGACCTATAAATAAAGACCAAAACCGACAGGATGGAGATGCCTGCCTGGTGATCAGAAAGGATCTCAGGGCGCTCTCTCTCTCTCTCTCGCCGACACCGTCCATCCTTCAGGGACCCCTGGACCTGCCGGAGCCGGCCTCCGACATAAAATTAAGGCTCAAGTATTTATTTTTAATTTCCTATTTTCTCATGCAAAGTAATATAGTTCATTGGAGGGTCAGCCACCTGCACAGGGCTGCTTACGATCTGTTCATGATACAAATAATGAGTAACCAGACTCAGAGTTTGTAACGGAGAGAGTCAGAATAAAAGCGAGGAGAAAAAAAATGGCATTTTGAAAATGCTTATTAGATAGGACATAAAAAATGTATTCTAAGGCCTATATTACAAAGATTTTAGTCATGATTCCAGGGTAAAAGATGTCAGGCATGACTGCACAGAAATGATAAGGCACTGATTTATGTATAGACTAGAGTAGACAACAGTTTTTCCATTAGACTATTCTATTACACATTATAAAATGGCTTTTCCGTTTTTTGTTTAGTTCAATAAATCTTGTCTAATAATCTGTAAATTGCTGGTTCAAACTACAGGCCATGATTTCCTCCTTTCAATTACATCTATGGGAGAGGCCCCTGGCACAAAGCAAGATTCTCTACTGAGCACAGAATTTTTCTGTTGCCTGCACACTCACTACAATATTTTATTGTGTCTACTGACTAAAATACACTAGCAAAATTTCCACTAATGCTTAAAGTAGCAATAACAACCTTGAGGACCCCAAAGTGTTTTAAAATTGTTTAAGTGTCTTGAAGACCCCAGGTTAATCATTCTTCCAGTAGGGACAGACACAAGCAAAAAAAAAAAAAAAAAAAAAAAAAAAAAGAACAAAACAAGAAAAACCCCAAAACAAAACAAAAACAGTTAACAAGAAAAAGTCTAGATAAAATAGTAATTGTGATTATAGTGCCTAATTTGTGGAGTTAAAGAAACTAGTGAATACTGACTAACAACAGTATGTAAGTGATGAAGAGGTGGAAACTCAAGTGGTCTAAGGCCTCAAAATTCTCAAGTTGAGGCTTTGGTGGGTGAGAACTCGAGCAGCTACAGCCCAGGAGACAAGGAGAGAAAAGAGTGTCAGGGAGGCAGCGAATAAGGGGAGAGCAGGATGGCCTAGATCTATGACAATGAGAAGAAATCAGGAATCTGAGGCCCAATCTTCTGGCAATACAGTTTGGGGATAGTGACTCTGGGAAGGAAGCAGAGTCTTACCTATCTGCTCTGAGCCCAAAACCCTTCAGAAGCACAAACAGAAGACAGTCATTTAAAATTTCCAGAGGTTTAAAAAAAAAAAAAACAATAAAAAAGCATGCATAATTTACTGATTGCCACACACATAAGAAAATAAACCACTTTGAATCAAATCCAGTGAAAACAAAAAAGATCAATTAAAAATTAATACCTGCAGGGCTTAAAGATTTTGAAACTGTCAATCCCAACATTTAGAGGAACCATGTAGGTAATGTTTCTATGAACCAGTTGGGCAACGGCAAAGATCAGCCTAATTCAAGAAATTATCAGAAATTAATACACATAATTAAGAAATAGAAATTATAGAAATGAATTTGAAACAAACAATTCTATGAATGTTTAAAACAACAGGAAAGATAGAGTACAAATGACCATTAGTGACCTAGAAGACATGAATAATTTATCTACAATGAAACCAGAGAGAGATCAAGAGATGAAAAATATAAAAAGAATTTAGGGGACACAGAAGACAGAATGAGGAAATCAAATGTTTGTCTGTTTGAATTACAAAAGGTAAAAATGGAGAAGAGGCAATATTCAAAGAGCTAAGGCTAGAGTATTATCTGAAATGGAAAATATAAATCAACACAACCAAAGCAGAACAGTGCATCCTAAGCAAATAAAACAAACATTAGTCTGATAGATTTTTTTTTCTCTAAAATAAAGTTTTTTCATTTATCCAAGATGCTTTGGTTCCTAAAAAGATGGGGAATGATATTTAGAGGTGGTAATCTGAGTGCTATGGGTGTTTATGCTAGAAAGTTCATTAAAGTTTCTTGGTCTTTCAGTAGACAGAGCAAGGAAATACGTACTTCTTATAAGAGAAAATGCAGCATGAAGTGTGAATTCATATCAATAATTCCTGTTCAAATTTAAATTATTTTTCTAACTTTCCCTTTATCTGAAAATTTTGGGTTTCTTGTGATAGTAACACATTTCTTAGTTCTTTTGTTCTGCTAATCAGAAAGTAACAACCCCAATTGTGTAATAAATAGCACAATTGCTAAAAAATTAAACTCATGTAATTTTTTAAACTATAATCCTCTAAGTGTCTATGGTAAATTTGCCAGAATTTTAAATCTCTTATAATTCTTCTCTATATGACTTATTTATTTATAATGAGTATAATCTCGATTCATTAGTTCATTTTGCTTTTATTCTATGTACTGCTTTTGTATTTATTTGTATTAATTTTCTAAGGTTATGTTAAAGTAAACATAAATATAAACGGAATCCATATGAATGACATCTTGCCATTTACAACAACATGGATGGAACTAGAATGTAGTATACTAACTGAAGTTAGTCAGAGAAAGACAAATAACATGATTTCACTCGTATGTGGAATTTAAGAAACACAACAGATGAACATAGGAGAAGGGAATGAAAAATGATATAAAAACAGAAAGGGAGACAAACCATAAGAGATTTATAAATACAGAGAACAAACTGTGGGTTGCTAGAGGGGAGGTCAGTGGGGGAGAAGGGCCTAATGGGGGATGGGCATTAAGGGGGGCACTTAATTGGGATGAGCACTGGATGTTACATGTAAGTGATGAATCACTGGGTTCTACTCCTGAAACCAGTACTACACTGTATGCTAATCTGAATTTAATAAGTAAATTTAAACAAAATAAATAAATAATAAATGGATTCAAAGTCAAATCCATAAAATGTGGTATATTTAAGCAGTTCACCTTCTATTTGTGCGCTCTCCACATATTGTTCACCTTTCAAAAATGTTCTGATGTATTCATCCATCCTTTTAATAAGGAAAGATATATAAATATGTACATATGTGTATTTATACATCTTTTTATATAATACACAGGTGCATACACATTAAAATATATTTAAATATATGTACGTATGTGTATAGATGCACCATCATATATAGGCTTCTATATGTATATGGATTATAAGTCTAAAATGTATGTTTACCCATATGCAATGATACACTATAAAATTTTATCTACCATATTATTTTACTCCACAGCAGTATTTAGAGAAGTTCATTATTCTTTTATAACTTTTATTGAAAACTTCATTGTGTGGAGATAATAGCTTTTTATACAGTCTCAAACCCAAAATATTCCATCAAAGGAGACTGGAATAATAAATAGTCCTATGCAAATATCCTTTTTGTATTTTTGCCTTAGTATCTTTGAAACAGATTTCAGAGGAACTACTCCAAGTCAAAACTTAATGTCATACATAATTTTACTAGATATTGCAACGTTTCTCTTGGTAATGGTTGTATCATTTTGTATTCCCACTAGCAACATGATAGCACCTGTTTCCCTAGGGCTTAATCAAAGAATATGTTGCCAAATTGGAATTTTTGCCAATCTAACAGAAACAGAATTTCATTATAGTTTCAATTCACCATTTACTTATTGGGAACAAAGTTGAGACTCTCCCATGCTTGATTCATTTGCCTCCCTTTTTCTATGAATTGCTCATTTTTCTCTGAAATTATAATTATTTTCCTTCTCTAGCTTTAGAAACTCTATCATATTTTATTTCTGAAATAAATTTATTTTCTAGCTTATCATTTATCTTTGATTTTGTTCATAATTATTTTGTCATTCAATTTTTAAAGTGATCACATATATCAGTTTTTCCTTTAAGTGATTAAATACAGAAGCAATAAAGTTGCCTCGACTCCCAGTTTACAAAGCAATATATTCACATTTCATTCCATTACATTTGTACATTTTGTTCTTTAAATTTGCATTTCTGGTCCATTTGAAATTTATCTTAATATACAGTGTGAGAATGATGGTATTTTACCTTTTTCTTTATGTATAGTCAGTTATCCCAGTATCCATTACTAAAAAATAAATATTTTCCCACTGACTTGATATACTGAACTTTACAAAAAAATTTCACAAGGATTAGGATGTATTCATAGTTTTCTTATTCTCTTTTTTTTGTCTGAATGTCTATGTAGCTTTCAATAATACACTATCTTAATCTTTATACATTTTATTATCTGATAGAGCTAGTTCACTCCCACATACCACTATCCTTCTTATCAGGACATTCATGGCCATACTAGCTTATTTGGTTTTCTAAATGAAATCACTCGTCAACATGTTTATCCCTAGAGAGAGAAAATTATATGTTAATTCTCACTATTCCATTGAGACTGCATTGAATTTATTAATTTAGAAAATATTAGAGGGGCGCCTGGGTGGCTTAGTCGGTTAAGCGTCCGACTTTCCCTTAGGTCATGATCTCGCGGTTCGTGGGTTCGAGCCCCGCGTCGGGCGCTGTGCTGACTGCCAGCTCAGAGCCTGGAGCCTATTTCAGAGTCTGTGTCTCCCTCTCTCTCTGACCCTCCCCTGCTCACACTGTCTCTCTCTCTCTGTCTCCTAGAAATAAAAATATTTAAAAAAAAAAAAGAAGAAAATATTAGTAGCTATGATATTAAATCTTTCTATGAAGAGATATAGTATGTAAACACACAACACAAAATTAGAGGATATAATGAAAAAGAGGCTACCATTAAAATAACGTTTGCAAGCTTAGAAATGAGCAAAACCTCTAGAAGGAAAGCCATAAAATATCCCTGAAAGGCACAAACGCAGCTTGAACAAAAGGGGAGAGATATCATATACGTGCATATACAATTCAGTATCACATAGAAGTTAATCATTGCTTGCACAGGATGACCTCAGTTTTGAGTCCTGGTAGCCTGACTAGACAATTGTAACCCCTGAACTATTCAGCCATAAATGACTTTGGAATTATTTGAGAAAGGAATATGCACCTTGCTTTTTGTCTGAAATCCTTTACTGACATTTTCTGGAAAGAACATGAAAAATTCAATGTCAATACATACATACATGATGGACACTATAAACCTGGAAGGAAATTGAGGAGTATACAGTAGAGTGTCCTTTAAAGAAAGACTCTGTCATTGATGCTATTGATGATACAGAGTATATTTCTGTAAGGAAAAAGAAAGGCATCACAAACCTTCAGTCTAAAAGAGCCAGACTCTAAAATGCAAAGGAAAAGGCCCCAAGACCTTTCAGGAATAGGCAGGATCATAATTATTTTATAATTTTTAGTATGGGGGCACCTGGGTGGCTCAGTCAGTTAAGTGTCTGACATGGTTTCAGCTCAGGTCACACTCAGTTTCCTGAGTTTGAGCCCCACATTGGCCTCTGTACTGGCAGAGTGGAGCCTGCTTGGGATTCTCTCTCTCCCCCTCTCTCCCTCTCTCTCTCTGCCCCTCCCCCACTCATGCTGCCTCTGTCTCTCTCAAAAACAAATACACTTTTAAAAAATAAATAAAAATAATGTTTAGTGTGTTGTTTGTCCTCCTTCACTGCATTGGCATTAGCACTGATGGTCAAGAGCAATCATGGGTAAAACTGCTGACACAGTCAGATGAATCCAACAGTATCTGATTGTACTAAGTATTCCTATTCTCCACTCCCATACACTAAACAGTACCAGAAACGTAAGGGTAAAAATCTGATTTCACTTAAATATATCCCTGAAGCAGTAGAAATCATTAATGTAACTAAATCTCAAGTCTTCGGTATCCATCTTTTAAATACTCTGTTTGACAAGGGGAATTATACATAACATACTTTTCAGCATACTGAAGGATGATGGCCTTTAGGAAAAGCACCCATGCAATTGTTTGAGTTGTGAGCTGAACTAGCTACTTTTTGTACAGAACGCTATTTTTACTTGAAAGAATGACAGACAAACAAATGATAGTTATTCAGATTGGAGATATTTGGTAGAACATTTCTTAACAATGAACAAAGTGAGCCTGTCAACCTCAAAAAAAAAGGAGACTGACTAGATTTGCTGCCAATGATAAAATTGGAGCTTTCAAGTTGAAAATAATCATTTTAGAAAAAAACTTATCTGCCACCATGCATGTTCCCAACCTTCAAAGACTTTACTGATGAGTTTTACAAAGATATTAGTAAGTGGGATTTTTTATACTATGTATCAGTTCTTGGAAGATCCTCATAACTTGGTAAATGAGTATATTCCAAATGACTAATGATGATGTTATAGTATCGTGCCTGGTAAAAGACCATTCAGGTTGCAAGATAAAACAGTGATTTTTAATAAAATAGTGTCAGAGAAGGTTATTGCTATGTGACATTTGCTGAATAGTGGCCCACCAAAAGATAAGTCCTGTCTTTATCCCTGAAACCTGTGCCTTATAGGATAAAAGAGTGAATTACATTCAAAAGGTTTAATTACATTAAAGATTTTGAGAGAAGTTTATCCTGGATTATGTGGGTGGATCCTAAATTCAATAACAACTGTCATAAGATTTAGGCAAAAGCCGATGTGACCTTGAGGCAGAGATTGGACTGACAAGGTCACAAATCAAGAAATGCCAAGAGCCACCAGAATATGAAAGAGGCACAGAACAGAATCTCTTCTTGAACCTCTAGAGGAAGTATAACCCACCTGGTACCCTAATTTCAGACCTCTGGCCTCAAGGGAATAAATTGGTTGTCCATCACTCTGTTTATAGTAATTTGCTACAGTAGGAACAATAAGAAACTACAAGGATATAATTTCAGATTCCACATTACAACTAACCTTTAAGAAACTACCACTTTGAATTTCAGTGCAGCATTAAAAAAAGAATATTCACAATTATCAAAAAAAACCTATTAACACATCTCTCTCTTTTCCAGTTACATGCATGAAAACAGATTAACAGATTTTCATCATACACTTCTGTCAAAACAATATATGGCAGGAGACTGATTCAAAAGCATATATGAGAATACAGCTATCTTCTACTAAGCTGGACACTAAAGCAATTTATACAATTATAAAATAATTATACTCTATTTTTCATTTTGGAAAAATATAGTTAACTTTGGAAACTATGTTTAGGTTAATAAATAACAGTTTTAGTATAGGTATATTCATTTTTTAAAATTTTATTTATTTTTGAGAGAGACAGAGAGTATCTGTGCATGCATAAGTGGGGGGAGGTCTGAAGAAGAGAGACCAAGAGGGAGAGAAAAAATTTTAAGCAGGCTCCATGCTCAGCATCTTGCCCTATGTGGGGCTTGATCTTACAACCCTGGGATTATGACCTAAGCCGAAATCAAGAGTCAGTCACCCAGTCTGACTGAGCCATCCAGGCATTCCTCATTTGTGATTTTTTAATATAGTAAATGCTGATAGCTAAAATTCATGTAAACCAAAGTTCCTTGGGATCTTTAATAATTTTTAAAGTATACAAGGGCCCTGAGACCAAAAACATAATTTTATAGTCACCAATATATTCCACTTAAAATTTCCTGTTTTATGTATTCATTATGGTAAGATCTGAGAAAAATATTTCCATCTCTATGAATTTTTTTTTTAATTTCTGTAGAATAAAATAGAAGAAAAGGAAATCAGAATTCTTTGACAAATGTCTTTAGAAAGAAGCTACATTTCAGTTTATCAACTGTAGTTATTAAAAGCCTGGAGTTTTAGAGGCACCTGGGTGGCTCCATTAGTTAAGCGTCTGACTTCGGTTCAGACCAGGATCCCACCATTTGTGAATTCTAGCCCCATGTCCAGCTCTGCTCTGACAGCTTAGAGACTGGAGTCTGCTTTTGAATCTAAGACTCCCTTCTCTATCTGCCCCTTCCCCACTCATGCTCTGTCTCTCAAAAAATAAATAAATGTTAAAAAAACTTTTTTAAGTCTGGAACTTCATAATAAAAAGAATTTAGTCTTTTCATCAACAAAAGATATAGAAAGACAGAAATAGAGACCTTAGAAAGAAAAGAAAAAAGCCATGGTCAGAACCTGTCTTTGCATTTCTTCCATCTTTAAAGGATTACACAGAAAATAATACTTCGAATTCCTATGAAATCTCCCATCTACTTCCCTCACACATAAAATTGTTTCTATTCCTTTCTCTAAATCCCCCCCCCCAACCTCCTCCCCAGCCTTAACAAATCCCTTGATATTAAGACTCTTCTCTTCTTTCCTCTAGTTTCTAAATCACAAAGCCCTCAAACCCGGTCTGACAATCCTGGAATATCCTCAGAAAGTAGAGAAAGAAACAGAATTCAACAGGCAAAGCCAGAACCAATATTTAAAGATGAAGTTAAGAGTGACAAAGAATCTCAAAATATTAATAATGTTGGTCCTGCTACACAGGCATCTGTTTTCTTCTCTACACATCCAATATCACTATGTAACTTAATTTTTATATTATAAATGCTGCTTACTGGTTTTCAAATTTTTGAATCAACTGTGTTATAATAACCAGAAATAATGCGATTTTATAAATAAGACAGCATAGAAGTAATTGTACAGCTGACCCTAGTTGAGGTCAAAGAGGAATGAAGAATAAAAAGGGTAGATTCACAAATTTCTTCATCATATACCTCAATAACTCAATAAATAGTATTTTGGGATGGTTCAAGTATAAAGGGATAGTTCTCAAAGTGTGAATCCAAGACCAACACTAGCAGCAGCATCTGATAACTAATTAGAAATGCCAAGTCTTGGGGCATGCTGGGTGGCTCAGTTGGTTAAGCTGATTTCAGCTTAGATCATCATCTCACAGTTGTGATATTGTGCTCCATGTTGGACTCCATGAGGAATATGGAGCCTGCTTGAGATTCTCTCTCTCCCTCTCTCTATCTGCCTTTCACCCCACTCATTCCTTCTTTCTAAGTAAATAAAACATTTTTTAAAAATGCAAATTCAGACCTCACCCTAGACCTATTGTTAAGAGTTTAGCTAAGCTGCTTCATGATTGCGCTGCATTGGCATTCATCTTGGGCAGCACTGCAGACTTGAACTCGTGCTAGCCTCTCTCTGAGTGCATGCCCTAGACTACGGTCCCTAGAGTCATTAATAAGTTCCTGATAAACTCCCCTAGCCACCTTTGTGATAAGCAATCTCCCCCACATCCCAGCACCCTCCCTTTGGGTATAACTTACTTAAGCCATGAAGCTTACCAAAATCCTGCCCCTTTTAATTGGCTGATCCAGCTTTAGTCCAGGTATTTCAAAGCATTCTACCTTCAGACTAACAAAGGCATGTGTCCCACATCCCACCTCTTCCTCTACCTGTACCCTGCCTTGACCCCTTTAATGGTCCCTTTACGTATAACATGTACTTCTTCCAGAACTTCATAAAGCTCTCAATTTCAATTCCTTTGTACATTTTTGTTGACCTGTGACAACTCATATGACAGCCTGACAGTCTGGCCCAGGGCTGTAAATAGCAATGTTAATCTAACTAAGTCACAATACCTGCTGAATCATATTCGAGGGATATGGCCCAGGAACCTATGTTTTAACAAGCCCTTCAAGTCATTTTGATGCATGCTGAAGTTGGAGAACCATTAATCTTGTCACATCAAGAAATAGAGGTCTAAAAAGCATTTTAAATAGAGTAAGAAGAACTTTAATTTTTTTTAATGTTTCATTTATTTTTGAGAGAGACAGAATGCGAGTGGGGGAGGAGCAGAGAGTGAGAAACACAGAATCAGCACTGAGCCTGGCTGGCTTGAACCCACAAACTGTGAGGTTATGACCTGAGCCAAAGTCAGATGCTTAACCAACTGAGTTATTCAGGTGCCCCAAAGAAGAGCTTCTTTATACAACAATGTATGTAAGAAAATCACAATTGGAGTTGGGGAGGAAAAATGAAGGCATTCATATGCATTACTGCCCTCATTTTTACAGGAAATAGTTAAACAATATCAAGAGTTGATAAATTAACACTGAATCAAATGTATTATTAGCATTATAGTAACCAACAGTTATAAGTGACTATATCTGAGAAGTGAAACTGGGAAATATAAGTAGAGGATACATTCTTTCTTCACTGTATACCTTTCTTTGTTTTCTTTTTTCAATCAAATTATCACTCTACGATTTTGAAATGTCCAGCATTCAATTTGCAGATCCCTGTAAATTTTTATCCAAGCTTTTATCTACATATTTACTTGAGCCTTTTATTTGGGTTTCTCTTGACATCAAAGAGGTAGATTTAAAATATTCCATCTAAATTCTATCTTTGCTGACATTGGTGTGCAAGGCCAGATAACATCAGGATTTCCAGTGCCAAAAAAAATCTGCATTCAATTTAAGCAGGCAAAGATGACATTACTCAGGTTATTCCAATAGGAGCTAAAGACTCAGCTAAGCTGAAACAAAGGCTGGAGGATTTTTAAGTGATGGGGTGAGCTAGAGAAAGGTACTGAGGGACATTAGGGAGAAAGTTCATCAATGAAATTTGTGGAGGACTTTGGGTTGAGTTCTGAAATATATCCATGATTAAGCCATCTATGGTTTGCTAACTGGTACCCATCAAAGTTAGGCTCCTACCATCCTGCAGAGACTAGGAGATAGGGCTATTTTTGTTGTTAACATTTCAAAGAGATCATTTCCAAATCCTTAAGAAAGTTTTTTTTTCCTGGATTGTAAAACTGGCAAGAGGCTGGGAGAAGATTTACATACGTTTCAAAAGAGGCAGAGAAAGAGTGTACAATTCCAAGTTTTCTAAAGTAAATGCTCTAAGAAAATGGAGATCAGCAGCCTATATAAAGAAGAAACCTGCCTAAAGTCTAGTCAAGTGTAAGGAAATGTTAAAGTCATCATGCTCACCAGTTCTAAAATTCCACATGCTAACGTACCACTGGACACGTGCTACCTCCTTCTCTGAAGCCCAGACCACCCTTGCCTATAGCAATGATATTGACTAGAAGCTACTTAAGGAAAGACTCTTTTCTGATTGATCTTTTTAGCCCTCAAAGGTCTTCACACAGTGTCCTACAGATGGATTATGTTCAAAGAATACTGATGAATGTCTTAAAAAAGTGAATACACCCTTCCTGAAGGTATGTATTTAAGAGTTTACAATAGAACCTGAGGAACTTTACAGGGTGGCAAACCCAATCTATGTAACCTCATCTCTAGTGAATTTCAACCCCCTTTTATTAGACTAACAGCCAAGTACACCTTTTTAAACACCACCACATAACCATTTGACCTTTGGATAGCTAAAAACAAACAAACAAACAAAAAAAAACCCTACAGAGTTCATGCACATAGCTCCCTGATGCAATGGTAAGTGTAGGTGGGTTAAAAAAAAAAAAAATCTCTACAGAAAAAGTACAGAGGTAACTATAAATGAAACTACTTGTTTAATCAATCACTTAGCAGATTCCTGATCTTTGTGAGGAATGAAGTTAACATTTTCACTATTTAGCTTACAAAATATATAATCATCGAAAATGTTTTCTTATAGATAACAGAGCATCTACTAGCATAACGAAATAAAAATATAAAGATATAGTGTTATATGCACACATAGAGTATTTAGTAAATTAAACTGAAGTCAATCATTCCTAGCACTCCTATCTTCATCTCAGGATGGAATAGAGTCTATATCTACTCTGAACTTCACATTACTTTCAGGAAATAGGTGACTTCTTTTTGAAAATCAACTTCCCAGCTTTATTTCAGTCCTTTATATTTTCCAGCTACTCAGAGATTATTCCTACAATTCTCCTATTCATATTATCATCTTGAATCGTTCTGATATCCACAAGGACCTTAAAACACACTCAGATTTCTACCAGTCGAGAGAGAGAGAGAGAGAGAGAGAGAGAGAGAGAGAGAGAGAGAAACACATACAAAAGAAAGTATCTAAAGAAATCTGTATTAATTACCTAATACCACGTGAAGAATTGTAGTTAATCCTTGAACAACATGAGTTCACTTGGACATATATTTTTTCAATTAATACAGTAGGAAACTGTAAATGAACTCTTATGATTTTCTTACCATTTTCTTCTCTCTTGATTACTTTAGTGTAAGAATACTATCTATACACATATCACATACAAATATGTGTTACTCACCTTTTATGCTATCAGTAAGGCTTATAGTCAACAGTAGGCTATTACTAGTTAAGGTTTGAGGGAGACAGAAGTTACTTTCTTTTTTGCTTCCTTAGGGGTTGGCAACCCTTACTCTCACATTGTTCTAGAGTCCACTGTACCCTAAAACTTAGTAACTTAAAACAAACATATATTGTCTTATAGTTTCCATGGGTCAGAAATTCAGGTGTGGCTTACCTGAGTAGCTTTGACTTACAGTCTCTGATAAGGTTGTAGTTAGAATGTCAGCAGGTATATGAAGGCTTAATTGGAGGGGGTCAGTTTCTGAGATAGTTCACTAACCTCATGCTGTTTGAAGGAAGCTTCCTCAGTTGCCTAAGCACCACCATGACACAAGGGCTGGCTTCTCCAAGCATGAGCAATCTATGAGAAAACACGGCAGAGCCTCAGTATGTTTTATTACATAGCCTCAGAAGTCACACACTATTATTTTTCCAATATACTGTTGGTTACATAGGTTGGCACCATTCCATTAACAGGAAACTATACAGAGGCATGAATAGCAGGAGGGAAAGTCTCTGGGTGCCAATGTGGATAACAGCTATCATAGCATTCTTCTTTTATTCCTGTCTATTCTAGTCACTAACCAATGCAATGCCCCTCTCTGGTTTTGCTCCCAGACTATTCCAGTAGTCTTGGAGCAATCTACATTTTTCCTGTCTTCTTATTCCCTTTACCACCTATTTCAGTGCATACCACTCCATAGAAATTATTTTCTTCAAGATTATCCATCATCTCTCCCTGCTAAATTGATGGTCTGGACCTCTCCTTAGACATTTTCTTCAATATCTTATAATCTTGCTGTTACCAACTACCCACTCATGAAATTCTCTCATTCACTGGCATATTTAAGAGTTTCTCCCATCCTTCATATGCCATTTCTCCTCTCTCATTCCTTATGAGGTTCCTAACTATGGAATATTCTTTAAGCTCATTCTTCTGGTTTTCTAGCTGTGGTGTAATTGGGCTGATATTTATTCACCGCTTCAGATACATCATCTATTTGGCCACTGATGAATCCACTTTTCCTTCCCTACTCAATCACACTATGTCTTTTCTAGCTGCCTACAGATATCTCCATTCTCTAATCCCTAAAGAAGGCTCATTATTTCTTTCTTCAATGCCTATAGGAATAATTTGCCTTTGTCTATCTGTTCCAACTACCACTACCCTAGTCTATACTATACTCCCTATACTATACCCTCCCTATACTATAACATGATTAAAACAACAATATTTTAGATGCTATACTTACTTGACTCTAAACATTGATGCAGCTTCTCCTCTAAACCAACTGCTTTGATACTAAATCTTACTGAGAAATTCCATTTTATCTTTTCATTTTCCAGCACAAGACAATTCATTATCATCAACTGCCTTTAAGTCAAAACTCCTTAGGGGCTCCTGTGTGGCTTAGTTGGTTGAACATCTGGCTTTGGCTCATGTCATGATCTTGCGGTTTGTGAGTTCAAGCCCTGTGTCAGGTTCTGTGCTGACAGCTCAGAGCCTGGACCCTGCTTCAGATTCTCTCTCTCTCTCTCTCTCTCTCTCTCTCTCTCTCTGCTTCTTCCTCACTCATGCTCTGTCTCTTTCAAGAATAAACATTTTTAAAAAATTAAATCAAAACTCCTTAGACTAGCTTTTTAAAGCATGTATGGTCTTCCCATTTGGCTACCATACCTAATTCCTTATTCTCCTTGGTAAAGTTAATTCATTTACAGTCCCCCAAATATACAAATTTCACATTTACCTTTTAAATTCTATTCTCCCCCCAACACACACACACAAAATGTTCTTATTCCTTTTTTTTTTCATCTTCCCAATTTTTGTAGGGCTACCTCTAATTCCAAAATCTCAATGAAATCTTTTCTAACTACTTTAGTTTATACTGGGCTATTTGATTTTTGAGTCCCTAATGCTTTATTAGGCATCCATCTCTCTTATTCTTCATGTGTTAGTCCTGTTTTTATAGCTAAGTTGCAAGCTTCTCAAGACTAGAATCATATTTTATATTTATTTTAAAATGCCTAAAATAGTCCATAGGCAACATGCTGAGTACATAATAGGCCATGAATAAATACTTATTGGTTAACCAAGGAAAATAACTAGAAAATTCCCATGTCATTTGGTAGAATGACTATAGGCAAAAGACTCTTCCCCCAATTTTTTTTTCCTAAAAGTTCATTTCCCCATGTGTCAATGAAAAAAAATGACTGTCTTCTAGCATAGCCCAACTTAGTTCCTAAAGCATGTATAAAATCCTTAAGATGGAATTGTTAAAGGTACAACTATTTAAAGTCAGATATACAGAATAATTGTTTCAGTTAGTAAGTATAGAGGAAATCAGATCACATTTCAAAGTAATTTGATAATTTTGGCAGTTACAGAATAATTAGGGGAAAAAAAGCAATAGAACTGCTGTCTTAGATTTATTAAAGGAAAGGAAATTCTTATAAAACCAAAGAGATAACAGGAACCCCTATAGAATATGTAACAGGGGGGAAAAAAAGCAAAGCTGATTGTTTTGCTGCAGAAATGCTACTTTTTTTAAACTCAAGCATATTAAAAAATTAATAGGACTATTAAAAATAACCATGACCTGTCTCTGGAAAAAGAACATATTCACATTTCCTCCAAGTCTCATGGCTTGTTGAGCATTGCTTTGGAAGCAGTATTATTTCTTGGAAACAGCATGAGGGGTTTTTTTTGTGTGGTTTTTTTTTTTTTTTTTTTTTTTTTATTTCTGAGAGAGAGAGACAGCATGAACAGGGAAGGGTCAAAGAGAGAGGGAGACACGGAATCTGAAACAGGCTCCAGGCTCTGAGCTAGCCATCAGCACGGAGCCCAACGTGGGGCTAGAACCCACGAAGTGTGAGATCATGACCTGAGCCGAAGTCAGACGCTTAACCGACCGAGTCACCCAGGTGCCCCACAGCATGAGTTTTTATAGCCACAGAGACCTGCATCACTAGTTGAGTGACCTCAGCCAAGTTACCCAACACTGAGGAAACCTACCAGCCTCACACCGCTGTTGTGCAAGTTAAATGAGATTACAGATCTAAAAGAACCTGGCATGGTGCCCACTACATGCTGGTCAATATATCTTAGCTTCCTTCCCTTCTGTTTAGCAGAGATAAAGAGCAAATCAGAGGCAGAGCAACACTAGATTAGGAAGGAGAAATCAGGGATTATGACCCTAGCTTAGCAGTTTGTTAGGTATTGGGTCAGGGACAGTCAACTGTCTCCCAGTTTCCATTTTCCTCTTCTCAATTTTGTATTAGATCCCCCTGGGCACACATGTAGCCAGATAGAGTTAAAGGTCTCTTGCCTTCACAGGGTTTTAATTGTTTAATTTGCAGTGCCTTTGGGTAGACTAGACACTTTGCTTTTCTACCATTCACCAGGCACTTCTCCCCTAACCTAACTCCAATATTCATGACTCACTCCTGATACCTATGGGCTCTTCTGTGTATGGCCAATGGACCAGACGATCCCTACAATAATCGATTCCTATGTTAAGTGGTTCTGGCGAAACATATGGAATAATGTCCATTCCTCTGGCAGTCAATAGTCTAGGACTTAAATTTTGGAAAAAAGGCAAGAAAAAACCCAGTAAGAAAATTTGAAATAATCTAAGCTTTAAAATTCTCTAACCTCTTCTGCATGTTAAACCATCATAGTTTTATTTAGATGTATGGTATATTAGTTTCCTGTGCCTCCTGTAACAAATTGCCACAAACCTGGTAGTTCAAACAACAAATTTATTCTTTCACAGCTCTGGAGAGCAAAAGTCTAACATCAAGTCATCTGCAGAGGCACACTCCCTCTGAAGGTTTCAGGCGACAATCGTTCCTTGCCTCTTTCAGCTCTAGTGGCTTCCCATTTATTTGCTTATTTGTTTCTGGCTGCCTCACTGCAGTCTCTGTCTCTACCTTCATATCACCTTCTTTCCTCTGTTTCTCTCTCTCCCTCTTCTGTCTCAAATCTGTTTCTGCCTAACTCTTCTAAGGACACTTTCACTAGATTTAGGGACCGCTTAGTTACTCCAGGATGATCTCATCTCAAGATCCATAACTTAGTTCCATCTTCAAAGACTATTTCCAAATAAGATCATATTCACAGGTTTTAAGGATAAGAACTTAGATCTATCTTTTGGGAAGCCACCACTGAACCCACTATAGACATCTACATAAGCAATCACTCTCTTATAGAATATAGGTGGGCTAGAAATCTCACACAGTGACAGGAAATAGTCACATAGCATATTCTCAGCTATTTACAAAAGATAGCCCTTCGGTGCTTCAATATATCTTATGAAGCTGCAAATTTAAATAGCAATCTTTTCAATCTGCCAATATGTTCTGCATGTAATTTTTCTTATTGTTAATGATGTTCTATTTTGAGCATACCTTACTTCACTAAGAGGTTACAATTATTGAAAATAATAACTTGCAAATGACTTTTTTCCTTCTGTTTAAATAAGCGTTACCTATACAAAATCTTAAAATTCAAAGTATAGAGAAAAGATTACCCTTCAAAACTCCCTATTTCCTCTCTTCTCAAGTAACAGTTTAAAATTCCTTTCAGAGTATTTTGTGCACACATAAATGGTAGTTGTTTTAACATAAATAAAATCATGCTATGCAGGAACACCTGGATGGCTCAGTGGGTTAAGTGTCAAACTCTTGATTTTGGCTCAGGTCATGACCTCAGTTTGTGAGGTTGAACTCCACATCGGCTCTGTGCTGACAATGTGGAGGCTGCTTGGGATTCTCTCTCTCCCTCCCTCTGCCCTCCCTTCTAAGTTTCTCTCGTGCACACTCTTTCTCTAGAAGACAATAACCTTCTTAAAAAATCATGCTATACATATTACTCAGTGAATTGCATTTTGCTTTTATTAATATCTTGAAGAAATCTTTCTACAGTAAGACCTATACTTTTACTTTTCTAATCACACAGTATTTGATAGAAGGAATGTATCACAATTAACTGATGAACATTTAAGTTGTTTTCAAGTTTTTGGTATTATAAGAAGTTGTAATGGTTACACATCTTTAAAAATGTGCAAACATTTCTTTAGAATAGATTTTGAGGTGAAATTGCTTGGCAAATGTTATGCACACTTCAAATTTGGTTGAGCCTGCTCACTTGTTCTCCACAAACTGCTGTCTGAACTGGCGAATTAATGATAAAGAATAACTCTTACCTGGTCAAACAGCTAAATATAATGTGTGTATGTGCATGTACATTGTTTATACGTTTATGCGTATACACACTGGAAAATGCATAAGAAGTACACACACACACACTTTTTATACTATCTAGGTATATAAAAGGCCACTCAGCATCAGTTAGATGAATTAGGAAAAATGCCACTGATTCCCATATCTTCCCTAGCACACCCACAGCTGATCATCAAGCTCTCAAAAAAGGGGAGAAAGATATTCCCTTTGGGGAAAAATGGAGGAAAATTTTAAAGAAAAAAAAGGTGGCATCTGTCATGATTTCTGAGCCAGTACCTTGATCATCCCAGAGCAGAACATTCTCCCAGGCCAGGAATTCTCCCTCAGGATTAATGTAGCTACAAACATCTAATTGATGCAGCCTACGTCAGTGTAGGAGCCCAATCCAACAATGCAATCGGAAATAATTATGTTTTCCCCCCTCGAAAATTCTAGCAAGGAAAACCTTGCTAAAAATGGGGTATAACTTGAATCCAGGCTGATTTGATTAAAATGAGCACAGAACCACCAATTATGTATTTAGATGCTTCTCAGTGAAACCAAGAGAGGAAGAAGATCTTTTCATCAGGCTCCAAGTTCAACTGGAGTGACAGTGGCATAAAATACTTAACTGAGGTGCCTCAAAAGTGGTCACTCTGGACCAGCTCTCGGCATAATTGTAACCAGATAGTAATAAAAAGTCTTCCAAAGCATTTGAATAATTACATGCTCTTAAAACAAGCTGATGACAAAGGATGCACATATTTTGAAAGTACATCTTATAGCTCTTTAAAATGAAGCAGGAAACTGTGTTTCCCAGTTAGAGGAGTACTTAAATTTATCCATCAATCCATGATAGAACATTTACAGACTCAGAATTTATCATGTTAGACTAGATAAAGAAGTTCATTATATTAAGCTTTTCCTTATCCAGGAGCTACAACGCCTTTCATCCATGCCCACTGAAGTTCAGTACACACTACTTCCTACCTCCTTAACTCCCCCACACACACCCTCATCACATGCTGGCAAAAAAGGGTGCCAAATAATAAAAACAGGATGGGTTGCAGTGCAAGGAATTGTTTTCTGCTGAAAATCTAAGATGCATAAAATATTGGGTTGTAGTAATATTTGTTCCGTTTACAACAAAGAGAGCAGAAATGTTAGTCAATTCACATGAAGGAAATCAGCTGCACTAGAGATTAAAATACACTGGGGATTAGAGACACAGTTCAGGATGGCACGCTAAGGCAGAGTGACATATGTCAGAACAAAAGCATCTGGAACTGAAGGAGGTTTCTGTTCTGCCAGCAAATATAGCAAATACTTATCTGTTCTTTACAAAAATACTTTGTGTTCTTTATAATAATTCTACTCATTAAGAGATTCCATTAAAAATGAATAAATAAACACAAACTGGAAAATAAAATTTAGAGTATTTGACAAAAGACATAAAGACTATATACGGAATTCCTACCAATCAACTATAAAAACACAAATAACTCCAATGAAATATGTGCCATAGAGTTGAACAGATACTTCACCAAAGAAGTAATTTTAAACGTGCTCAATTTGTTTTTCTGTCCTATCTACGCTAGCTTTCCCTAACCTGAGGTAATGGCAATTTTTTTTTTTTTTTTGGTTTTCTTCCAGAACTTTTTGAATCTGATTTTACATTTTGATCTATGATCCTACTTTTCATTTATGGCATGAGATCGGAGCTAACTATATTTTCTTCCACACAGATACCAACTTGTTCCAGAAACATTTATGGTATGGTCTTTCACCAAAGAGTAACTTTGATACTTTTGTTAAAAATCAGTTCACCAAAGGGGCACCTGGGTGGCTCAGTCGGTTGAGTGCCCGACTTCAGCTCAGGTCACGACCTCACGGTTCGTGGGTTTGAGCCCATGTCAGGCCTGTGCTGACAGCTCAGAGCCTGGAGCCTGCTTCAGATTCTGCGTTTCCCACTCTCTCTGCCCCTTACCTGCTCACACTCTATCTCCCTGTCGGAAAATAAATAAACATTTAAAAAAATCAGTTCACCAAATAAGTATGGATCTGTTTCTAGACTCTATTTTATTCTTTTATTTGACTATGCTTAATCCAATACCACACTGTTTTGATTGCTGTACGTTTATAAATTCTGAAACCAGCTAGTTTAAGTCCTCCCACTTTGTTCCTTGTCAAGATAGTTTTAGCTATTCTATTTTCTTTGCCTTTCTACATATAATTTAAACCATCTTGTCTACTTCTTCACACCAGCCTTTGACATTTTGATGAAGATTACATTTAGGAAGACATTACTACATTTTGTTTTCTAAACAAAGAACATTCTAGATCCATATTTTAGGTCCTATTTAATTTCTCTCATTAATATTATATAGTTTTCAGTATGGACATCTTTGGTATCTTTCATTAGATTTATTTTTTCTTACCTGACCTTTTAATGGTACTGTACATTTTTAAAATGTTGTTTTCTAATTGGTAATAAGGAGAGACTTGCTCTATGGCTGGGGTCCCTTGTAGCTCTAATCTATTACAAGATCCCATGCACAGCAATTTCCCATGTGTTAGCAGTTCAGGTGGTTTTTCCCTCTCATCTGTGGTGAGCCTTTGCCCAGTGATAAGAGCAGTGCGAAGCCTCTTTCATCCAATAAACATCTCCCAAGCACTCCGGTGTTTTGTTTGTTTTCATTTCTTTATAAGCTTGGCTTTATGATTTTCTTTTAAAAACTGATTTTTTATAGTTTTCTGACTTGTTTGATTGTAAAGTTGAGACTTAATGTCTCCTGTGATATTTTACATACAAACTAAATTTCAACAGTCTTGCAACTATTAAAAAAATACAAATCTTCCCTTTCACTCTATCTGAAACAGCAAAAAGGAAAGGTATCAAATGGTGCCCAGGAGTCTAAGCAATCATAATGAAAACTAATGTTTACTCCATGTTTGCTATGTGTTAGGACTTAGATTTACAATATCAATTCATTCAATCCCTAGAACAACTCTATCAGGTAGGTATGATTATCATTATTCCCATTTTACACATGAGAAAATTGAAATCCAATGAGCCTACATCATTTGTCTAATAAAATACAGCCGTTAAATGGTAGAAGTAGGATTTGAACACAAGTACTTTGGATTTCAAGTCTATATCCATACCTACTTCCTCAGAATACCTCTCTCCCAAATTTTAGCATTCCTGTCTTTACCCTGATTTCCTAAATGTAATAACTATCTGGGCTTTTCACTATAAATGCTCACCTTTTGAGTTGTACCTTACCTACCTTTTTTTTAAATCTGAGGATACAATTTATTAAATGCTTACATAAAAAATAAAAACAGTTGTTTTCATATGTTATTTGGAAACCTCACATTCTGATAGATGACATTAGCCTCATTCTACTTTGAAAGAAACAGGTTCAAAGAAGGCACTTTTCTTAATTGATATCAAAACTAGTGAATGAAAGACCTTCGATTCTGACCTGTCTCAAATCCAAAGCCCACACATGATGCAACCTTTCATGAAGGATTACTCAAGTCTTGTCCTAAAGTTGTCCTAACAAACCTGCTTTACTCACCATTACATAGATACTGCAGCTGAGTATTTCATTTAACACTTCTTCTCTATATCACATAATTACTTCATTTTTTCTTACTGATACTCTTAAACCAATTGCTTGAAGTTGGGGCTCTATTAATGTCTACAAGGGTCTCTTTTGGAGGCGTTTTAAAGAACTATAGTTTAGATAAAGAACATCCTAAGCAAACACTCACTAGTGGAAAAGAGTCTAAGTAGTCCAACCAAAGGCTTTCAGATGAGTGTAGATGGAGGCTTGGAGCTTCTATACTGATTATCAGCTTCTAGAATTGGGAGAAATAATACATCATCTTTCTACTAATGGTCAAAAAGATCAGAAGCAACTTAGGACCACACATCACCACTTTTACTGAACCTTACCAAACACCTTCTCCAATGGAATTCATCCACTTCAAAATACCTCCTGAGTCTCTTTCAACTTGGATTCAAAAGAAGGAAAGAAGTTTAAGAAGACCCCAAACTCCTGAAGGCTGACTCCATGACTCACATCCCACCACCTCTATTGCACAGAAAATATATCCAGTTCTGGCCTCAGAATCAAGTCTCATGCATAGTTTCTATCATTTCTTCAATTTTTTATACGATAGAAGAAGTATTCCTTCCTAAGACCTGGCAATCAGAGGGCTCATCACTTGATCCACTAATAAATTGTGGTAGGCCCTGCATTAAAAAGCTATAATCCATTATTTTTGGCCTATATCTGAAATGTGAATGGCACTTAATATTCAAAAAGATTGAACACTTATCTTCATTCTCAGTACAGAAACCCTTCAGAGAAAAAATTGTGTTACTCCCTTAGGACTGCATATCATTTCAGACACAAGTTCCTTACCATAGCCTGTGTGTAATTATTTAAATGTCATGAAATCCTGCAAATGTGTTTGATAAAGTAATTGAAATTATTTCATGTAATTTATTTTCCATGATGGAAATGTGTGCATATAAATGTCACTGCACTGTCAGTGAAATTAATGACAACCGAGTTTACTCTTTGAGAGATGGTTTTACTTTCCAAATACAAAATTTCTCTTGCAGCCCATGTGTGGACTGAGGCACCGATTAGTATGTTATAAATAAGAAATTCCCCCTTTAGATCCTCTGACCAGAGAGAGGAGGCCAGGACTTTACTGAGACTCAAGTTCCTGCTCTATCGTGATCGCTGTGATATTTCCATGAATTATACAAGTGGTTCTTTAAAACAGAGACCTGCGACACGAAAGAGCACACTTTTTGCAATAGATTTTTGCATTCCAGGAGCAGAACTTGCAGTCAGTAAGCACACGTGTTCAGTGAAACCAATACAGGAGAAATAATATCTCACCCCAATTTTTTTTTAAACAAAGGGTTCCATGCCTTGGATCTCATTTCACAGAATTTCGCTTCTTCCATCCCCGTACATACTTGTACAGGTGAGACTACAACCTGCCTTTGCTTCAAGAACCTGTTCTGCCTTCTTACATAGCACAACAGTATATAGAGCCTTTGGCTGACCTGATAAAAAGTTGACTTTGTCTTGGTCATTTGTGAAGCATAAAATAACTTGTTATTTGACAAGGCATAGGCGTTCCAATGAGCCTATTAAATGTGGTTTGATAAAACATGAGTGAAGGAAAACTAAATCCTTAACTATACTTGTAATAATACTTTCAGTCTGATGTGGAATACAATGGTCTATAGTTGATCTGGGTAAATATTCCCTTCGACTGATTGGGTAACAGTAGTGTTACTGTATTCTAGCATATTTTAAAGAAAAAAAAAATGATCT
Source organism: Hyaena hyaena (assembly GCF_003009895.1). NCBI lineage: Eukaryota > Metazoa > Chordata > Mammalia > Carnivora > Hyaenidae > Hyaena > Hyaena hyaena. The sequence continues at coordinate 1,611,861 of NW_024080990.1, read as the reverse complement.
GGCTTCTTCCTGTGGTGTAATCCCAGAAGGAAAATTGTTCTTATTTGAGTATTACTGGCAGTTAAAAAAATTTTTTGTAGTTACTTTGTTGTGTGTTTAGGCATGAGGACAAATGAATCACTTATCTAATTTAATCTATAGTCATTCAACTCTTCTGGTTATTTAGTCTTCTCATTACTACAAATGTCCAATGACTTACAGGTAACTGGAAATGGCTGAATTTCACTATTTCAAATTTTATGTAAAACCTACATTGTACAAAATCATATTACTGTCATGATAAAAGTTTCCTTGAGTGTCATGATTTGTAATCATTATTTGCATCACTCATAATTTCCTTTGTAATCCAATTCTTAAAATAACTGCATTAAGTAAACAGAGCATCTCTTTTCCATTGGGATCACAGAAATAACAGAAATCCAACCCCAAAACAATGCTACCATCAAGTAAATGAAGACTCCATTTCTCCATTGGACTCTCAGCAGTACATCTTAGACAAGCTCCTGGCCCAAACCAGTGCATGAGGAGTCTGCTCTTACCTTCCTGAAGGTAGGTTACTCCACACAGGTAAAAACCTTGCAAGGCAAGGCTCTGGGCACTTGGGGGTGCTGGAATTAGCTATCTAAATAGCCTTAGCATTCCTCCAGGGCTTGCATAGGTCTCTTACCAGCTACATCTTGTAGAAGGTGAGCTGAGCCACTATAGCAAAGCTGAAAAGCATCCAAAAAGACAATTGATCAAGAAGGCAGCTATAGATGAAGCTGGTCTATGGGGGCTAGAGGATGCACACGTGTGCACACAGGCACCAAGAACCTGTGATGTCGGACAGACTTTGATGGAATGAGTGAGGAAGTGTAGGTCACATGTCTAGGCTCTCTCTGGCAGCTCCAATTAGTCAAAGGATTTCAAATTCTGACTGATCTTGAAATTCGTGATGAAGGTATATTCATTCAAGTAGGAGGATAGCACATGTTATAAATTTGATAGCTTAATTTATAACTTTAAAATCTTTATATGTATGGTATAGAAACCTGTTTGTAGTTTTACCTCTAACCCAACACAAGTTAGGACCCAGACCAGGCTTGTTTTTTAATTAAGACTCCAATATCCTTGAGCATGACTATGACCTTTTCACCTCAATGCAGCATGATTTGAGCAAAGGCTCTAAAAGAGTCAACTGAAGTGCCTATATACAATATGGTCCCAAGAGCTACAATATGCATGCAAAGTGTAAATATGCTACCTATGGATAGTATCAACTCAAGTCCAGCAAAAAACCTAAATGGATTATTCATGACATGAAATGTAATGATTAATATGTCCAAAGCTATGTTGCTTCCTGCCTGTGGAATAGTTTTAAATGTTGAGGTATGATTTCAAATTTTTTACTAATAAAATTTTAGCTACTTCAATAGAACCATGAATAAACAAAGAGCAAGGTAAAAAAAAATGAGTTTGCAATTTCAAAAATTTTAACATTTATAAGAAACAAGAATATGTGGTTTGAAACATGTAAAGTCAATGTCTATACAAAAAACTAAGGATGTATGGCTATCACTCCAGAAAGTACACTGAAGGAAGCAGATTTTACCATTTAAAGACTTCACCGCTATACACTTTTCTGCATGCTTGAGAGAATTCTTTGTGGCAGAGTGGACAAATAGACGATGGTAAACCAATAAAAGATGTAGAGCCTATTTGTATTAGTGTGTGGCTTGTGTTAAGGACCTAATATTTAAGCTTATCTGTACCGGATTTTATATCTGTGAGAAATTTGCTATAATTCAAAGGACCGAAAAAGATGGAATGTTGATGAGAATTCTTTAAACCTCCTTTTTAGGGGCACCTGGGTGGCTCAGTCAGTTAAGTGTCTGACTTTGGCTCAGGTCATGATCTCGTGGTTCGTGGGTTCGAGCCCTGCATTGAGCACTGTGCTGACAGCCAGCTCAGAGCTTGGAGACTGTTTCAGATTCTGTGTCTCCCTCTCTCTCTGACCCTCCCCTGCTCATGCTGTCTGTCTGTCTGTCTCTCTCCTCTCTCTCAGAAATAAATAAAACATTAAAAAAAATAAACCTTTTTAGCCAGCACCCAAATGTCCCACTAAAGTAACATGTAAATGATATTTCAAAAATAGAATACTTAGTGAATGAGAAAATCATTAAAGATGATGCTGAGACTTAAACTTTATCATTATGAAGAGTAATTTGGATACCAAGAGAAAAAAAAAAGGAGCATTCTGTGTATATTCTATGCTCCTTTTAAAAGAATCATAAAGTCAAGGATAATTTAACATCAACAGTATGGTATGAACAGCCTTCTTTTTATGCAATCATTATCGTATTTATTTAGCATTGTACAGTATATACTATGCACCAGTAGTTCTTATAGGTGCTTTATAATAACCCAAGAATTAACAATCCTCTGAGGTGGATACTTCAATAATCTATCTCACAGGTAAGAAAACTGAGGAAGAGAAGTCAAATGACCTGGCCTAGATCACACTCCAGGTACAGAGCCAGAATTCAGACCAAGGCCAACTCTCCAAAGTCTGAATTCTTTAACTGCTATGCTCTACTGACCTTTTGGGGTTTTTTTGCACTAGTCAGAACCTTATCAATGCAAGTGAAAAGAACAAATGTAACCAATTATGAGCAAAACACAGCAACAACTTTAAAAAGAAGCATAACGTATACTGGTATATGTAAGGATAAAGTTCATGGATTATTAGGTGGATTTGTTTCAAACAATGCCACTACAATGACTACTTTATTTTCTTCATTCAGTAGGTGGCAGATGGCACCAGAAATTCCATTATTAAAAGTTTTTTGTTTTGTTTTGTTTTTTTTTAGGAGAACCTGGCAGGCTCAGTCGATAGCTCATGGGACTCTTCATGTCAGGGTCATCAGTTCGAGCCCCATGTTGGGTGTACAGAATTTACTTTAAAAAACGTTTTTAAAAGAGAAAAAAAGTTTTCTATACCTACAGTCTCAGGCAAAGAGTGTCCCTCTTCTTCCATAATTCAAAACAAGTTCTCTGGAGAGCTCTCTGCTTGAGCCATTGTCCACCTCTCTAACTGGTAAGGAGAGCAGAATACAATGCTCTGGTTGGTCACCTGGGGCATTTGTCCAAGCTGTGGTTGTTGGTGACCTTGAAGTGACCTTCAACTGAATCATGTGGAATTTCTCCCACAAAAAGTTTGCTTACCACAAGAATGAGAAAGGATGCTAGGCAGGAAAAAAAACATGCAGGATATGTGAGTGAAGGTTTCTTTCACTAGGAAGCTTTCAGCCAATGTGCCAATCACACAAGCTGTTTTAAATTATCCTATCATTTAAAATATATATTCCATTGTATCCTATAGTAATTATAAGTTTTCTAAACACATTAATTTCAGTACTGTGAAATATATTTTACACAAAACCTATAGACTTTTTTACTATTTACTAGAACTTTATAAATGCAGTGAAAGAAAACTTAGATTTCCTTCTGACTACCACCATCTGATCCCGTAAGTTCACTATCTATTGTGTGAATTTTCTGAAATCAGAAGCAGCAATATTCATTAATGAACACTGCAGTGGTTTTGCTTTCAATCTTTTATCTTTTCCTTGTACTTTTCTAAAATACTTGGTCATCTAGGGACAGAATATGAGTGTGTAGGATTTTACCAGTATGGCCATACAGATGCTTTTCAGGAAAAAACTAACAAAAACAAACAAAAATCTAAAGGCATGTTTCAAAAATCAATGAAAATTATAACCAATATTCTTTAATGATTTTGCAAAGTGTGTATTTCTAAAAAAATTATCCCTTAGTTAACTTGAACTTTTCCCTGTAATTTATTTGATTACCTATTAAGCTACTTAAGAAACAAGGTTCTAAAATAGAAAGGAGTATAGGAAGGAAGCAATAAAGTAATAGCCAATTGTAACCAGTGTAGAAGAAGCAAAGTGTTACAGGAAAGCATTTTGTGCAGTATTTTTCTCAGATTCCTTTAAATGCACCCATTGATTGGAAAGACAGAATCTACTAGAGTCAGATGAAGTTTCCAATTCTACAGAAACATAATGGTCCAGGAAAAAGCTTTAAATTGCAGTAAGAGTAGTTTAGCTTAGATTGCAAAGAAATCATTGAAAAGTTAATTCTCTACACTGAAAACTTTTTAAAATGAGAATATTTTAGTGTCTGTATGTACATTTCTCACTAGCAAAACAAGAGCTCTTTTCTGACTCTAGAATTTGTTCTAATCTAATTTGAACCTTTATGAGTTTTTTCAATGCTTTCAACCTTAACTAAGAGACTGAGATTGTGTTAAACTAAGAAGCATTTTTTCCCTACACAGACATTACTTGATTATTTTATAAGATAATACATCATTTCTCTTTAACCGTAGATTCTTTCTTTCCTGAAACAAGTTTGAAATATGTAACTAATTGCCTTCCACATAACTATAGCATTTTTTGAAGATCCCGTGTACTTTAAGAGAAAATAAATGTACTTTCTTTTCTATACAGCTCAAAAATGACAAAAAAAATTTGTTCATATTTCAACAAAACAAACAAAACCTCCATTGAAACCTATTTTCTATGAGATTTTCTTCTGAAAAAAAATAATAGTTTCAATATTTCATAGGTCCTCCCAACCCCCTCTGAGATATAAGAGTGGAAGGAAAACAAATGCCACTGATTGTAAGGAATCCAAAAGTAATGGTACAGAATTTTTTAAAAATCCAAAAAGCAAAGAATACTCCCATTTTATTAGTGAATTCTTTTCCTGAGTACCTATTCGGCTCTTATAATTAGTCTAGCTATATATCATCTAGGAATGTACAAAGAACCAAAGTAAATGCTTACAAACGATAAACAATTGCTGACAACAGAGTTTGTTAATGGTTTTGTAACCAATATGAGATTCAAGTACCAAGAGAGCTATGTTTTAAAGAGAATTATTCAGCAATTAGTTTTTAGGACATAGAAAACAGAAGAGGAACTAAACAGTAAGAGCACCTGGGAAGGCAAGGAGACTGGAGCTTGCATTTATTAAGTCCCACACAGTAAGAACTGTGATTTACATTTTGGTTGTAAGACCTAATTTCCCTCCATACTGGTGATTCAATGGGCTGGAGGTCATGATATGTTCAAAAGTAGACCAAGACAGAAAGTCACCAGGTTGGGATGATGCTCTACAAGCTAGAGCAGTTTGGTATTGAGGAAAAAAGAAGAGGACATTTAGACTAATTACTTTATGAAATGGGTGAAGGAGGAAGAGCTGGATAAAATAATGCATAGAAGCAACAAAATTCATATTGAAGATTTTAACAATCCATGGGTCAATTCCAATATTCCAAGCCAGAAACCAACTGTGATGACAAAAGAGATTCCAAGACAATGAAAACAAAGGGTAAGACCAAACACAGGTGTGCCTGCAAGTTGTAATACAGACTGAATAAAAGAAAATTGGGCTGCTACACAACTCCTTTTAACAACATATCAGAGTAGTGTTACGTCAAGTAAACCAAGAGTATTTTGTCAAAAGCACTTTAATTTGAAGCAATCGAGGCTCGTGCAATCAGGCTGCCATAGGAAAGACAAGAGATGGACCACTGCTCCCTTCCTAACCCTGCGCTAAGGTCATAAAGGAGAATTTACAATAAAGACTTTGAGCCAAATCCCCAGAGGGAGAAGGGATACAGCATTCCCTTTAAGCAAGCTGCAAATTAAAAGGACTGTATAAAACCAAACTGTTCACAACTCAAGGCAGATAGAAAAGAAAACCCAATAAGGAAAATAGGCCCTTAATATCTGTTAAAACAACAAACCTAAGAATACACTTTACAGAAATAAAATCACCACAAGGGTGAAAATGCCACACTTCCTCACGCTAGTTAAAAACTAAACTCATCATATTTACTTATGAAATCTGGAATCTTAGTTAAATTTTGAAGGGCATAATTATGAGACCTCAGTAAACAGAGACAGCCAAGGAGAATCTACCTCTACTATTTTGGAACAGATAGAGCTAGTTAAAGTTGTCCCAATGCATTCATATAAAAACTCATGGAATAAACCTACCACATAAAAATGAAACTAATTATAAAATGCAAAGTACAGGTGCAAAAGTATGCCTTTGAAGCTGTATTAAAACAGCAAAATAAAACTGGACAAAAAGTGCTCTGCTCTCTCAAAATAATTAGTAATAAGCATTATTAATAAGCAAATTAGTAATAAGCAAATATACTTACATAAAGACAAAAACTTATATTTAGCACATGATCATGTGGATAAAGCTAAAAAGAAAAACTTTTAAGCTCTGAAGAGTTTTATATGGTATTAGAAGATATACAGGCTTAGAAGCTATTGAAAAGCCAAGTAAACAGGGCACCTGGTGGCTCAGTCTGTTCAGCACCCACCTCTGGATTTTGCCTCAGGTCATGATCCCCAGATGGTGGGATCAAGCCCTGTGTCAGGCTGCAGTGAGTGTGGAGCCTGCTTAAAGAGTTCCTCTCTGCCTCTTTTCCTTGCTCACATTCTCTCTCTCAAATTAACAAAAAAAGTACAATCAACAATATCAAAGTTCCATCACTGCTTTGGATGAGAGGTTTTATGAATCACCCAGAATATGGTCTAAGGAACAAATGAAACACTTTGAGAAGCAGAAACTTAATATTTGGGAATAAGATTTCCTGCAAAAGAAAACAGATAGGATGAAATAACCAAAAGTGCACTAAGAGAACATATTTCGGATCAAATCTACAGCTAAAAAATCTTCATTATTCACCTGGTAAAATTGTTCATTTTTTTAAGTTGGTTTATTTTGAGGGAGGGAGAGAGAGAGAAAGAGAAAGAGAACACAAGTGGAAGAGGAGCAAAGAGAGAGAGGGATAGAGAGATCCCAAGCATCCCAAGCTGTGCCATCAGCCCAACACAGGGCTCAATCTCACCAACCATGGGATCATGACCGGAGAGATGAAATCAAGAGTCCAGCACTTAACCGACTGAGCCACCAGATAACCCAAAATATTCATTTTTGAGAGCAAAGGAAAAAACAAGCCTCTAAGCTTCTACAGGGTAAAAAAATTCACCTATGAAGAGCAGAAATTTGATCACATAGCATTTAATGCAGTCAAGATGAAAAAAACCTATGTAATCTCTACTAACATTTGTTCATATTAAAAGGAGAAGATTCCAATTTATGACATCTATGGTTTAACAAATTGCCATTCTGGAAAATCAGCAATAGAAGGAAATTTTTCAGATAAAAATGTGGTATCAAAAGCAAATCATTTATGTGCCATTGCAGGGGAAGGAAGTATTTGAAGTTATACACCAGTAAATTAATCAAAATAAGTAGCTAATGAAAAAGGTATGTGTTAGGGGCAATTAAATGTGTGCACATGTATGCACACATGTGTGCAAGTGTCCATGCATATGTATGTGTTCATGTGCATAAGTATTTGTGAAGAATCATAATGATTATGGAAAATATGTTGCAAAGGTTAAGTTTGATAAGAGTGAAGAAATTGGAAGTTTGCCAGTATTTTATCGAAAAGAGGAAAACTGACAGTTATTGAAGCTGCTACTTTTGAGTATACCAAACCCGCAAAGTTTTTTAAATTCTTAAAATTTATCTCTAGCAATTTGGAGACCGTCCAAATTACAAAAGGGAAAAATATCAAAGAAACTCTAGCTATAAAAGAAAACAAAGCAGAGAGATAAGGGGCATTAAAGAAAGGTTGCCGTAACAGTAAGAGACAAATCCAAATTTAAGGTGAAAGCTTCAAAGGAACAAAGAATGTTACTTTTATGTATGAAAGGGAAATGCTCAAAGGCTGTAACTGTCATCAACTTTTATGCATCAAATAAAGCATAAAACAAAGCAAAAAAAAGTGTTGAAAATAAAAGCTGACATTAACAGAAACATAATAATGCAGTAAGAGCTCCCTAAACTGACTCTCTAGATTAACTGGCAATTTCTATTCCTCTGAAAAACATGCTGACTTATCTGCAGAAGTCCAAACACTAACCAGTGATAAGTTGCTCCCACTGGATGCTCTATTCATCTACTCCCGCTAATTCAACTGTATGCTTACCATGGGTTAGCCACATTTGTTCCCAAGCATGCTTACGTCTATTGTACTTGATATTGAACCTGCTACTGTATATTAAATATATACAAATATATATTATGTATCAAATATATGTGAAAATACAGTTTATACTTAATTAAAACTTAAGGAGTTTGTCCAACCTCAATCAACATGGCTTTCTTCAACAGTTCTGTCAAATTAGGTGTGGAGACACAAATGTAAATTATTGGGGTATCAAGTATTATTTGTAAAAACCTAGACCTGTTGTTCTATACTCAGATCAATTTCGAAAATGTCTCTGAACTCTCCACTTTAAAAATTCAATATGCTAGACCTTACATAAGAGATATGGTGTAAGCCGCATAAATATTAGAACTCCAAATTAGGGCCCACACTCCAAGACTTTGGCCCTACATCAAGTAAGGGCCTACTATCAGCAAGTAAACAAAAAACAAAAACAAAACAAAAAGAAAAGGAAAAAAGTTCTCAATACATATACATTATTTTTCTTTATCGCTGGTCTTAATAGACATTTTGGATGAATTGTTCATTTCAGTCCTGCTTGTATTAGGTAAGATTTTCTTTCATGAAACATTTTAATATCCTTTCTCAGTATTTGACAAAGTAGTCAAAATGATACTATGGAGAACCTGACTAATAATAAATAATTTAAAATTTTTGTTTTAGAAATTTATTCCTAGACTTACTCTCTGCAAAGAAATAATACTCCCTTCAAAATGCCCCCTGGCCATTTAGGAAAAGTGGCCACATATTAGACCAATTATTTAAATATAATTTTTTAAATTAACAATATTATGTCTACATTCTTTGATTATGGCACAATGATCCTGAAACAAGAGTTCTTTTGTGTTTGAGGTACAGAGAGTTCAGACTGAGCAGAATGGACTTGAGGCCACTAAAAGGACTTAGGCTCAAACTGTGGAGTTTCACTAAAGAATTGATTTTTTTTTTTTTTTTTTTGCTTTGTGTTTACCCCATCAAGTTAAAAAACAAACCTTTTGTATGGATTTTAGTAAATGTATAGAGTCATGTATCCACCACTCCAGGATACATAGAATAGTGTTCTATGTGTTTTAACAGTTTCTAGCTGGGCACCTGGGAGGCTCAGTCTGTTAAGTGTCTGACTTTGGCTCAGGTCATGACCTCATGGTTTGTGGGTTTGAGCCCCACATTGGGCTCCGTGCTGACAGCTTGGAGCTGGAGCCTGCTTCAGATTCTATGTCTTCCTTTCTCTGACCATCCCCTGCTCATGCTCTCTCTCTCTCTCTCTTTCAGAAATAATTAAAACATTAAAAATTTAAAGAAAAACAGTATGGGACAGCTTCACTGAAAATAGGATGACAAAGTCAAGAACATAAATAGAGTCAAGAGGCTATCACTAACAAAGTAAGGGAATATGTGCTTTGACAACCATGGTAGCAGGAGAGGTGGCTTAAGATTTTTGTATTCAACATGTGTAATTTTCACGTTGAGCCTGCTTGATGTGCTGTCAGATTGGATGTGCATTGAAAGGTAAACAGGGTATTCAAGATACTCAAGCATGAATCTAAGTTATTTTTTAGAAGTAAAGGATGATGTCGATTTTGAGATGGGGATGACAAGATGAAGAGTCAGGCTGAGACATGTTAGTTCTGAATTGTCATTAAGGCATTCAAATAAATGCAATGGCATTTAGCATTTTGGATATCACTGGTGATCACCACAAACATTCTCAAAAGAATTCTGGGTGTGAAATCTGATTGGAGTAGATTCAGTCCGGAAGAGAAGGAAGAATTGGAGTCACTGCACAGAACCAAATCTTTAAGAGCTTTACTATAAATGAGAGAAATGGGTTAGTAGCTAGGAAAAAATTAGAGGCAGTTTGTTTCATTTTGTTAAGAGAAATCACTATAGGCTCATGGAAAAGTTCAAAAGAAAGAACTGATGATGCAGGAATAAAAAGGAGAATCACCAGAAAGCTATTTAAAGGATAAGGGAATGAAGTCTTCTGCACAAACAGAGGCATTTCCTTTGCTAGGGATTTAGACCATTCATTCACATAAAAGAGTTAAGGCAGAACATGGGAAATTTTATATATGTAGGTAAAAACTGGAGAAGGGATAAACCATGGCAAATTGTCTTCTAATTGTTTTTATTATTATCAGCAGAGAAGTTTAATGAGAGAAGAGGTGATAAAGGTTCTAGAGGAAGGAAAAAGTCTAAAAAGTTATGTAAGGAATGAGGGAGTGAATATACAAGGGAAATGCAAATGGTTATTGGGCATCATTGAGACCCACTTAAGGGAGTCAAATTTAAAATGAGATCTGTCAACGTGGAAAGTTGTTCTCCAACTGTGCTCCACTTTTCATGCATGGGCATGGGTGCTACAAACAGTTGGATTTAACTACAGGCAGGCAGTATACTGAAACAAGAGAGATGTAAGGGAACTGTGGTTTTAGATCAAAGGAATGATTATAATGATGAAACATGGAATTGTCACAGAAGAAAAGATGGGAGGAAAGGTGGTAGATGAGCTCATTTCAAGTCTCTGAGTGTAAAAGGATTGTTGGAGCTAAACCATTCAAGGGAGTCAGCTGGAGTTAAAAGGGATGGTCAAACAAGGAGGAGCTAGAAATTGAAATGATTCAAGAGGTAGCATTAATAATAATGACAAAAATCTAGGCTATAAACAGGAGTGAGTGGCAGAATTAAGACCAGTGTCTTTGAAGGATATAAGACCAAAAATATTGGAGAATCTTGTAAATGTTAGCATCACCAAAAATTAAGATAGCTGTGGCTTTGGAGGAAGAAATGGATATAGGAGCTGAATTCTTCAGAAAACGAAAAGAAATGACATACAGACAGTAGAGGACTTTAAGAAGCAGAAGTAATGAGTGGTAGAATATTTAACAGGAGACTCAAAACTCAGCGTTTCTTTCTTTAGCTAGGCAGGAAGGAAATTATTCTGTATATATCAATGAGGAACTAAGGGAAGTCCTACTTCTCTTCCATCTCAATAGCTTGGGATGGCTTTTCCTCCATAGTTGCTTTGGCACTTGGAGAGGAGAGCACCCAACCTAGAGAAGCTGTTTCAGTGTAAAGTCGGTGGCATGGCCACTTTAGGGAGAGAAAGGTCTGAGTGAAGATCTTCAGTTTGGCTACAATGGCATGGAAGGAATCCAGAAATTCTCAGATGCCCTAAGGAGGACAGTGGAAGGTAACTGATCAGATTATCTGGTGATTGATGGGATGACTAGCAGGAGTTAACACCTATATCTGAAAGCCTCAGACCATGTAGGCGGGTAAGCCAAAAAGAATCCCAGCCAAACGTCTGTGGCAGCCACTGCACTTGGCAAAACTGAGGCAGGGTCAAAATGGCAGGTAGGACCATAAGTCCTGTCCAAGCCAAGAGAGGAGAAACCTCTTCTTCTTCAGCCTCCAAATCTGACACAGTATGCCAGCATATCTAACTGTGACAGGCTGTAAGAACTGCTGCAGAACTCATCAACGAATCCAGAGAGTAGCACAAGGACACACACACACACACACACACACACACACACACACACAAAGACTACAGCCCTTTTTCTGATGCCATGGGAGACTCAGAACCTTTTTACACTCAGACTCCATTTTGGGCAGAAACATGAAAAGCAAGTAGAATCCTGAACCCCTGAACATAAACCTGAAGGGGACGATTTTAATCCAGTCAGTAGCTTGTGCCCAAGATCAGATCACTTGTGAGAAATGAAAAAGCTGGGTCTTTGTATATCTGAAGGTGGAGACCTTTGTAGGGCATACATTGAGTGCTTAAATAAAGTATCTTCATACAGAGTTATAGATAGGGGAGACCAAATTAGCTTTACCCTAGCTATGAAATCAGTCTTGAATATTGCATTAAAAACATAGTTCTGACACTATGGTCTGTTTTGAAGAGGATTTAGGTCAGTGGTAGGAAGCACATAAAACCACACTGTGGTAATGATGGTCAAACAGGAGAGGCTCACAACATAACTGAGAAAAGTCAGATCAAATGGTGAAATATCACAATACCATAATTCTAGGTCAGTGGCAGGGGGCCACTTCTTCCTCCTGGGAACTGGATCCTATCTGGGCCAAGAGTCCAGGCTTGTGCAGGTTCACTGGCAAAAAATGTGCTGGGTTGAGCAGTGGAGGTAGATCAAGCCCATGGTCCTCTGCGTCAGTGTGTCGGACAAGCCCAGACACCCTGACAGAGTCGTGCTTAATGTACAGGTTGATGGTAGATAATTCCTTTTTCACTAACGGGTCTTTTATGACTCCGGATTTAAGATTCTGACATAGCAAAAAAAAACCATATTTATACATGAAAAGAACAATCATAAAGCCTGAAGATTTAAAAAAAAAAAAACCCTCAAATCTTTTTCAGTCTTCTGAAAAAAAAAAAAAAAGTGATGAAGAACAATCTCAATTAAACACTGTTGAAATAAAAGTTCTTTCCTAGTGTTCTATTGTTCTTGTTAATATGTCCAATGATCCCATTAGTAATAACTAACATCTACCAGTGCTTAGCATTTTCCAGGCACTAGGCTATGACATTTACATACATTATATCCTTCGATTCTTAGAACAATCCATGAAGGTGGTATTGGTTGTATCATCATCTTATAGATAGAACTGAGCTTCAGTGACAGATTTAGAATATGCTCATTAAATAGGTTACTATGAAACAGCAATTTGAAACCAAGAATCTTCATTTCAGAGCCCAAATTCTTTACCAGTGAATAGTAATACCTCCCATATGATTTTTATAAGACTAAGTACATAAAAGGCATTTTGTGTATCTCACCTTGTGTATGCCTTCAAACAACCATGTGAGGTAGGGACTAGTATTATCCTTATTGTTCAAGGAACAAAACTAAGATTAGACACTTACTGAGCCCAAGGCAATCTCTATCAACAGGGAAATGGAGAATCAAATTTGAGAAGAGAATGTAAGCTCCTGTTCATAATATACACTCTCTTGTGATTTATTAGTGATTTTTTATGCATAATTTTACAGAAAACCAAGTATCTGCAAATCTAATACAAACATAACAAAAAAACATACCTTCCAAACCTGACTAATTGAATGACTAGGTCACCTTTTCTCTACCAATTAGCCAATATGTGAATATGTGTCATATTTATATTACATATTGGTAGAGGCATACCTCACCATAAATCTGTCTTCTTCCCCAGGTGCCATTGCCCAATTTGACTAGTCTCTTTGTTGAAAGACTAACCAGAGAGAAAAGCACCCTATTCTTCACTCACCAAGTGACACAGAAAGTTTAAAAGAAAAACAAAGTAAGACGTAACTTTAGGTAGCAACCAGGCATCTTGACTGCTCAGGAGTAGCCCAACGTACATCCCCTATCCCAGTGGCCTGTCCTGTTTAACATTTCTCCAAGACAAAAGTGTCATAAATGGTAGTATATATCATATGATCACTCCAATCAAAAGTGCAGGAAGATTGAGTTTCTCCTCCTTTCTGAACTCCCAATTTAGGAAAGTCGTCAGTCACACTGTCATCCATGCCTGGGACTCAGGTAGCCTTACTGCAGAGATCCAGGCTGGGATAAGGCCGAGGTTTGGAGAAGGATGGGGTTGGAGAGGCAGCACTGGACACAATCAAGTTCTCGTTACCGAGGCACCTCTGCACAACCCACACTCCAAATCTGTCTCTACATATCTTCTAGATTTGAAAGTTAGTTTTAAAATTGGTTCTCAAGAGAAAACAGAACTGTATAGATGAACATGCATTTTATTGGCAAAATTTTAGCATTCACTGCTTTAAATGTGAAGAATATGTATATTTATAATTTAATACAGTAAGATTGATACTTTATTGAGAAATAAACAAAATCTATGGTAGCATATTCTCAAAATACTTCATTTTCCTCTGTTTAATATTTAAGGAACCATAAATACATGCAGAATGGATTTTCAGCTTTTTAAAACTGTTTTTATTTTCATCATTTCATTTGTTCCCCTAGAACATCTGGTAGAAAACAGGAAAGATAAAATTCTCCTATTACTGATGTTTTTTTAAAATTGCATCTGGGCCTTAGTGTCAATAATACATATCTTAGAAACCAGAAATATTCCCTTTAAACAAAAACCCATCATAAGTTTGAGCAAAATGGTGGTGGTTCTGTGTCATTTTTTATTTCCAATCTTCCAATCCCATTTAAAAAGCTAACAAAAATCAAGGTTACTGCTAATTGGTTCCGGGTTTCTTTTGTGGGTGATAAAAATGTTCCAAAATCATGCAAAAGTTGCACAACTCTGTTCATACGCCGAAAATCATTGGTATAGGAACAATGAATGGATCAATTAAAGGATATGGGAATTATTGTTCAATCAAGCTGTTATTTGTCAAAGGCTAACTGGGTTATTATGGTGAGTTAAAGGAGGCCACCGTTCTCAGGCATTCCTACCATCAAAAGGCAGATCTATTTGCCTTGCCCTTGAGTTGAGGCTGGCCTATGACTGCTTTGAGTTACAATAGGCAAAAGAGACATTATGTCATTTTCAGGTCTAGCTTTTAAGAGATCGGGATGCTTTCATCTTGGTCTCCTGAAGACTTTAGTGGCTATATAAGAACTTCAAATACCTTGGGGCTACTCTAGTCTGAAGAAGCCTATGTGAGCCATGTGGAGAGACAAAGAGAGGCCTGGCAAGGCCTCAGATGTTCCGACTCTCAACCATTCTAGTCATCTCACCTGGAGTTCAAACACTGTGACACAGAGAAAAGACACCCTCACTGTGCCATGCCTGAATCCATGACCCAAACATATCAATAATTAATTGTTGTTCTAAGGCAATACACTTGGGCATATTTTTTATGCAGCGATAAACAGATTATAAAACAGGGTGATAAATTATCCTGTAAAGCCCAGCATAAAAGTATATTTAAAACACTGCAGCATCAAGATCCTAGGGAAATAACAGAGCTAGGCTGGAATAAACAAAAGGAATACAAGGAGAACACGGGCGGGCTCTAAAAACCAAGGAAGCCAGGAATCACCAACCAGTATTCATTCTCAAAGAGCTCTTCACTCAGAGTGGAAGACTCAAATGGCCAAACAGAGGACAGTCCTAAGGACTGGGAAACTTCACAAGTTCCTGTTAGTAGGTGTACACAAGTGGACTGCAGAAAAGGAAGGATGTTGGGGCAGCCTGAAGCAGCCAGGATTTCAATAATCAAAACTTTAAATAAACAGAGAAATTGGTCAGAGCAGATCACCACTTCTTCAGGGTATGAAAAAGAAAGAAGATTAACATCCTAACAACAAGAACAACAAAAGCTGCAGAGGTGATCTCAGAACGAATTAACGATATATCGATGCAGATAAGTTTTTTTTAATTTATTACAGTGAAACAGAAGAGGAAACTTAGTTTCGAAGCTGGAAAAGCAATTGTGACCTTTATTTCTGCTAAAGAGGCACTTCCTCCTCAAATACAGGAAATTCTGTCCTCCTTAATATCACCAATGAACAAAATTGCAGTTAAACCCAATTAAGAGGAGACGGCAAGATGGCAGAGAAGTAGGGAGCTCCATACATCTCACTCACCCCCATATCTCACACAGAGAAGGCCTGAAGCCATAAGAACCCTTACAGAATCCGGGAATTTGGGAGGAAAAGAAGACAGAGTCCACGGAGAAAAGCTTCTAGAGTGAGTGCAAACTGGGGAAGATAAAAATCAGGCCGGACCAGAAACACAGAGGGAGGGGGGGAGATTAGAGGGGAAAAAAGGAGTGGCCGAAACTGCTCAAGACACTGTCCCTATTGCTGGAGAAGGGAAACACCTTGGCTGGGAACACAAGGGATCCAGTTTCCTGCTGTCCAGGTGACCCTAGACGGGACACACTCATCCCAGGCGACCCCCGGGGAAACTGCTCCCTACTCACCAGCTCGACCTTGAGGGGACACGCGGCAGCCGCGCCTTTGTGCTTCTGGCTCGGCTGGATCCCTAGTGGGGAGGTGAAAGGCTTAAAACTTCTGAGACATTTGCCCGGAAGTTTATATTTCGGGTGACAGGACATAGAGGGACCCGGTTTCCTGCTGTTCAGCTGACCCTAGGCGGGATGCACTGGTCCCAGGCGACTCCGGGTGAAACTGCTCCTTGCTTGCCTGCCCAGCCTGGAGGAGACAAGAGCAGCGGCTTCTGGCTCGATCCCCAGGGGGAAGGCGAGAGGCTTGAAACCGCTCTGAGGGGCTCGCCTGTGAGTTTATATTTTGGGCAATTTCAGTGGGGCAAGCAAACTGAGATCTGGAAACGAGGCCTGGCCTGGGATATACAGCACAGCCCACCTTGGCTACGCCCCTGACACAGGGAGTTTACACACCCAAAAAAACTGAATTACAATGCTTGGTTCAAGAAGGGACTGAGGCGCCGCCACTCTGCTCTCCACAACCGCCAAGGCAGGACTCCAGCTGGACGCACTGGACCAAACCACTCCCTCCTCCTGCTAGAGGGCTGCTATCTTCTTCTTTTTTTTTTTTTATTACCCGAGCTGGGGCAAGACCAACATGGATGCACTGCCCTGATTAACTCTGTTCACTGGATTGCTTAAACAGTCACATTTAATCCATTCTCTAGATGTAAATTCTTCACCTACCTACCTTTTCATGTCTTTCTCTCTGGTATAATCAGACTATATAGTTTCTCTGGATAGCGTCATCGTCATTTCTTTCCCCTCTTCTCCAACCATATTCCATTCTTTCTCTCTTTGAAAAAAGGCTCTTATTTCTTCTGCCTGCTCATTTCATTTCCAATCTCACTTCATCCCCACCCCGTCATTTCTCTCTCTATGCTCTTCCACCAGCGCTGCATTAACCCAGCTATGTATTTGTAGCTGGGAAATCTGGTTACATGCTTTAAACCATTCTTTGTCCATCGGTTTTCTTCTTTTTCCCTTTTCTTTTCTTCTTTTTGATCTTTTTAGGTATTTTTTATTTTCTGTTATTCGCCTTCCCTCCTCCATCTTTTCTCTTAACTTTTGCGCTTTCCCTCTTGGTTTGCAGGTTAGTTGGATTTGTCTGTGCGTTTGTGTGCCTCTGCTCCCTGTGTGTTTGTCAGTCTGTTTTCATCTCCAGGGCTACCTCAAGAAACAAGCCAAAGTACACATGGTGGAGAGTCCCAAAGACCACTACGAGTAGGAAAATAAAATAACCAAGGTCTCAACAAGAGACCAAGAAATACCGTTCAAAGAACACTTTCTAAATGGACAGGACCTGAACAGTCCAAGAGTCTTCTTGGGTACAGCAGCGCTCACAGGTGCAGAAAGCATAACAAGTTTTTAAAACTAACAGATAGAAAGCTAACCAAAATGATGAAACCAAAGAGCTCTCCTCCAAAGACATTCCAGGAAGAACTGACAGCTAAAGAACTGCTCAAAGCAGATATAAGCAACATAACTGAACAACAGTTTAGAACAATAATCATAAAATTAATCACTGGGCTTGAAAAAGGCATAGAAGACATCAGAAAACCTATGGCTACAAACACCATGGAGCTTAAAAATAGTTATGATGAATTTAAAAATGCAATAAATGAGATACATAATGAACTGGAGGCATCCAAAGCATGGATTGAAGAGGCAGAAAGGAGGATAAGTGATGTAGAAGACACCATTATAGAAAAAGAAGAAACTGATAAAAACAAATAAACTGATCCATGAACATGAAAGAAGAGTTCGAGAACTCAGCAATACAATCATATGGAACAATATCCGCATCATATGAATCCCAGAAGAAGAAGAGAGAGGGAAAGGTGCTGAAGGAGTCCTGGAACAAATTATAGCAGAGAACTTCCCCAATCTGGGGAGGTAAGTAGATGTTGAAATTCAAGAGGCACAGAGAACTCCCTCAGACATAACTTGAATTGATCTCCTGCATGACGTTATCATAGTGAAACTAGCAAAATAGAAGGACAAAGAATTTTGAAAGCACCAAGGGAGAAAAGGGCCCTAACATACAAAGGGAAACCTATCAGAGTGGTGACAGACCTATCTACTGAAACTTGGCAGGCCAGAAAGGAATGGCAGGAGATCTTCAATGTGATGAACAGAAAAAATATGCAGCCAAGAATCCTCTATCTGGCAGGCCTGTTATTCAGAATAGAAGGAGAAATAAAAGTCTCTCCAAATAAACAAAAATTGAAAGAATTTGTCACCACTAAAACAGCCCTCCAATAAATCTTGATGGGGACTCTCTGAGGGAAGTGATGCGAGGAACGCAAGATGCTAGAGACCCCACCACAAGCATGAATCCCACAAAAGACACAATGACTCTAAACCCATATATTTCAATAATATCACTGAATTTAAATGGACTAAGTGCCCCAAAAGACATAGGGTAGCAGAATGGATAAAAAAAACTAATAATAAAATAAAATACATCTATTTGCTGTCTACAAGAAACTCATTTTAGACTGAAAGACACCTTCAGATTGAAAGTAAGGGAATGGAGAAATATCTATCATGCTACTGAAGTAGAAAAAAAAAAGCTGGAGTAGCTATACTTATATCAGACAAACTAGACTTTAAAGACAGTAACAAGGGATGAAGAAGGGCATTATATAATAATTAAAGGGTCTATCCATCAGGAAGAGCTAACAATTATAAATGTCTACGCACCAAATATGGAAGCACCTAAATACATAAAACAATCACAAACAGAAACAGTCTTATCGATAAGAGTGTGCTAATAGCAGGGGACTTTAATACTCCACTTATAGCAATGGACAGATCAACTAGGCAGAAAATCACTAAAGAAACAATGAATTTGAATGACACATTGGACGAGATGGATTTGACAGATGTATTTAGAACTCTACATCCTGAGGCCAGAGAACTCACTTTCTTCTCAAGGGCAAATGGCACATTCTCCAAGACAGATCACATATTGGAACATAAAGCAGCCCTCAATAAATATAAAAGAATTGAGATCATACCATGTACACTTTCAGATCACAATGCTATGAAAATTGAAATCAATCACAGAAAGAAGTCTGGAAAATCTCCAAAAACATGGAGGTTAAAGAACAGCCTACTAAAGAATAAATGGGCCAATCATGCAATTGGAGAAGAAATTTAAAAATACATGGAAACAAATGAAAATGAGAATACAACAATCCAAACTCTATGGGATGTGGCAAAAGCATTCCTAAGAGGAAAGTACATTGCACCCGAGGCCTATTTCAAGAAATTAGTAAAAGCGCAATTGCAAAATCTAACAGCACACCTAAAGCAACTAGAGGGAGAGCAACAAGAGCATCCCAAACCAAGTAGGAGAGAAATAATAAAAATCAGGGCAGAAATAAACAATATAGAATCCAAAGAGACAGTTGAACAGATCCATGAAACCAAGAGTTGGTTTTTTGAAAAAGTAAACAAAATTGACAAACCTCTCGCCAGGCTTCTCAAAAAGAAAAGAGAGAGCACTCAAATAGACAAAATCATGAATGAAAATGGACTGATTACAACCAACCCCTCAGAAATACAAGCAATTATCAGGGAATACTATGAAAAACTATATGCCAACAAACGGGACAACTTAGAAGAAATGGACAAATTCCTAAGCACACACTCACTACCAAAATTCACACGGGAAGAGATAGAAAACCTGAACAGACCCATAACAAGTGAGGAAATCAAATCAGTTATCAAAAAGTTCCCAACAAATAAGAGCCCTGGTCCAGATGGCTTCCTTGGGGATTTCTACCAGACATTTAAAACAGAATTAATACCCATTCTTCTCAAACTATTCCAAAAAACAGAAATCGAATGAAAACTTCCAGACTCATTTTATGAAGCCAGCATCACTCTGATTCCCAAGCCAGACAGAGACCCAGCAAAAAAGGAGAACTATAGGCCAATATCCTTGATGAATACAGATGTAAAAATCCTCAACAAGATATTTGCAAATTGAATCCAACAGCACATAAAAAGAATTATCCACCAAGATCAAGTGGGATTCATTCCTGGGTTACAGGGCTGGTTCAATATTCACAAGTCAATCAGTGTGATACACCACATCAACAAAAGGAAAAGATAAAAAAAATCATATGATCCTGTCAATAGACACAGAAAAACCATTTCACAAAATACAACATCCCTTCTTAATAAAGACCCTCGAGAAAGTCGGGATAGAAGGAACTTATTTAATATCATAAAAGCCATCTATGAGAAGCCCTCAGCTAACATCATCTTCAACGGGGAAAACCTGAGAGTTTTCCCTGAGATCAAGAACATGACAGGGACTTCCACTCTCACCACTGTTGTTTAACATAGTGCTGGAAGTCCTAGCATCAGCCATCAGACAACAAAAGGAAGTCAAAGGCATCAGAATCGGCAAAAAGGAAGTCAAACTTTCACTCTTCGCAGATGACATGATACTTTACATAGAAAACCCAGCAGACTCCACCATAAGCCTACTAGATCTGATCCAAGAATTCAGCCAAGTTGCAGGGTACAAAATCAACGTACAGAAATCGGTTGCATTTTTATACACCAACAATGAAGCAACAGAAAGAGAAATCAAGAAATGGATCCCATTCACAATGCACAAAAAAACATAAAACACCTAGGAATAAACCTAACCAAGGAGACAAGAGATCTGTATGATGAAAACTATAGAAAACTTATGAAGGAAATTGAAGAAGACACAAAGAAATGGGAAAACAATCCATGCTCATGGGTCAGAAGAATAAATATTGTTAAGATGTCATTACTACCCAAAGCAATCTACACATTCAATGCAATCCCTATCAAAATTACACCAGCATACTTGTCAAAACTGGAACAAACTATCTTAAAATTTGTATGGAACCACCAACGACCTCGAATAGCCAAAGTAAATATTGAAGAAAACCAAAACGGGAGGTATCACCATCCCAGACTTTAGCCTCTACTACAAAGCTGTCATCATCAAGACAGTATGGTATTGGCACAAAAACAGACACATAGACCAATGGAACAGAATTGAGAACTCAGAATCGGACCCAAAAGTATACAGCCAACTAATCTTTGACAAAGCAGGAAAGAGTATCCAATGGAAAAAGACAGCCTCTTTAACAGATGGTGTTGGGAGAACTGGACAGCAACGTGCAGAAGAATGAAATTAGATCATTTTCTCACACCACACACAAAAATAAACTCAAACTGCATAAAGGACCTGAACGTGAGACAGGAAACCATCAAAACCCTAGAGGAGAAAGCAGGAAACAACCTTCTTGACCTCCACTGCAGCAATTTCTTGCTTGACACATCCCCAAAGGCAATGGAATCAAGAGAAAAAATAAACTATTGGGACCTCATCAAGATTAAAAGCTTCTGCACGGCACAGGAAACAATCCATAAAACTAATAGACAACCAATGGAATGGGAAAAGATAGTTGCAAATGACATATCAGATAAAGGGTTAATATCCAAAATCTATAAGGAACTGGCCAAACTCCACACCCTTAAAACAACCCAGTGAAGTTGAACATGTACCCCAATGTTCATAGCAGCACTCTCAACAATAGCCAAAACATGGAAAAGCCTAAGTGTCTCTCAACGGACAAATGGATCAAGAACATGTGGTTCATCTATACAATGGAATACTACAGGGCAATGAGGAAGAATGAAATCTGGCCATGTGTAGAAACAGGGATGGACCTTGAGGGTGTTATGCTGAGCAAAATAAGTCAGGCAGAGATGGACAGCTACCATATGTTTGCACATATAGGAGGATTAGGAGGAAGTTAACGGAGGACTGTGGAGGAGAAGAAGGAGAGAAACGGGGTGGGGAGAGGGAGGGATGCAAACCATGAGAGACTCTTGAATGTTGAGAACAAACTGAGGACTGATGGGTATGGAGGAGGGGGGAAGGTAGGTGATGGGCTTGGAGGAGGGCACTTGTGAGGTTGAGCACTGGGTGTTATATGGAAATCAACTTGACAATAAATGATTTAAAAAAATACAATTAAGGGGCGCCTGGGTGGCTTAGTCGGTTAAGCGTCTGACATTCGCCTGGGTCATGATCTTGTGGTTCGTGGGTTCGAGCCCCGCGTCGGGCTCTGTGCCGACTGCCAGCTCGGAGCCTGGAGCCTGTTTCAGTCTGTGACTCCCTTTCTCTCTGACCCTCCCCTGTTCACGCTGTCTCTCTCTGTCTCCTAGAAATAAATAAAACATTAAAAAAATAAATAAAAATAAAAAATAAAAAAAATACAATTTAAACTATTACAAGATAAAAGGTGAAATCCAAATTATATACTAATTGTATACTTTTGAAATACTTATACTTTTATATACTTATGAATATTAAATCACATCACAAAAATTATGACTAGAGAACATATACGGGAACAAAAAGTTAAAACCTAATATCACCAAAAAAATTAAGAAAATTATAGAAATTATCAAATAAAATATCAGTCTGAACTTACAACATCATAAATGTTGAGGCATTAAGGATGGTAAAGCAACAGACTTGTGTAAGAAGACAAATGAAGATTACACTAAAAGGTATCCAAGTAGCATCACTGTAGAAATAAAGAGGAAAAATAAGGGGCACCTGGGTGGCTCCATCAGTTAGGTGTCCACTTTGGCTCAGGTCATGATCTTATGATTCTTGGGTTCAAGCCCCTCTTCAGGCTCTTTGCTGACAGCTTGGAGCCTGGAGCCTGCTTCAGATTTTATGTCTCACTCTCTATCTGCCCCTCCCGTGCTTATACTCGGTCTCTTTCACTCTCTCTCAAAAATAAACATTTTTTTAAATTACCAAAAAAAAGGCAAAATAAAAATGTAAGAAAGGCATGAATAAAATTTCTAACAATTGGACAGCATAGTAAGTATAGCAGACAGGGAAAAACAATGCAGCATAGAATTATCAAAAGCTCTTAAAAGAAAGTCCAAATTAGTGGAACAGAATACTGACAACTCTAATGGAAAGAAATTTTCCTGAAATAAAGAGAACAAACTCACATATTTAACAAGGATTTAATAGGAATCAAATATAAATTTTCCAACTGAAATATACTATCACGAAAACTTAAAAAAAAAAAATTGATGCGTGTGTTCAACAGTAGAATGGAGGGAATAGAGTGAAGTGAAATATGAAGCAATAGAAATTATTCAATATGAATAGAAAGAAGAAGACTTTAAACAGAAGTATCTGTGTTTATAGAAGTCTTTAATGTATTCCAAATTAATTTTTGTGAGTAGTCTCACTTAAGGACCCTATTTCATTATTCTGCATATAATTATCCAGTTTTTCTGACAATTTATCCTGTTCCCATGGAGTATTCTTGTATCCTTAAATATTAGTTGGCCATTTATGCAAGGCCTTATTCCTGGGCTCTTGATGCTCTGTTCTATTGGTCTATAGGTCCATTTTATGCCAGTACCATACTTATTTGACTACTATAGTTTTTTAGAGTTTGAAATTAGGAAGTGTGGTATGTCTAACTTTGTTTTTCCTTTTATAGGACTGATGGGGCTATTCAGAGTTTTTTGTGGTTCCACACAAATTTAAGGATTTGTTTTTGTTGTTTTGCTCTTTCTCTGAAAACTGTTTTGGAATTTTTATAGGGATTGCATTGAATCTATAAATGTTTTTTTGGCAGTATGGACAATTAAACAATATTCTTTCTTCAAATCTATGAAAATGAGAGATCTTCCCACTTTTTTGTGTCTTCAATTTCTTAGTTTTCAGTGGATAAATCTTTTACATCCTTTATTAATTTATTCCTCAATATTCCACTGCTTTCAGTGCTATTTGTGAATGGTGTTATTTCTTTCAGATATTTTATTATTAGTCTAGAAGACACATAATGGAATTCTGTATGTTGAAGTTGTATCCTGCAACTTTATTGAATTTTTTAATTAGTTCTAACCATTTTTGATGGAATTTTTAGGATTTTCTATAGAAGATCACATAATCTGTAATTACAGACAATTTTATTTTTTCCTTTCCAATTTTGATGCCTTAAAATTGGTCTTTGAAGTGTTTTTTTCTGAGGCACCTGTGTTGCTCAGTCAGTTAAGCTTCTGGCTCTGACTTAGATCATGATCTCATCATCTGTGAGTTCGAGCCTTACTTTGGGCTCTGCGCTGACAGCTCAGAGCCTGGAGCTCGCTTTAAATTCTGTCTCCCTCTCTGTCCCTCTCCCACTCACACTCTGTATGTCTCTGCTTCTCAAAAATAAATAAATGTTTAAAAAATTAAAAATTTTTGGATAGAATATCAAAGCAAAAGCTACAGAAGCAAAAATAAGTGGGACTATATCAAACTGAAAAGTTCTGCACAGAAAAAAAATTAACAAAAATCAAAAAACGTAAGATATGGTATCTTGTAAAGTATTAATATCCAAAATACAGAAGGAACCACTACAGCCTAAAAGAAATAAAAGAAACAATCTGATTAATAATAAATGGGCAGAGGAACTTAATATAGTTTTTCAAAGGCAACAATGGCCAACAAGTACATGCAAAGATTCTCAACATCACTTCATCAGTTAAATACAAATTAAAATCACAATGATAGGAGATATATGATAGGAGATCACAACTGTTAGAAAGGCTATCATCAAAAAGATTAAAAACTAAGTATTGGCAAGGATATGGAAAGGGAACCCTCGTACACTATTGGCTAGAATTTAAGTTGATACAGTCACTATGGAAACAATACAAAAGTTCCTCAGAAACTTAAAAATAGAATTACCATGTTATCTAGCAATCCCACTTCTAGGTATATATTCAAAGGAAATCTGAACCTTCAAGAGATGTCTGCACTCCAAAGCTCACTGCAGCATTATTCCTAATAGGCAAGATAATAAAAGAACTTAAGTATCTGTCTATGAATAAATGGATAAAAAGGATATAGGATAATGCAACACAATGGTATTTTATTCAATCAGAAGAAAGAAGCAAATTTTGTCATTTCCAACAACATGGATGGAACTTTAAGTCTTTACCCTGCATGAAATAAGTCAGACAGACAATCAAATATTGCATGATATCACTTACGTGTGAAATCTTAAAAAGCTAAACTCAGCAAGGAGAATGATGGTTGCCAGAGGCTGGGGCAGAGTGGGGTAAGGGAAATAGGGAGATGTTGGTCAAAGAGTACAAACTTTCAGTCAAAAGATGAGTAAGTTGGTAACTTACTCAAGGCAACTATAGTTAAGAGAGTAAATCTTCAACATTTTCACCACAAAAATAAAGTGTAATTATAGGAGATTACAGAGGAGCTAACTGACCTTACTGTGGTAATCATTTTACAAAATTCAAGTCTATGAAGTCAACGTGCTGTACACCTTAAGTTTACAGATTATTTTATGTCAATTATATCTCAATAAAGCTGGGGGATAGGAAGGAAAAAAGTCGACATTTTCCAGCACCCTTTGCTGCTTGGGGGTCAAAGAGATGCCTGGGTATACTAATTCAGTACACTAATGTGAGATTTTTGGTTCAGGAGTAAGATGTGTAGGGACACATGCTGGACATGAGGCTTCCATTTTACTAGTCCAAGGGCAGCAAAGCCTGAGTGTTTCTCCAAATGGGGACAATCACAACTTAGGGAATGGGACAAATCTGCAGTGTAGATCTGAGAGTGGTTCTGGAAGCTTACCCTAGAGTCCACCCAATAATTCTGTGAGACAGAGAAGAAAAAAAGAAATACAATTCTCTTTCAGAAACTCCAAT
The DNA here is from genome assembly GCF_003009895.1 of Hyaena hyaena. Taxonomy (NCBI): domain Eukaryota; kingdom Metazoa; phylum Chordata; class Mammalia; order Carnivora; family Hyaenidae; genus Hyaena; species Hyaena hyaena. The sequence continues at coordinate 1,586,056 of NW_024080990.1, read as the reverse complement.
AGACTCTGTTATCTGCAACTACCAACTTCCACCAGTTAATAGAAAAAAAGTGATACTGAGGGACCTGTGGACTCTAACACAATACTTTTTTTAATGTTTTATTTATTTCTAGGAGAGAGAGAGACAGCATGAGCAGGGGAGGGTCAGAGAGAGAGGGAGACAGACTCTGAAATAGGCTCCAGGCTCTGAGCTGGCAGTCAGCACAGAGCCCTACACGGGGCTCGAACCCACGAACCCACGAACCGCGAGATCATGACCTAAGCGAAAGTCGGACTCTTAACTGACTAAGCCACCCAGGCGCCCCTCTAACACAATATTTAACATTCAAGAAATCCTAGTCCCAGAATTAGAGGAACAAAAGAGTAAGACTTGGGGCGCCTGGGTGGCTTAGTCGGTTAAGCTTCCGACTTTCGCTTAGGTCATGATCTCGCAGTTCGTGGGTTCGAGCCCCGCGTCGGGCTCTGTGCTGACTGCCAGCTCAGAGCCTGGAGCCTGTTTCCGAGTCTGTGTCTCTCTCTCTCTGACCCTCCCCTGCTCACGCTGTCTCTCTCTCTCCTAGAAATAAATAAATAAATAAATATATTAAAAAAAAAAAAAAGAGTAAGACTTAACTAGTATTAAAATAACAGCCAAAATCTTTCTTGAATTGGCAACAGACAAACCAATATATTCAAGAAGCTAAGTGGTGTAAAAATGGGACAGATTCAAGGAAATCCATACCAAAATGCATCATAATTGATACTTCTGAGAAAGAAATACAAAGAAGAGATCTGAAAAGCTGCAGGAGAGAAAGGACACCCACTTGTAGGAGAAAAACATGTGCATGAAAGTGTGTTCCATATCAGAAAACGTGGAGTCCAGAAAGAAGTAGCACAACATTTTTCAAATACTTAAAGAAATCAATTGTCAGCCCAGAATCCTACATCCAATGAAAATAGCTTTCAGCAATTAAGGGGAAATCAAAAGCTTCTCAGATGATGCAAAAGTAAAAGAACTTGTTACCAGCATACCCACCCTAAAAGAATTGATAGAGGAAGCTGAATTTCTAATTTAAAAACTTCCAAGAAGAGGATATGCTCATCCATTTTTTCTCTAATTAACAAAAAAGGAAAGAATTAGCAGCAATTCTACACAATCTCTTCTAGAAAACACAGGAGGGTGTATTTGAATTAGTCTTATCAAGTTAGCATTACTCTAAAACAGAAACCCAGAAAAAGACAGTACTAAGAAAGCTAGAAACCTGTATCTATCAAGAATACACATGCAAAAATCTAACAATATAAATATATAGGATTTGGGAAAATATCAAAATTATTTTATTCCATGACAGAGTGGGATTTATTTCAGGTGTACAAGTCTGATTCAATATTTGAGATGGGGAATGGGAGTAAACCCTCAAATCCAAATTTTCCTATCACTATTTGTTTTCACGAACCCACCGAGCTAAGCTGCATATCACTAATGCTTTTCTACCATTTTTTTTTCCCATTCAAATTCTACTCTATCATTCCCTATGGAACAACTGACAGACTGGCCTATCTTTGAATTCCAGCCTGCTGATAATAGCAACTTTGGTTTTTTTTTTTATAATCTGTTAAACTATCTAGGGAAATTCATTTTATCTCCATAACAAAATCATAAGCTCCTACAAGACAAAAGCCATTTCTGATAATAAATGCCTTCTAAGCCCCAGCACAGCTAGCCACCACTGTATTAATTCATCCATTCATGAAGAAAGTATTATTAAGTACTTATTAGGTAGCAAATACTAGGTGATTACTTCAAAATAGAACAGTGAACAAAAGAGACATAAGCACTGGTCACTATTGTTACAAAACTTCTATTTAGTAAAAATAGCAATACTTTTCAGCACTTTCTATAAAGTAGCTCAGGTGAGAAGATGGGGAAAGGTTCATGCTCTAGAGGAGGAAGTATCAACAGTGTACTTAGGGTGAGGGTCCAGAATGGCTCTTTATAGCAGGTACCATTTACTAATTAAATGAATAATTGGATCAGGGAGAGAACCAAGAATTAAAAAAAAGGAAAAGGCAGGCATTAAAAGTTTGTAATTACATGTTCCTGTGTTTTGGTTACATAAAAAATATAGACATACTCCTACATACCAGAATGTCCACCTATATACATATGTAGGTACATATATACCTGTGTACAAATATAGATACATATATACTATATACATACTGTGGCAATAATAAGGTCTGGCTCTAACTCATAAATCTATAGTCATTTATTTTCAGCAGTGATCCACCACAACATTTCCACTACACACTTGAATTAGTGGAAATCTAAGAAAAATGAGTTCATTACTTTCTTTACTCAATTAACAGTTGTTAGGAGATGTACAGATTCCCCAGAAAAAAGAATTTCCACAAAATTATAGGGAGAAAAGAAAAGCCTATCAATGCAGAAAAGGCATTTAACACATTTCAACTTCTATTCATGACAAAAATGCTCTGAACTATACAAATAGAGGGGAACTCCCTCAATTTGACAAAGAATATATATGAAATTCTACTGCTAACATTACTCTCAGTCATTATAGACTATTTTCTCTCTTGCTTTCATGGCAAAGAATCCAAGAATACATGCTCTCAGCACTCTTATTTAACACAGCACTGTAAATTCTAGCCAGTCTAGGAAGTCAAGAAAATCAAGTAAACAATATAAATCAAAGAGAAAGGGGGGTGCAAACTGTCCGTCCTGGTAAATGGCATGATTGTCTATGTTGTTGTCTATGTAGAAAATCCCAAGAGAATCCCAAAATCACAAAACTTCTCAAACTCATGAGTGACTCCAATAAGGTCAAAGGATACAAGACTCAAGTACAAAAATCAATTGTAGTTCTATAAATAATGAACACCTGGACACTAGAATAAAAAAATACAACATTTATAATCACTCCCTTCCAAAAAATGAAATCAATTTAAATCTAACAATACATTTAAATTTAACCAAAGATATACGGTGCTTGTAGACTAAAAACTATAAAACAAGGACAAAAAAAGAGACCAAAATAAATGGAGAAGCATAGGTGTTTATGGATTGGAAGACTCAACCTAACATAGAGGTGAATTCCTCCTCAAATTTATATACAGCTTTAATGCAATTGGCCTGAAAATCTCTAAGATTTTTTTGTAAATATAGACAAGATTAGTTTTGAATTTTATATGTGAAGATAGAAGAACTAAAATAGCTAACACAATATTGAGAAAGCATGAAGTAGTACAAGTAGGAATACATGATTTCAAAACTTATTTTACAGCTACAGGAACCAAGAAGATGTGGTATTAACCCAAGGATAAACACATAGATCAATGGAACGGAAGAATCCAAACTTAGGTGCATGTAATTACCAACAACTGATTTTAAGAAAAGTGCAGAAGTGATTCAGGTGTAGAATAAAGATAGTCTTTTGAACAAATGGTTCTAGATCAAGTAGACATCTATAGAAACAACAACAAAATGCTCTTTACCTAAGTCTCACACCTTAAACAAAATTCCTTCAAAATGGATCATAGACTTAAATCTAAATTATAAAGCTATAAGGGACGCCTGGATGGCTCAGTCGGTTAAGCACCCGACTTCAGCTCAGGTCATGATCTCACGGTTCATGGGTTCAAGCCCCGCATCCTGCTTTATGCTGACAGCTAGCTCAGAGCCTGGAGCCTGCTTCAGATTCTGTGTCTCCCTCTCTCTCTGACCCTCCCCTGCTCACGCTGTGTCTCTCTCTCAGAAATAAATAAAAACATTTTAAAAAATGTTTTGGAGGAGGAGACAATTTGGGGATATAGGGTTAGATGAGTGATTCTTTGTTGGGATAGTACAAGTGCAATCCATAAAAGAAAAAACTATTAAATTTGATTTCATCAAAGTTAACTTTTACTCTGCAAAATACTCTGTTAGGAAGATGAAAAGACAAGCTGTAAGTGGGATAAAATATTTGCAAAATAAAAGGACCAATACCTGCCATACAAAGAATACTCAAAACTGAACAGTAAGAAATTATCTAATTAGAAAATGGGCAAATAATCATGAACTGATCATTATAGCAACATATGGCAAGTGTAGTGATCCAAATGTTTGTATCCTCCCCCAAAGCAGAAGTTAAAATCCCAAAGCCCCATGTGATAGTAATTGAAGACTTTGGGTGTGCTTAGATCATGAAGGTGATGCCGGTAAGAACAGAATTGGTATTTTTATTAAAAAGGCCCCACAGAGTGCTCTAGCCTTTCTACCATGTCAATGCAGAGTGATAAGGTGCTAGCTATGAGCCAGGAAGAGGGTTTTTATCTGAATGTGACAATGTTGGCATCTTGACCATGGACTCCCAATTTCCAAAACTGAGAATAAATTTTTGTTAATAGTCTGTGGGATTTTGATATAGCAGCCTAAATACACTAAAACACCAAGTACCCACATGAAAAGTTGTTCAACACTCATTAGCCATCAGGGAAATGCAAGCTGACACCACAATGAGAGGTTACAAAATGGCTAAAACAAAAAGATAGTGACAACACCAAATGCTCATGAGGATGCTGAGAAACTGGATTACTCTAGTATTTTGCTTGTGGGAATATATAATGGTACAGCCATCCTGGAAAATAATTTGTTTCTTTAAAAACTAAATATGCAACTACAGTTTGAACGAGCAATTACACTCCTCTAAATTTATCCCACAGAAATGAAAATTTAGGTTCACACAAAAACCTGTACATAAAAGTTTATTCATGATAGCCCCAACTGGGAACAACCTAGATGTCCTCCAATGGGTGAGTGATTAACCAAATAGAGTATATCCATAACATGGATTACTAATCACCAATAAAATGGAAAAAACAAGTGATACACTCAAGAACTAGGAGGAATCTCCAGAGAATTATGCTGGATAGGAAATAGGCCATCCCACAAGTTGGCAATCTGTAGGAATTTCATTTAGGTAACATTTTTAGGTGGCAAACCTACAGAAATAGAGAACACTAAGCGACTGCCAGAGGGTAAGAAGCAGATAGAGGCAGGAAGGAAATGGGGAGGGCCAAAAAAGACAACTTGAAGAATTTTTGTATTGATGGAAACATTTCTTAACAATGCCAGTACACTGCTTGTTCTATTGACCTGTAGTTTTACTAGGTGCTCCCAATGGGAGCATTTGAATAAAGGATACATGGGATCTCTGTGTGCTTTCTTACAAGCATGTGTGAATCAACAGTTCTCTTAAAAAGTAATTATTTTTTTAACATCGTGAAGACCAAATACACACATGCACACACACAGAAAGAGTAACAGAATTTGTTTTGTTGTTAGTAGTGCTACAGGTATTTTCTAAGTGAAATAACTATAAAAAAAAAGAAACCACTATAAAATATTAAAGCACATATATAATTGCATTAATATAGTTAGTAAACATAGTTTTCAGAATAAATGTTATTAAAAAACAGAAAGGTTAAATAAAAACCCTATAATCTTTCATTTAAATTGGAAATGTAAGTATGATCTCATGATTTATTTTTATTTTAATAAAATATGCATTTCCTAGTTCCATACACTGAAAGGGCCTAGAAGCAATGCTATCCCATCCTAGGACTCAGCTATCATCTCTAAATATCATTTCATGCTTAAAGGAAGTAAGTACAATGGTGCAGTTGAATCATTCCAGGTCTAGGGCAAGAAATGAACAGGAGCTAGGGGCACCTGGGTAGCTCAGTCAGTTTGGCATCTGACTTCAGCTCAGGTCATGATCTCATGGATCATGGGTTCAAGCCCCACGATGGGCTCTGTTCTGACAGCTCAGAGCCTGGAGCTTGCTTCAGATTCTGTGTCTTCCCCTCTCTCTGCTCCTTGCCCACTTGCACTCTTTCTCTCAAATATTAATAAACATTAAAAAATTAAAAATAAAAGAAATGAACAAGAGATTATCTTGCTATACCTGAACACAAGGTAGGACTTCTGAAGACCTATCAAAAGGACTCAGGGATAACTTGAACAGCTTCCGTAGTCCAAAGCTAGAACAACCTGGGTATCATATGGAATACTTACTCCAACTGAATGAAACATAGTAAATATATAAAATTTCATCAGGTCAAAATCATGATTGAAAAAATTGTGCTGATCTCCACTAGACATTCCTAGCACACATTCCACCACTATAAAAATTTACAAAATCAAAGTTGATGCATTTATCCTTACTTTTGCTTATGAACTGTATCTAAAGGTAACTCAGTAATTAATGAGGGACAATCTTCTTTATATAAGAATCACAACTAAGAAATGCAGAAGACATGGTAGAAATAGAAAAATCACCATTGTCCAACACCTCATGAAATAATGGTGGAGACAATGGTCATTCGTTGACTGTTAAAATGTTAAAGGATGATGACAAACTTTGTAAATGGACAAATGAGGTTGACATCACCCAAATCCCACTGAAAAATTTTATCACTAAAATTGAATAATCCTACATGTGACTCTTCACATTATGTAATAGAAGATCTATATTATGATCTATGAAATATTCTATTATAAAAACTGAACCTGAATTTGATCAATTCTCTACATGTAATTTTATAGGCTTTAGGAATAGAGAAACATGTTAAATAATAATATAGCAATACAGTCAGCCAAATACCAAATAAAGGAAATGCTCAAGGACAAATGATCTAGTTTAATTAAAAAATAAGTAAGAGGGAATGCTCTTTGACATGAAGAGTTTACAGAAACATTAACTAAATTCTATGTATAGACTTTGGGGTGTGGGGATGTGGTGGTGAAGGATTCTAATGCAACCCAACCAACAATTCAAAGATATTTTTGGAATGATTGGGGAAAACAATACAAAGTGGGTATTTTATGACACCAGCTTGTTCACTGTGGTCTTGTTTAAACTAAGTCCTTACCTGTTAATAATATCTACTGATTTATTAATAAAAATATAAAGATTTGCTTCAAAAGATTCTATCAAAGAAAAGATAAAACTGGCAGTTTGTTGATGGCTGAAGCTAGATTTGGGGAATATGATGATTTCATCCTATGAGCATCTCTAGTTTTGTTTGGTTTTGAAATCTTCCAGGAAGAAAAACTGTTTTTAAAGATCATGTAATTTTATTTATTCATTCATTTGGCAAACTGAGCACATACTTGTCACAGACCAAAGTAAGTATAAAACAATCCTTTCTTTTAAGAAGCTCACAATCTAGTAGTGAGGAAAAAATAGAGAACAAAAGAAGTACAATGAAATATGGGATTTCCTCAAGTAAGTACATTATTGTACCAGTGGAGGCACGCTGCAAAGGAAACAATATGCCCCTGGAGATATGAATAGAAGTTTCGCAGAGGAGGGGATACTGTCATTAAGAATTTATAGGAGTCCAGTCTCAGCAACTGACAACAAAAATAAGTAAAAGGCATCCAAATTGGCAAGGAAGAAGTCAATTTTCACTATTTGCAGACATGATACTCTATGTAAAGAACCCTAAAGACTCCACAAAAGAAAATTGCCAGAATTGATACAGAAATTCAGTAAAGTCATAGGTACAAAAATCAATGGACAAAAATCTGTTGTATTCCTGTATGCTAATGATGAAGCAGCAGAAAGAGGAATCGAGGAGCTGATCCCATCTATCATTGCACACAAAACTGTAAGATACCTAGGAATAAACTCAAACAAGGAGGTAAAAAAAAAAAAAATCCATACTCTGAAACTTATAAAACAATGATGAAAGCCATTAAAGATGAGAGAAAGAAATGGAAAAAAATCCATGCATATGGATTGAAAGAATATTGTTAAAATGTCTGTACTATCCAAAGTAATCTATATGTTTAATGTAATGGGTAAGAATGAAATCTTACCATTTTCAAGGACATCGCTGAAGCTAGAGTATTATGCTAAGTGAAATAAGGCAGTCAGAGAAAGACAAATACTGTAAGATTTTACTCATACGTGTAATTTAAGAAACAAAAACCAATCAGGGCAGTTGATGTCTCAGTCAGTTAAGTGTCCAACATCAGCTCAAATCATGATAACACAGTTCGTGGGTTTGAGCCCCACATCAGGCCTGTGCTGACAGCTCAGAGCCTAGAGCCTGCTTCAGATTCTTGTCTCTCTCCCTCTCTCTCTGCACCTCCCCTGCTCACATTCGCGCTCGTTATCTCTCTCTCTCAAAATAAACATTAAATAAAAAGATAAATAAAACAAATAAACATGGGGGGGAAAGAGGCAATCTATAAAACAGACTCTAAACTACAGAAAACTCAGAGTTGCTGGAGGGGAGGCAGGTGGGAGATGGGCTAGAGGAGTTATGGCTATTAAGGAGGGCACTTGGGAGGAGCACTGGGTATTGTATATAAGTGATGAATCACTAAGTTTTACACCGGAGGCTAATATTATACTGTATGTTCACTGGAATTTTTTTTTACATGTGGGGTTGTATTTGACGGGAAAAGAGGAGGCCAGCTGGCAAATACGGAGATTGTAATTATCAAATGACAGACCTTTAATCACTTAAACAGAACTACTTTTGGCCATAACATATGTAGATATGGCTTATTAAAATAAAACTACCAAGTTTGTGAAAGCAAATAATCCAAAATGAAAATAGTATCTGAAAATCATCTAAATAAATATATTTGAATTAATGAATAAAATAAAAGTAAATAATCAGGTAGTTTAAAAATGTGTACTCTATGAGAATCTGGAGAATTGAAAAAAAGCTTCATTCATTCTAAGTTATCCATTTACCCAATTTATCTATTTTATCTATTCATCCTTTTATATGAGAAAGTTTCTTATGATTTACATCCATAGAAAAAAAGAATAGGATCTATGATAAAATCTCATTCCAAGAAGAACTCCGAAACTTTTTGAATTTTTAACTAATTAAAAAAGAATCACTTAAAAGAAATACTCTCTAAAAAATTAACATTGATATTTATCATTTATATATTTTGTTTCATTTCCTTTCAAGGTTGCTCTGTTTGAATTATGTCTGCTTCATAAACATGAACATCTGCTTATAAATTTTTTATTAGTCTTTCATTCAATGGTATACTTGACATTTTTATACATTATACTATATAAAATTAATGAGATATTTTTTAAAAATGAAAAATTATGAGTTCACTCAGTTGACACAGAAAAGGCATTCAGAGTGATAGTAGCAAAAACTCATGTAGCACTCCCTATGTTTCTAGCACTGTTCTAGGCACTTCGTCTATTTATATCATTTTATCCTCAAAACAACCTGTGAAATGTGTATTATTCTTAGTATGTATGCCCATTTTACATAAAGCAACTAGGCATAAAAAGGTTAAATAGTTTGACCAAGATCACATAACAACGGAAGGCATCAAACCCAAAGTATGCTCTTAATCACAATCCAGACTTCCTTTCTAGTAGATGGAGGCACATGTACAGAGGCAGAGTGATATAGCACAATCACTATATGAGGAAACTATAAATGTTACCACAATATATGGTGTGAGGTGGGAAATCAGAAGCGTCGGTCAGGAAATGAAAAATGGACAAGTAGTCAAAAGGCAGACCATGAAGGGCTTCACATATCAAGTGTAGGAGTTTCTATCATTTCAAGTAAGCAAGTACAAACCACCAAAGGGTTTTAAACAATGGAATGCCATAGATTGATTTATATACACTACAAAAATAACCTGGGCAGTGGTGAACAGAATGGACAGAGAAGGAATCAATAAAGGAAGCAGAGAAGTCAGTTAAGAAGCAAGTATACTGGTCCAAGACCCACACTGTGAGGGCTCGAGTTATAGCACTGTCGACAGATACAGATGAAAGACAACAGACTTCAAGGAGATTCAAGAAAAAGAAGCCAGAGAATTGGAAGAAGGATTCTGTACGAGAAGCATTGGGATGGGAGAGGGGAGATAAGAAGTCTCAGGTTGCTAAAGAGGGAGATGGGGGAGGGATGCCATTAATCATGACCGGGAGCCCCTTGCAGAGGCAGGGCTTTATAATTTAAAAAAGTAGCTCACATTTGGCCAGGTGAGCCTGCCAACACTCTAAAAGTCATATAATGGACCCTGAATCTCAGAAGACAGACATGTATTTGGAAAACTTCAATAGACTGGCAAAATTTAAAGCCATTCAAACAAATGGGACTCATTCAAGAACCCTATGAAGAATAGTAAAAGCTAAAAGCAAACAAAAGATCATGGCTTTCCAAACTTCAGTTATTCAAGACCTTCCTTCAAATTTTTTCCCATGTTGGTGTATCACCTGTACTAATGTGTAATTCTGTTCTTTGAACTGACAGGTCTAAACATTCCATCTCTAGTATTTAAAAAAAAACAACTAGGATTACAATAATATTGGAATAAGTAGAAAATTACCATTAAGATACGTTTTAATGATGGGTCAAGGTAAGTTCATTAATTATAACAAATGGACCACTCAGGTGGGGGAAAAATGATAGTTGGGGAGCCTGTGCATTTGGGGGAGCAGGAAGTATAAGGATAATCTATTTACTTCCTATCAATTTTGCTATAAATGTGAAACTATTCTAAAAAATTAAATCTTTAAAATAAATACAATTTTAGGGGTGCCTGGGTGGCTCAATCAATTAAGTGTCCAACTTTGGCTTAGGTCATGATCTCACGGTTCCTGGGTTCAAGCCCTGCATCGGGCTCTGTGCTGAATGCTTGCTCAGAGCATGGAGCCTGCTTCAGATTCTGTGTCTCCCTTTCTCTCTGTCCCTCCCCACTCACACTCTATCTCACTCTATCTCTCAAAAATAAATAAATGTAAAACAAAAAAATATAAAAAATAAATACAATTTTAAATGTTTATTTTTAACCCAGTGTTACCTATGATACTTCAGCAGGTACTTCAGGTCCAGAGAGCTGTTTTTTCCTTTGTGAAAAAAATTTTTTTCTAGCAAGACTGGGAAGACAAATTTGCCACCATCTCAAATAATGCCAACTGTAAGTAATTTACAAGGGGATAGAAATGAATTTTCACTGTGTGATAGGTTATTATATAATGCCCTATGAGTCACCTAAAAGTCATCTCATGTGCTACCTTTGGAACATGGCCCACGATTTGGGAAAATTCTGTTTTATAGCTAAGACAAAGGAAGTGGTCCAGACACATGTTCCCAGGTAAGCTACTGTGAAGGAGAAGAATGGAGTCAGTGGACACAGAATCAACAGTGTCACATTACACAAAGTAGTATCAAATAGTATAGAAAGGTCACTTTTGGGCCTTACACTTGTGCATTTAGGATGGTCCTGTCAAGTAGAGATTATCAGGAAAGAGTCACTTGTTCCTCAGTTATAGCTAAAGAAACAGAGTGAGCTGAAAGATCTTACAGTTGTTGCTGCCCATCAGATGACTAATTTGAGGCTGGACTTAGCATTTGCTTTTCTCTGACATTATATCCTCTCTTTCCCATCCCCCATCCCAAGCTCATGATCCTCTTGCTATGCCTAATACTCTAGTAAAAGAACGCACCACACATGTAAGGTCAGAACCCTTACTTCTGGGGACCATTTGCAATTGACCACATTCTCCCAATCATCAGAGTATCTCCTCCCATAAAAGGCTGCATTGCCCAGGCCAGCTCCTAGTCATAAGAAACCAGAATCAAGACAGGCAGAGAGGTGGTAATCAATGAAAAATCATGGGGGAAACATACACACACACACACACACACACACACACACACACACACACACACTTCCACTTACTATGACTCCACAGCTCTGCTTACTTTCAGATAAAAACTGAGTGCCTTAGATTATGATGCAGACTCTAACTAGGAGTATTTATTACCATAAAAAACATTAGTGGCCTTTACTATTATCATCTTCCATTTCATCAGTTTTGCCCACCTGACTCTTTTTAATATGGAGTCAGAAATGATTCTTATTCTAATACATGTTCATCAAAACATTAAGCAAAAAAAAAAAATTTAGCAAATCTGAAGAACTTCATTTGCATTTCTTTTATCGCTAATCTCTGACAAAATGGTAATTTTCTACTTTATTGCCAAGTCCATTAAACTGTATTTGTCACCTAAATTAAATGTCCTAAATGCCCAATTTCCTTTCAATTGTACTTATGAAGCTAGTTTAGGAATACACTTATGTAGAATCTGAGAGGAGTTTTAACTTCTTAGATTCAACAGTTTTCATCCAAAATAGCCTTTAGTATTTTTAAGCCTCACTCCCACTGAAAACATACTCATGTTAATGATATAAAATAGATAAGCAGATGTGAACAGAACTAGAATTTTGCAAAAACATTACATCTTCCAAATGTCCAAATTCAATTTAAAACCTAAACACAAAATTTAGACAACTATTTTCATAAAGACTTGAACACTGTACATAACAAGAAATAAGAAATTTTGTTTTACCAAACTACAATAAAAGTATCCAAGCACAGGGAACATTTGCACTGAAATGAAATGCAATACTCATTCCACAGCAAAGCAGAATTTCTAAAAAGTTATTGAACATATATTGGCCTTCTTGTAATCTAGGGTAAGTTAAAACCAGTAAGAGCAAAGTATATTTGTAGGTAATAAAAGAACTATGAGAATATAGGAAGCCCCAATATCCTGAAGAGCTCAGGGAGAGAGAGAAGAAAGAGAGGCAGAGATGTCTGGAGGAGGAAGGGCAAGCTTTAGGCTATCACTTTGTCATTTGTGCACGTACTCCTACATGTGTATTCCTGCACCATCTTCCTATCTCACCACTGCCTCTTGTCACAGTCCCTTACAGGTTTGAAAGGGGGACAGAACTGCACCATCTTTTCCCTATCATTTTAATGTCACCTGCATCTGGCCCAATACCCAGCTTGGGTAAGATGCTCAATTAATGTCTGTTACATAATTTCCCCATTTTATTTGGTGGGGGGAAAATTCTACCACTTCTAGCATTAAAAGAAAGAGTATCATGGTCTGGTAAATCATTCCTAGGCTACATCTGAAAAATCTCTTTCAATGGAGTACAGGACATACACTGCTGGGTTTTTTTTTGTTTGTTGGTTGGTTGGGTGGGTGGTTTGGGGGATTTTTTTGTTTTGTTTTGTTTTTTTCCCCTAAGTGACTGCTTTAGTTGGGTTTCAGAAGCAGATTCAGGGGTGCCTGGGTGGTTCAGTCGGTTGGGCGTCCAACTTCAGCTCAGGTCATGATCTTGCAGTCCGTGAGTTCAAGCCCCGCATCAGGCTCTGTGCTGTCAGCTCGGAGCCTGGAGGCTGCTTCGGATTCTGTGTTTGTGTGTGTGTCTCTCTCTCTGCCCCTTCCCTGCTCATGCTCTGTCTCGGTCTCAAAAATGAATAAACTTTTAAAAATTAAACAAAAAAAAGCAGATTCAGAGAAGGAGATCTACATGCAGGAAGTCATTTGGGAAGTATTTACTGTGATGGAGTAAGGGCAGCAGAATTGGGTAGAGGGAGAAGAGGCCTTGGTTGACCCAACTCTGGAGTGGAGAATGGTCCTTTAGAGATGCCCAGGATTGAGGCAAAGACCCTTGAACCCAATTGCTGGATCTGGGTTCCTCAGGGACAGAAGGAGAGTAAAAAAAGTCTTGGTTGAAGCAGCTCCCTTCTGGAGAGGGATCAAGCTGTGAGCTACTAGCAGCCCAAAACTCTAATGAGTACAGGACTCTGAAGAGGGATCTGGGTGATGTTTCACAACACCGACCACAACAGCCAAGATCATTAAACTGAGGCACTCAGAAGTTCAGACCCCAGATTGTAGGAGAAAAACACAGACCTGAGACCCTACCAGCAGTGATCTTTCTTATAAACTACATAAAAAGGCACTGACAGGATCCAAGCCTAGGTCATCAAGTTTCTACATGCCAGCTGTCAGTCTGTCACAATCTGTCACTTCAGTCCCTGAAAATTACTGCACAGGGAAAATTGCCCTCCCATTGAACTATGAGAAATTACAATTGCTAACAATCTTTTAGTCTAAATTGTGAGACTTATTATAACTTGCACAGCCTGAAGCTGATTGGTCCACTCAGAGTTAGGAAGCCTAGCAGGAATGATTAAAAAGCATCCATTCAGAAAGTATTCCCGGACTCATCACCATCTGGTCAGATCTGATTATTACACAGTCAAGGAAACTCCTGCCGGTGACACTACAGGGAGAATTCTTCTGAGGCTGCCATTGAGCATTTGTAACAGTAGTGGGGAAGAAGTGTGATATACGATGGGCACCCTGTGCCAGGTCCCCTCACATCTGATCTGCTCTAGCTACTCTCTTTCCATAAAGTCCAGAGAGACAGGAAGGTACAGGATAAAAGGAGCCAAGATGCATACTTTAAAAAAAAAAAAAAAAAAAAAAAAGGAGGAAGGAATGTTTTCTAAGTGCTGGAATGCAGAGCTGCAGGCTTGCTCCAGTCCACACTGGTCAACAGCCTCCGCTCTCCAGCTAGGAACACCAGTGCCATTTTTCAAACATCCCAGATGCTTCCCTGCATGCAAGACTTCCCAACCAATTTTTCAAATTAAGCACAACCCTGAAATTTGGCTGCTTTCTCAGTCTGCTTTGAAAGAGTGTCAGCAGTTTTGATATCTGCCACATTTTATTCACTGTAGGTTCAGAATCCCCACAGAACAAAAGCTACAAATAAAAGCTAAAGAGAATTAGGAAGGAGAAAGCCTGCTTTGGCAGGGTGCAAACTCTACTGAGCTCACAATGGAGGGAGAGAAGACCTGCTGGGACTAGACTGTTAGTTAGGGAAAAGAAGGATCAACAAATTTCACCAAGAAATCCCAAACGCAACTCAGAAAAGCTTTCAAAATTTGACCTTCCGTGCTGATAAGGAGAAGATATCAATTACATTTATATTAATGAGACTGAGCATGAATAGCTGAGTAAATCAAAAGACCTTCCTGGGCTTTCTCAATCTTCAGAGATTTTGTCCAAAACATTTAGCCAACTACAAACAAGATGATATGTGAAATAGGCTAATTTGAAAATTCTTATGCATGCATTTGTAGTCATCAGTAACACTCAGGTAATCTCCCTACTCAAAGTTTTGCAATGCGATCAAATGGCCAGCAGATAAGGAAATGGTTCAGAATTTGTTGTATTTTTCTTCCAAAACTTGGGAGCTGAGTGAGAAAACTCTCAAGTTTAATTACAGCACCGCGGCTGCAATATAGCCATCATCATCAAAGCTGGCAATGCTCAGAGCTTTTAAATCAAATCCTCTTTACCTGATGTCACCTGGTTAACACATTTCTTTAATTATGTTATCATGTTAAGAGTTCTTACTCTACGGACTGAGTGTATCTTGCATGTGGCAGCCATGATTTAAACCAGTGGTTCTCAATCACAGGTGATTTTGAAATTTGTTAATGTCTGGAGATAATGCTGGCTGTCACAACTGTGGGGGAGGGGAATCTAGTGGGTAGAGGCCAGGGATGCAGCTAACTCTCCTACAATGCACAAGACAGGTCCCCATCACCACCAAACATACAATGAAGTATCAATAATGTCAAGGCCGAAGAACTCTGATTTAGACCTTGCTCTGGTTGAGAATGTAGAAGCACCGTGGAAGAAAATGCTGGCAAACAGCTCAGCTTTGTGTAAAATATACACATGAAGGGCAACATAGCTTTTTTTCCACTTGAAATCTACTAACAAAATCTATTTTAAAATCTTATACTATACAGAGTCTGCATATTCTTTAACACAGAAATATAAAGAATTAAAATGCCTGTGTTTCTACTGTCTCTGATCCCTCCCCAGGGATCTTGCTCTTCAAGAATTGGAACACCATGTCACTATTTTATGGCAACCCTGAACTCTCTTCCCCAGTTTAATGACTGGTTCACATTTGCGGTTTTACCTTGTTTTTCATAGCTTTGTGCTTCAAACCAAAAGGCAGAGATGACTTTTCACTATTCAAAAGACTTATCTCTAGGTCTAGACAAGAGGGAGACTCTAATCCAAGACTGATAGGATTCATAATGCATGATATTCCCCCAGCCTTTCTTACTTTGGAGCTCCTTTGTTATGACGTCGGCTGCTTTCATCTTAATCCACTTTACCTATTCTTAGATATTTCCTCTACCTTCCCATCTCCACAAAATCTTTAATATTTTTAATGTTTTATTTATTTCTGAGAGAGAGAGGCAGAGCATGAGCAGGGGAGGGTCAGAGAGAGAGGGAGACACAGAATCTGAAGCAAGCTCTAGGCTCTGAACTAGCTGTCAGCACAGAGCCTGACGAGCGGCTCAGACCCAGGAACTGTGACATCATGACCTGAGCTGAAGTCGGTTGCCTAATCAACTGAGCCGCCCAGTCGCCCCTCCACCTCCACAAATCCTTAGCAGCAAATAGATGAAGTAGATGTTTCAGAAAGACCTCTGCTCTTATTCATCTCCTTTCTTCTTTCGCTATTGTCTGACAGTCAGATCAACCATTTACACATTCTTTCCCTCACTTCCCTTATGTAGTCAATTGTTAGGTTCTGTATATTTTCACTTTGAACCATCTCTTCCACTCCATTTATAATCTCACATGCCATCTCTCAGACTCCCAGATCCTCTTATCTGATGTTCCTGCTGACCGGAGGCATTCCCTTTCCTAACACCATCCCAACTGCACTTTTATAGAGTACTCATTTTTATTAAATTTCATTCATTTTAACCTGTGTTCTATTTGTTGAAGACTTAAGGAGATATGACAATACAGTGCATTGGACAGGTTCCCGCAGAAATTCCTGTCTACCCTGAACCTCAGAGTAAGACTTATTTGGAAATAGGATATCTGCAGATGTCAAGTTGACATCATACTGTGTTAGGGTGAGGTCTAAAATCCAATGACTTTTGTCCTTTTAAGATGAGAGAGCACAGAGATACAGGGAGAGGTAGTGTGAAAATGGCCCCAGTGATTAGAATCACACACTCACAAACCAAGAATGCACAAGATTACCAGCAACCACCAGAAGCTAGGAGAAAGGCATGGAACAAGCTTTCCTTCAGAGCCTCCAGAAGGACCCAATCTTGTCAACATCTTGACCTTGGACTCCTAGCGTCCTGAACTGTGAGAGAATAAATTTTTGTAGTTAAGCCACCCAGTTTTTGGTAATTTGTTATGGCAGCCCTAGGAAACTAATACAGGTGGCCACGAGAATATGACCTACACTTCTCCCTCTACAAGTAGCATGGAGCTCCCAGCTGCTTCATTCTGATATCCACAGGGGCATTTGCCCCAAGGCCACCCTTCTTACATGCTGTTCCGAGCCCAGTGACCTACTGCAGTAGACATGCAAAGTCTGTTTGACAAACCACTTTGTCTCAAGACTCCTCCACAGCCCTGTCACATGTCCTTAGACCGACCAGTCTGGGATGCTGACACACAGCCTTCTTTCCTTCTCTTGGAGTAGTCTTGTCTCCTGGTCTCATGGCTCTGCAACCTTCCCCATGTCCCTTCCCAGTTTTGTTTTCCTCATTAGAGTTTCCCTAATAAAATCTACACTCCTTCAATTGGACCTTGGTGTCTACCCCGTGCCAAGCTCAACGTAACCCAGAAGAGAATTACAAAACCCAATTTCTATTTTTAAACAGAGTTCGTTGGCTGGTTTGTGAAGAATGGATTCAAATTTGGCAAAATTCCAAGAGGAAAGACAAATAGGAAGCTCATATAGTGGCAAAGGAGTGAGGCTTATGGCTTGCAGTAGGCCAGTGGTAGCAGTGGCTATAGTGGTCAGATTCCAGATATACTTTGGCAACAAAACTTAATGAAACTTGGTGATGGATTTATGTGTGGTTATGGGAAAATTGGCATTGAGCTTGATTCCTTAATTTCTAGCAAGAAGAAATGCAAAGATATTGGTGGAATTCACTGAGAGGCAGAAGACTGGAAGAAGAGTAAATCCAAAATGAAAAGATTAGAAGTTCAGTTTAATATATATGTAAAGATCAAAATTACCTGGGGTTATCTAAACAAAGATTTCTCAGGCAGGTATAAACATATGAAGCTAAGACTTCTCTATGAATTCAGGAAATATCAGAATATAACGTTGAAAGATGAGGAAGTAGTTAGAATCACCTGGAGGAAAAAGAAGCAAAAACTTTATAAGCCCTTCAAAAATTTAAAAGCCAAGAACAGAAGAAGAAACATGATAAATGCTAAGAGGAATGATTACAGAGGTAGGCAGGAAAGTGTGAACATGGTATCCATAAGCCAAAAGAAAACAGTATTTGGAGGATGAGTGGAAGGTCAACTGGCCAAAAGCTGCTGGGAGTACAAGCAAGAGTATTTCAAATTGTCTGCTGGGTTTAGAGGTAGAGTCTTGGGTCATCTGCCATATTGGTAGAGTGGTGAGAACAGAAGCAAAGTAGGAGTGGTCTGAAGAGGAGACTTCAGGCTCAGTTGACACCAAGCTGGGAAATCTTTTTGGCCCAAACACATACCACAGTAGAAGCAGCATTGTCTACCTAATAAAAAGACAGTCAAAGATCTCCATTTCTTGTGGTATTTTTGAATACATACCTTAAGCACTTACTGAACACAGTCTTAATAGCTTTTGTAAAAAAATTAATAACTTTGACAAAAAACAAGACACATTTTTGTAGGACTAGAAGCTCAACAGAAATATAGAACAATAATGGGGGCAATACATTCATTGGCTCAGAAATCAAAAGAAAGAAAGGCACAACAGAGGCATCAACACCCTTTCTGTTAGGCATCAAGTTCTGAGCCCTTGGCATTGAGGGATACTTAACTCCAAGAAAGCAAGGCAACATATTTAGTTGGCAGTCATTTGAATGACCATATCCATTTCTGAAATATTGAAGTATTTCTGTACTTAGTAAATAGCCTCTATTCCAACTGCCTTCCACATGTTGTTTTAAGTCAATTATTTATAAGAATAGTTATATGTACAAATTATTAAGTCATTTTCTTAGCTATTTGACCTTCTTTCTCATTTTACTACATTCTATAATAAATACATTCCTTCTATAACCTAACTCTCCATGTCCCTTCCAAAAATCACCAGCACAAGCTTGCCAACTTTATTGGAAATGCCATCATTCATCATGTTTAGGTCACTGGGGATCCTTACCCATAATCTCAGTCTCTATTGCCACTTCACTTGGAAACTGATGGCCCTTCCTTAAGAAAAAGTGGTCACTACAGATTCTTAGACATCAGAAATAAAGACTACCTACCTACTTTAAAGATATAATATTTATAAAGTCAATGAAAGCATTACAAGTGTGATATTCAGGGGCGCCTGGATGGCTCAGTCGGTTAAGCATCCGACTTCGGCTCAGGTCTTGATCTCATGGTTCGTGGGTTTGAGCCCCACGTCAGACTCTGTGCTGACTGCCAACTCAAAGTCTGGAGCCTGTTTCAGATTCTGTATCTCCCTCTCTCTCTGACCCTCCCCTACTCATGTTATCTCTCACCCTCTCCCTCAGAAATTTAAAAAAAAAAAAAAAACATTAAAAAAAAGTGATATTCAAATTGCAAACAGCCAGTATAATAAAGTTACTCTTTAAAGAAAAGGGACTAAAAATAAAATATAACAAAGTTTATATGGGACATTATTCTGATATTTTTACTGAATTAAAAAAATTATTTCTTAAGAAAAAGTGATAATGTATTTTTCACCTATGTGAGATCTATAAGCACATGTCTCCAAATCATAACTGATATATAAGTCTATCTTGTCAGTGAGTAGGACTAAAGTGCATATTATTTTGGGGGTACTTTTCCCAAATGACACCAGAGCAAAGAAACATTAAAGCAGAATCACTGTGAACTCTACTTGGACTCCCTCATACACCAGTGATCCTGGGGAGGTTTGGGGACCCATACAGATGCACTCCCTGTCCCAAAACAAGAGAGAGCACTGGGTATTTTTGTTTGTAGTAATGAAGCATTCATAAATATACCTCATCTTGCAGAAACAGTCCAGCTACCTGGTTAAACAGCATGCATGTCAAAGAGGAGAAAAATAAACCAGAATGCATTGCTATATAAAT
Source organism: Hyaena hyaena (assembly GCF_003009895.1). Classification (NCBI taxonomy): domain Eukaryota; kingdom Metazoa; phylum Chordata; class Mammalia; order Carnivora; family Hyaenidae; genus Hyaena; species Hyaena hyaena. The sequence goes on along the minus strand of NW_024080990.1, from coordinate 1,566,054 downwards.
AACTCTGCCTTAATAACAATACCAAGGGCGTGTAGCTTTCTGGCCATGGTTTAAGGTATCAATGGAGGCCATCTACACCAGGCAGAAAAATAAATCTTCAGAATATTCAAAAGGTCCATGTCCTGTGTGAAGAATACATAGTAGGAGAGACAAAAGTTTCCCCTGACTTTGAAATGCACTTGGGCTGCCAGCTAGTCCGAGTAATGAGTGGTCTGACCCCACACATGCTTGGCTCTCTGTTCACTGGGCAGGCATTTGTCAGGGTGCAGATTATTTATAGTGGTCTCCAAATGCTCTGAAATGCAACTGCATTTTCTTATAAATAACAGGGAAAAAAAAAAAAGAAATGCTGAAACAAGTATTAGGTGAAATAAGGGCTTAGTAAAGGTATATTCACAATATTAAAGATTGCCTTGATTGAAAAAAAGACACATGTGCACAAATCTTGCCAACACCAAATGAAACACCTGATTTTAATTATTCAATTCTCTCATCACTTTAGACTGTAAGGACATGAATAGCAATATTTAAATGTAAGCATTGAAAATAGACAGTGGTTTAAGGCCTCATCATGTTAACACATCTTCACTGAGTGATAACAGACACCCCAAAAATGCATAATTAGATAATTACTTTGTATTGACTCCATCTCTTAAAGATTCTCGAGAATACTAAAAAACTTTAAAAGAACAAACTTTAACTCTTCACTGAAACTCAGTTGTAAGATAACAGTACAGTGACACTTTTTTAATTCTTTTTTTTGTGGTTGTTCTGTTTTATAGATGTTAGGAAGGAAGAAAAGGAAACCAATTATCTATATTAAATTCATAGTGAGAATGCTGTCCACAGCAAGAGACAAAATACTTGATCATGTGAAGTTTAAGTAATAAAGTTATCCCATTTTATTTTATTTTTAATTTTTAATTTGTTTTTGAGACAGAGAGAGACAGCATGAACAGGGATGGGGCAGAGAGAGAGAGAGAGGGACACAGAATCTGAAGCAGGCTCCAGCTGAGCTGTCAGCACAGAGCCCAATGGGGGAATCCAACCCATGAACTGTGAGATCATGACCTGAGCCAAAGTCAGATACTTAACCGACTGAACCATGCAGGCCCCCCTATCCCATTTCATTTAACAAGAAGTTTGAAGTAGCAGTTCTAGGATTGGTTCAACAGCACAAATATGTCAGATCACTGGGTCCCAGACTAACTTGCTTACTCTTTTCTTTGTAGCCTCAGGATGCTGGCTGTTAGCTCCAAGCAGTAGATCCCATGGATTGATGTGTGAGCAGAGAGGCTCCCTGAAGGAACATGAGCCAAGGAACGGGCTTCAGTTGATGACATCCAAAACAAGAGACAAGCAGGAAAAGCCACCTTCCCACAGCAAGCTCAAGAGCCTACTCTCTTATCTGGGAGAAAAAGCAAGTTCCTTAAATCCTCCCCCAGCAGACTCTCCATGAATTCTCATTGGCTAGAGGTAAGCCACATGCTCACACTTAGGTCAATCAATGGCTAAGGGAACCAGATTACCACATTAAATTAGACAAATCAGCTTCATCTGGGGCTGGTTTAGTTGCAGCCTGAATAGAATCAGGACATTGTTAACAAACAAGACAGGATTTTGGTAGGAAACAAACAGCATCTGTCACAACCATACTTTCATACATAGAGGTCAAAACAGTTGGCTCAACTGGACATTTTAAGAAAAGTATTTCTTCTCTTTTTCCCAAAGTAATGTAGAGTTTCAACTTCACAGTCCAGCCCCCTGGTTGACCTCTATGGTGGCATAATAAAGCACCATAAGATAGATGCTTGTGTGCTTCCAATGTGTGTAGATCCCAAGTGATACGAGACTCCATAGATTCAAGTCAGCACGCTGAGCTCCCCTACCTGGGATTAAATAATTACTGCAGACTTTAGAACACAGAGTCACAGTGAAAAATAGAGCTAACCAGAACAAATGCATATTACTACTTCTACTTCTGAGCAGTTTCCTGTTCAAGTACAACCCGTGGCTATAATCTGATCAAGAGGTATCAAAGCTAAGGCTAGCTGTGGCAAAGAATATCCGTGCTGACAAGTTTAACACTGATTGTTCCCCAAGTGGAATAGCCAGTTTAGATTATATCAAAGAACTAATAAACATTATTCTCTAGAACTTGAAACTGAACCAGATATAACTCAGCTTGAGATTTTAACAATTTACCCTTTGTTACTGATTTTTTTATTTCAACTTGACTTGAATACCCTGCTACAAGCCCTATTATGAGAACACGGTGATATTATATCCAGTCGGCCCTGCAGTTGTAAATCTGAAATTCAAAGCACAATTCTGATCTTTCTGTCCTGTGAACTAATTCACTCACAGACATTGACCTAGGGCCAACCATTTCAGGTGCCTAAAATAAGAGGTAAATGAAAAAGTTCTTCACAGCCTATTAAGGACACAGATGTGAACAATTATAAGGTGATGTGTAAGAAAGAAACAATCTGGAAAAGGAGTATAACACTCAATGCTATGTACTCAAGGTGGGCTTTGGGGGCAGACAGAAGGTGGTTCAGACCCAGCCTGGGCCACTTATACACTGTATGACAGTGCATGCACTGTTTTCTCTCTAAAACTCAGGAAAATGTGATATTACCCGTACCAGGGAGGTTTTAAGAATTCAATGAGATGACAAATAAGTGCCTGGCACCATGCCTTACACAGAGGAGAAGCTAAACATTTGTCCTTTGACCTCTTGCTCCTCCCCATTCTCCAGGCAGAGAGCAGGGCAGACTGTTTCAGAGGGTAGGAAGCTCCAGCTTTAGGCACAGTGGACCAGGACTCAATTGCTCTGCTTCAAAGCTTTTAAGCAAATTTGAACTGAGGTCAGGGCAAGAGTTGGGAGTTAGGCCCTGCCTGTTAGCTTCTTTCCTACTGCCACTAAATTCAAACAGGCATCACCCAAGCTGGGGCCCTATTTACCTCCAGCCACACTCCACCAATTAGGAATTTAAAATGTCTTTTTCACTGGGCCACCTGCATGGCTCAGCCCGCTAAGCATTTGACTTCAGCTCATGTCATTATCTCATGACTACTGAGTTCGAGCTCTGCATCAGGCTGTCTTCTGTCAGCACAGAGCCCCCTTCAGATCCTCTGTCCCTGTCTCTCTCTGCCCATCCCCCATGTTCGCACTTTCTCTCAATCTCTCTCTCAAAATAAGTAAACATTTTTTAAAGTGTCTTTTTCTCCACCTTCTCAGGACCCATTCTCTTGTGAAAAACATACAATCTGGCATTCATTCTCAACATGAGGTGGAAATTATTCTGACGTTGTTTGGATTTTTAAAAAATAAACTAGTCATGTAACTTACATTAAATAAAATGTACTCCTTTAAAGTGCACAGAAACAATGAAAATGGTTATTATATATATAACTATATATGCATCTAATACAGGCTATGGACCATTACCATCACCCCCAAAAATTCCCTCATGCCCCTACCAACCATTAAAGTGATCACTCCAAGGAACCACTGACATGACTTCTCTATCCCTATAGAATAATTTTACCTCTTCTAGACTATCATATAACAGAAATTCAGGGGCAACTGGGTGGCTCAGTCGGTTAAGCATCCGACTTCGGCTCAAGTCATGATCTCACCGTCAGTGAGTTCAAGCCCCACATCAGGTTCTGTGCTGACAGCTCAGAGCCTGGAGCCTGCTTCAGATTATGTGTCTCCCTCTCTCTCTGCTCCTTCCTTCCTCCCCCCCCCCCTCTCAAAAATGAATAAATGCTAGGGGCACCTGGGTGGCTCAGTCGGTTAAGCGTCCGGCTTCGGCTCAGGTCATGATCTCACAGTTCGTGGGGTCGAGCCCTGCATCAGGCTCTGTGCTGACAGCTAGCTCAGAGTCTGGAGCCTGTTTCGGATTCTGTATCTCCCTCTCTCTCTGACCCTCCCCTGCTCATGCTGTCTGTCTCTCTCAGAAATGAATAAAACATAAAAAAGAATTTTTAAAACAATGAATAAATGCTAAATAAATAAATAAATCAAAGGAATTCATACTGTAGGCATTGCTGTATGACTGACTTCTTTAACTTAATGTTTTTGTGATCCATTTGTTATCTGTTACCAATATTTTACTTACTGTTATTACTTAGTAGTTTTTCATTATATGGATGTACTACAGTGTCTTTACCCATTTACGTGATGAGGGACATTTGGTTTGATTTCCCGTTTTGGAGTTTATGAATAAAATTGCTCTCAACATTCTTATCCACAAATTATTATATGAACATATTTTAATTTTTCTTTCATCAAAACCTGAGTGAAATTTCTCGGTCTATGACGAATGTATGTTTAAATTTTTAAAAACTGCTTAAATGGCTTTTTAAGTTGTACCACTTAACATCCCCAAAGACAATATATGAAAGTATCAGTTGCTTCACATCCTGATCAACACTTAATATTATCATATTTTTTATTTCAGCCATTTTTCTAGGTGTCTTTCAATATCTCATTATGATTTTTATTTGCATTTCTGTGATAAAGGCATTGAGCATCCTTACATGTACATATTGGCCACTCATATTTTGTTTTATTATCTGTTCAACCTCTTTGCTCACTTTATATAAATTGAAGAATCAACTTGTTAATTTCTGCCAGAAAGTCGGCCAGAATTCTCATTGAAATTGTATTAAATCTATAGATCAATGTGGGGAAAGACGCCATCCTAATGAGTTTTTCAATCTAAGGATATGATGTACCTCTCCCTTTATTTAGGTCTTCTTTAATTTTTCTGAGCAGCTTTTGGTAGGTTTGGATATAGGACTTGCATATCTGCTACTGAAACTATCATTAATTGTGATTATAAATGGTTTTCTAAATTTTATTTTCCAATTGTTTATTATTAGTATGTGCAAATGCAATTGAATTTTGTACAATTGTGGTGGGTTGAAAAATGTTCCCCAAAATTTGTCTCAACTCAGAACTTGAGAATGTGACCTCACTTGGATATAGGATCTTTGCAGATTTAAGTCAGTAAGGATCTGAAGACAGAATCATCCTGGATTCAGCTGAGTAAGTACAATGACTGCCATCCTTATAAGAAGAGGAAAGGACTCAGAGAGAGACACATACAGAGACGTCCATATGAAGATGAAGAGGCTTGAGTGATGCCAGGGGCTATTAGACACTGGAAGAGGCAAGGAAAGATTCTTTGCTGTAGCATCAAGGCAGATTGTTCAATATATAGTTTTGTAGCTGTTTATGTAGACAAGTCCCCTTGTATATTTTGCCTCTCACTTATTTTGGCATATGTGCTGATTATAAATTTATTACTTCTTCCCTCCAAACCCATAATTTTTTTGTCCTGCATTTTTACAGTAAAGCAAAACCCCACAAACATCCCTACTTTGTTAGCCACACTCTGTCCCATGAGGTGGGAATCTATTGTTGTAGGAGGAAATGTCTTCCAAATTTTTTGTTGCTTCCTTGGCTATGCTCCTCAGTCCCACAGTAGCAACTCCTGTATTCCTAAGGATCCTTTTCTTCTCATTTTAGTCATTAACCACTTTTACAAATTAATGTGTTTTTTTGTATTAAATATTCCTGCTTAATAGAGTGACATCTTTAAAGTATTGACGGGAAAAAGCTGTCAACATAAAAGTCTACATGCAGTGAATATAGCTTACCAAGTAAAGGAGAAATAAAGACTGCAAATAAATAGAAACAGAATTTGTTACTAGCAGACCTACATTATAAGAAAGAATAAAGAAAATTCTTCACATAAAAAAATAATACCAGAAAAAACTGCAATCTACACAAGAAAATTAAAAATACCAAAAATTGCATAAACAAAGTTAATTAAAAAACTCATTTCAAATATTTTTGAAGTCTGTTGATTGTCTGAAACAAAAATAGGAGATGCATTTTGTGGGATCATAGCTTAAGTAAAAGTATAATGTGTAGCAAAACTAGCATGAAAGATGGGAAGAAAGATTGGGGACACATTGTTGGAAGATTCCTACATTACAGAGTAAGTGGTATAGTATTATTTGAAGATAGACTGTAATTAATTTTAAAAACAATCTCTATGACAAACTTTACAGCCAGAAAAATGAAAACTTTTGCTCACACCGAAGACAGCACACAAATACTTTTTGTGACTTTATTCATAATCATCAAAATATAGAAGCAACCCCAAATTTCCCTTACCTGCAGAATAGATAAACAAACTGGCACATTAATATCATGGGATACTATTCAGCAATAAAGAGAAGCAAACACTTGATATATGCAATGAAATGAATGAATCTCAAAAGCATTATGCTAAGTGAAGGGCCCAGTCTCAAAAGATTATATACTGTGATACCATTTCCATAACATGCTAGAAAAGGCAAAATTATGGGGACAGAAGGCAGGTGTGCCAGGACTGAAAGGGGTAAGAAGAAGGACTGACCACCATGAGGGTTGGGGAATTTTTTTTAAGATGACAGAACTGTTGTATGTATTGATTGTGAGGTAGTTACATGCCTGAATGCATTCATCAAAACTCATAGAACTGTATACTAAGAGTAGTCTATCTTACTGCATATAAATTATATCTTAATTTAAAATAAAATGGAAAAAAAATTGTCAGTTTCACCATTCAAATTACTGGTGCCATATCTATCCCTGTCTGTAATTTGACCGTGTACCAGAAAGTTTATTTTATTGTATTTTATTAAGAATATTTTTTATAACATAAGAATTTAATTATAGTCACTGAAAACATATTAAGATTAATTTGCTCTGGCCATTATTTATGGAGTAGTTGGGAGGCTTCTGTTGCCCAACTGTTTGTTTGTTACAGAATCCCAAGGTCTCACCTAAACAAAAACCTGGGTTGGCATAATTTCATCTCAGCCAACATCCCCAAGAAGGTGTGTGACCTTGTCTTCAGGAATGCACCCTAGGCAAGCATCTCATTTTTTGCATTAAGATCTCCACTTTGACTGCAGTATGGCTGAGTGCTAGAGCATGTGACCATGCACAGGAACAGCAATGCCAAAGAACATCATGCCAGTTGCTATCTGGGGCATACGGCCAAACTCACTGCTACTCAAAACCTAGCAAAAGTTTCAGTGGAAAACAATAATTATGGAGGATTACTCTAAGCATGTGCCATCTAGTCTCTCCTCTGGACTCTTTAAAATTTGTCCCTGATCGCTTCTCAGCCTTTTGGCTAGGATCAAGTGTAGTAAAATTTGTTCCTGAGTTAAATTAGAACATTCAAGACAGCAACCTACCTGACAACATCATGGTGGCCTCTATGAATTGATGTGATTCAATTGCTATTAAAGGCCCAGATTGAGGAAATTTATAATAGAGCTCAATGAAGCTCATTGTGTTTATCAAAGATATTCTTCACTTTAGTGCACAGTGTCTACCTCTTTCCTCAGTATCACATACAGTTGTGTTTCTCTTGGTCAGCATTGTGACACAGAAACTAAGACTGGTCCTACTGCTTATTTTTTCACTCACAGCTAGAAATTTTAAAGATGAGTCTAGCTTAGTATTGGTAATATTGCATGCAGGGTTTAAGAAGGTGAATTTCATGAACTAACCTACTTGTAGTCACTTTACTTTCACTATGACTCATTTTTCTTACTCTTGTTAGTTCAATTCATCTTGCTATTGTATATTATAGCCACCTAGCAAAAGATGAAATATAAATAAATTCAAAATTACATACATGTCTAGGGACTTGTGATCGGTTTCCCTGTGGGCTAAATAAAGCAAATGTGCCCCTGTTCTCTGGCCCTGACAAAATTCAATCTTCTGCATACAGAAAAGAGTGAAACAGCCAGCCATTTAGGCCACACTTTTACTATCACTACAATTTTTGTCAAAATCATAGGTCTCAAAAAGTAAAAAGAAAGATTACCTTTAATGATACTTTCTTTTTATGATGGTTCAGATTATTCGTTCTTATTTTGGTTTACCTGCAATGAAAAATACACCACAATTTTTAATCTAAGAAAATTATTTGATGATACTGTCACTGTAATAAAATCCAAGGGAGCTATAAGACTAAGAGCAAAATGAGATTTGGCAAGTAGGGCACAGCATTTGCTTGACCTGTCTACTACATACAAGAATACACAACATATAACCTAACACCAGTACTATTACTTTTCTTTTTTACTTCTCAGCCATAAATTTGCTGTTGCAAGACTGGGGTGATAGTAGTAATTATAAATTTATTTTGGAAAACCTAGATTCTAACCCTGACTCAGGGTTCCCTGAGTAGGCCACAACCCTTAGGACCTCAGTTCTCTTCCATGCCAGCAAATGATTGTGACCCTGAGTATAAATAAGGACCCCTTAGCTAATAACATCCATAAATCAATGAATAATTACTGAACACCTGCCATGCTTCTAGCAGGCACTGACACCATAATAAACACATGTCCTATCTTCATGGATCTATTAGTGTATCATCTACCTGGTTAGTCATATGTCTGTTTATGAGTTGTCAAAATTTCTAGAAAACATTGTGTTAGATCTCAAATTTAAAGGTACATTATAGATAAATCTCAAAGTCCCATCTATAGTATTATTGAAACACAACATCTAACAAGTTACTGCAACAAACATCAAAAAATTGTACACTAACACCCAATTGTATTTACTTCAATGTACAGGGCTTTCCAAATCCCAGACTGTACCTTTCCTCTCCCAATACACTTCCTGTGAGTTTCCTCCTCTGTGTTCTTTTCCCATTCTTCAGTAAATAAGGATAGACTCTCAACATTTAGATTAACACTTCTTTCCACCTGTGAAGTGATCCAGATTTTAAAGAGGATGCAATAAACACTATTACTATCTTTTAGTCCATGTATATATACATGATCTTAGATTCAAGAACATACCACATGTGAAGATTTCCCAAGGTGTTCTTTTTGAGAAAAAGAAGTATGTCTGTAGGAATGTGTGTGTGTGTGTGTGTGTGTGTGTGTGTGTGTGTGTGTAAAACAAAGAAAATCCAGGTGTAAATTGTTGTTATAAAAATAAGTTGGCCTGTTATAAAAGAAAAAAGGGAAAGACTATTTGAAATGAATATAGTTAAGAGAAACTGATTCATATACTATTAAAACTGAAATGGAAAGAAAATGGAACAAGCATTTCATTTTCCTCTCGTCATTTTAGAGCTCGAAAAGATGAACAGGAAGCAAAGATTTGTCCAGAAATGCAACTGTGTTGTCACAATTTTAGTAAGCCCAAATAGGATAAAGTCCAACATCTGCAATTTGAGAAATGATTTTTATCATTTCAGTAAAGTCTATTTTAACACATAAGCAGATACCTTTTTTATGCGCTCTGCAATGCATAACCTTATCCTGTCCTCTAAAGCTTTCATTTTCCCCAGAATGACCTGACAGCCAGCTGAAAGCTCAAGATGGGCTGCCTGACTGATTATACCCTGGGAATATTTATGTAACTTCTTGATGACAGCAAAATACTGAAAAGAGGATACAGGAGATAAAGTAATGGAAGCTGGCCTAACTTAAGCCTCATGTAATCCCTAGCATCTCCTAAATCACAAGGTAAGATTAGTCAGTGATAAAAATTCTTTAACAGTTGGCAGCTGTCTGAAAGCCAGCATTTTCCTTTTGAGAGGACTGTCAAATTTAGAGAATTTATGACCTGACCTATCAAAGATATTACTTTCAAGTCCTTGACCAATTTAATAAACATTACAGACAACTATTATTATGTGGGTTTATTTTTTTTTTATTACTTTTATTGTTTCTTAGCTGAGTTACATCCCAGGCAGGTTCACACGGTGAACTGTTGAATGCTACACCAAATCACAGTGGCATCTGATCAGGCCAAAGCTCAAGAAATGGTTTTCCTCTTTACTTCTGACTTTTGAATGACTTTCATTCCAAATGTGAAAAGGAGTCTTTCTTCTTTCCTATATGTATGGCAAAAATAAAGAATCTCTGACCTCTTAAAAATTGTCTCAATTTTTAGCTTTTAAGAAATAAGAAATTTTTCAACTCTTTTCTGGAGTCCAAGGAATAATATTACATAAAGCTCCATGCAATACAATGCAATTTTTAAAAAGCTTTATATGAGCAAGGATGATTCAGAGTGATGATTGGAGAACATAAAACATTGGATATTATGCAAATATATCATTATAATAAGCTTCTTTAATATAACTTTGATCACTATTAGGATGCCTGCATTATTACATTTATTTAACATCTTCTATGTAGCCTGATTCTTTCATTACAATGTAATGTGGATATACTGGTCTTAAGTCAAAAGTACATTCTACTATGATGAATCTACCTGGGATTCTCTCTCCAGGACCCAAATAGTTTTAATTATTAGATTGCTTTCCTCAGTGAAAGATACAGTGAAAGGGAACATTACTTTCTGTTAAATTTAAGAAGCATGTAATCTAATATATCAAATCTACAGTGGATAAAAGCATAGAAAAATTCTCTCCATTTCTTTTGCTAATGTGCATAAATACTGTGCTCCAGGCACAATGAAATGCTCCTGCTTAGGAGCCCTATCAACATTTAAATATAATAATAAAAGCACAAAATGCCACCACAGCAAAACTGACACTTTCTCCCCATGATCCTCTAATATTGGACTCTTAAGGACAACCTTCAAAAAATACATGCACAGAAGTTATAGGTTCACCCAAAAGTCAACAATATAACTAAAAAAGAAAATCAGAACCTACAGTTGGCTCCAGGGAGTGAGAATTAAATAGAAAATTTCTGTATATATTTTGAATTTTGTTCAAATGTTTTGGTTCAATAAGTGAGGGATGAAAAAACAGCAAAAATCCAATTTGAGCCTCACAGTTACCAATCTTAAATGTTTTCTTAAAGTCCACCATATTTTATTCAATTAAAACGGAACTCTAATAATAATACTCAAAACATCCATTTTGATAGTTTAATTTCAGATCTAGTAAAAATTAAAATACAACAATATTGGCAATATAGAAAATCTTAATATTAATGATTAGGATAACTACTGTATCAGGGTTTCAGCAATCTGTGTTGCAAATTAAGGGATTTATTATACATATTAGACTTTACTCAGTAGTGGGAAGAGACACAAAGTATACTGTTGGAGGCCAGCTCTGGCAGGTCCAGGGGTCCCTGAAGGATGGACGGTGCTGGTGAGAGAGAGTGAGAGAGCCCCGAGATCCTTTCTGATCACCAGGCAGGCATCTCTGTTCTGTCGGTTTTCGCGTCTTTATTTTTAGGTTCAACAATAACATGACATCAGAAGACAGAATTTTTACAGGGGTTAATTATTTGTAACAATTATTGCAACAAGATGCTTTGATCAGCAGAAGGTGTACAGAAACAGGCTTTACAAAAGTATTCTTGCAGAACGTCCCCATATTCTTGATGTCAGTCCCCCAGATTAAGATACTAATAAACTTATCTTATTTTACATGGGTAGGCCTCTAGACAATTTTTAATCACAAGAGGAAGAATATATATTAGGCTTGTTCCTAAGTTGCTTGAGCAAGCCTTTTCCTTGATGCTGAATGTGCAAGCACCATGGGGGCCATAAATATGTCAGTCCTTGCATCTGGGTTTATGTGTTAGCTACTCTTACCTATCCTCATCCCAGCTGCCAGTGTAAGGGAGGGTGTTTGTGGAATGTAGGCCTTGAGGAAGGGACTGCTATGCTTCACCAATTAGCAAAGATATATGTAGTAACTATGTTCTGCCCTTATCTGTACCTTAACCCCAAGATAGGCTCTTTGTCTCGGGGCCAGGCTCATTTGTAACTCTTGTGTTCTTAACCCCCTTTATTATCTAAGTCTTGAATCTGCAAGACCCATAGGAAGAGCCTTTTGACAATCATCCATAGAGCTTTCATCTAAAATCTCTTTTGTAAAGGCAGGAATATGCTTTTCCTTATGAGGTATCTATGTTCAGAATATGGGTCTGATATGGAATATTGTGAGGCCTGGTCAATACCAGCAGGCTCATTTCCAACATGAGCCAGTTGTAGCAGAAAGAGATACCAGTTTTCCTTTCTCATGGCAGGAGCTGTGTAAACACTGCCATTTCCTTGCTGTGATTGCCATCCAGAGAGGCCGGTGCGGCTCCCGGCAGTATACGTCCAGAAGGCAACGGTTGGAGAATCAGCTCCAGAGGACAGGAAAGGGACCTGATGAAGTCTATGGATAATTGTTGACCCTGCATCTGTTGATGAACTCAAATTCGCTATAGGTCAGTAGGCCCTATAGTGAGGAATAAAAGCTGGATATAAAAAGAAGTAGAACAAGGTAGACTGAAGTCTTCAAAGACATAGCCAAATCAATGAAACCACTGGAATGGGTGTCTGTCTCTCAATGCTTACAACCTCCATCACAATGGTGACCTACAGGTGAAGCTGGTACTTGTTATCACATGGGCCTGGTCTGAGACTCAGAGTCTAAAAGGATGATCTGGAGAAGCTACAAGCACAGATTATGCCCTACTCAGTCCAACAAGAGGAACTAGCAGATCAGCATCAAACTTCCTGTTTGATGTTCTGCAGTACACATTAACCACTATGAGTACATCTTATCTCTTAGATAAGAAAGAAATAGAAGAAGAGGGAATAGAAGGAACTGAGATAGTTAAATAGATACATGATAGATAAATAGATGACAGAAGATAATGCATATAAAAACACATTCATATCAAAATAAGAAATTATCATAACTATTATACTTCTTGTTTCTAATCAGTCATACAGTTGTAGCTGTTATATATACCTTCCTTCTTCCACCATCCATTACACATTCCCTTTGCCTCGGAAGCAATTTGGTTACTCAAGTTTCCTCACCTGGTAAGGTGACTCAAACCTTTATGTTTGAAGTCTTTGGGCCATCCGTATTAGATCATTATGTTTTTTTCCCATTAACTCTTATGCCAGGTGATAGAAGTTTCTAAGAGGCACTCAAGACATACACTTCCAAACCCAACACAGCATAGTAACAACATAATTACTCCTTTGATAATCAAGATAAACAACTCAGGCACCATAGCACCTCCTTCTGTGCCTGCTGATTCACTAGCATGAGAAACCCAAAGTGACCAGTAAAAGCTTCCAGTACTGTGTCCCTGGTAGAAGCATTACTCTCTTGGGAACTCTGACTTCTAAATCAGCAGAGCCTAAAGTCATTGGAACAGGAGCCAACATTTTGCTAGTGGATCACTAGGGAAACTGTGAGGATCCACTCTCATTTTCACTCCTTGATTCCAGGACCGATGAATTCTGGATGTGGGAAAAACAGCACCATGTATTGTACACTGATGGAAAGCATGTACCACATCCTGAAATATACTGTCTCAACCCTGCAGTGTGTTGTCATATACCTGATGCTGTAATAACATTTTCAAAAGATCATTTCACCACTCTATCTGGTCTCTGCTAGCTATAATAGAGGGTTTTTATAAAAGCATTTTCCAGGTAAATAGTTACATACCAACTTATGAGAGTATGTTAGTTTCCTTCAAAAACAAAATTACATCTGAAACAGCAGCTAGAATTGGAATTAACATTCAATTAAGGGTGTGCCAATCCACTAACATTCTCCAAGCCCATCTGTCTGCTGCACAAGCTAATATGCAACTTGTGTGAATATGTGAGTCACCATTTTGCAAGAGCCCAGTGGTTGCCATATTCTCTACAATCACTTCTAATGTGAACTATTGTCTTTGATTTACTCTTTTGGTAAACAGAAAAAGTTCTATGAGCTACCTACCATATGGTCTTCCTTATTAAAATAAGCAATATTCCATTGGTTGGTGAACTAATGCAGGTGCTAAGGATGCCTATTATGACTATGCATTCCCAAACTGGAGAAGTAATTACAAGATGGATTTAAGAGTCCATTGGTCTACTTATATTCAAATCAAAGTCCACTGATTACCTTGTATCCACAAGCCACTTCTCTGACTGTGGACCACAATGGGATTGAGGGTTTCTAGAAATAAGTGTCAGTTATGAGACCACTATCCAGTAATTGCTAAAACACTGGTTATTTCTCTTCTTTACTTTACTACCCTGATAAATAATAATAGGTCCCTTCAAGGAATGTTGAGATTTCCATATAAGATGTTGGCTATGTCAAAGGATCACTCCTTAAGGGAACCTGGCTTCCCCTTTATCCAAGGAACTCTATCTGGAAACTGGCTCATGTCTGGGAATTAATCAAGAGTACATGACTGCACTGTTGTTATTCAAGTCAGACTTTTGTTCCCACACCTAGGATTTGCCACTTAAACAATTCAAGTAAGACTATAAGAGGTTTTAAAAATATTTCAGTTTGACAAAAATCTCTCTTTCCCTGCAGATCAAATTCTGAACACTGATTCAGCTCTGTTGTCTAATATGGTAACTATACTCACCTTGCTTTTTGCAATTAAGGGCCACCAAAAGGTGGTGCCACTCAGGATCTCATCATCTCCTTTGAGCCATTTCCTTTTAACAGCCATTTTAATGACAGCATACCCACTGTCAGTCCTCATCTATAAAGAATAGACAGTACAGAGGTCTTAAAGAATACTGGTCTCCTTTACAAATATATTTCTTATAGTTTATATGCAGGAAGTATTCTCTGGACCCTCCTATGAAATACAGCTCAGGGTTAGGTGCATAGATCTTATGTAACATACCACATCTTGCATTATAATTTCCTAAGCCTTTCCTAAGGTCTATAGTATGTCAAAGAACTCGAAATTTCAACTTTAATTAGTGTAGGTCATCTTTGGGCCCATGTTTCAATGAACTAACCAAGTCCTCTTAGAGCAATACTAGCTGCTTAAGCTAAAATATGAAATACAGAATCTCTGCTTATTTCATCCATATTGACAAATTCAGTCCATTCCATGACTGTACTTCTCTCACACTGTTCTACCTTTGGATTCATTCCCATACATGTTACACAGGATTCTATCAATAAAAATTGGGAAAATCTTGCAGTTATCTTTGTGTATATGGCACTATTTCATGTGTCACATTTTCCACCCCCAGGACTGGCCCCAGGGTTTTAGTCTGGCTACAAATCTAGAAAATATTGAATAGAGATAGGTCTTGAGAAGGATCAGCAGTGCTTTGCAAGGCTTTTACTTCAAAGAGACTTTATGTTCTTCAGAGAAGTAGAAACCAACCTCCACACACAATGGATGAGTAGGCTCTTCTTCTAGCAAAGGAGGCTAAACAGAATTAAGAAATTCAATGTCCTCAGGATCTGTCTATATGTCCCCATTTCAATTTTTTAGTTTCTACTTCTTCCAAATCCATGTAATCAACATAAAAAATTCTGCAGAATTTGCATTGAAATTTAGACAACTTCAGGACTAGACTAGGTATGGTTTTCAGAAACCTCAATCCTCTGTTTATGTTAAATAAAAATTTTCATAGGCCAATCGATGCATTCTAGTCCCTCTTGAGACTTGAGGCCACCATTTTCTTTCTTCAAGTTCTCCTGTACTCTTAGAAACAGTCTATCTAGCAGAACACCATGCACCAGTTACCAGCCCCAGGACTCCAAACACTTCTGCCTATCGCATCTTGGTGTCAGAGTCACCAGGGAAAACACAATGCAGTCAAGCACTGGATAGAAGCATGCATTATTCACATAGAGAAGAGAGAACAAGATCAGCCTCAATAGTGGTTACCGGTCCCTCATGGCCAGTAGGTCACTCCTGGCAGCCAACATAGGGCTGTTCTATCTTGTGTCTCATCGTAAGGATACAATCCCTTCCTCTCAGAGGACAGATAGAGCAGTGATATTGTTCAGGGTCCATATGATGCTGACTCTTAAGCAGAACAAAAGAGAGGACACTGGGCTTACAACAGAGAAAGATATTCCCCCACAAGATGATAAACCGGGCACAAGCTGTGTGAGCCCTTTATCTCCTGGTAAGGAACTGTCTAAGGCCCATGCCTTAGGAGACTGAATGGGGAGTGGGGGTGTTGAAAGATGCACCAAGCTGTCTTTCCCAACACTAAGCATTAGGTTTTTACCCATAGCATGTCATGGACTACAGTGTCTTCTTTCTCTCTGGCAACAGTGTCATTAGTGCTGCTAAATTTCAACAGATCAGAAAAATATTTTCAGATAATCCAGAACCAAAATAAAGACCCATCCTCAGGGTTCTGTTCCTATGGAAGCTCAAAAACACAGGCCACATTTGGCACCATTATGTGAGAAGTAAATGGAAAAAGCTTGCTTGTATTTTGAATTTTGTTCAGAATGATTTATTTTACTCAGCAGGTGAAGGTTAAAAAAAAGAAAAAATTAATTTAAACTTCAAAGTTACAGGGGTGCCTGGGTGGCTCAGTTGGTTAAATGTCCAACTTTGGTTCAGGTCATGATCTCATGGTTCATGATTTCAAGCCCTGTGTTGGGCTCTGTGCTGACGGCTTGGAGTCTGGAGCCTGTTCTGGATTCATGTTTCCCTCTCTCTCTCTGCCCCTCCCTGCTTGTGCTCTGTCTCTCTCTCTCTCTCTCTCTCAAAAATAAATAAACATTAAAATTTTTTAAAAAAACTAATAGATACTGAACATATTCTTAAAGCCCACAAAAGTTAAGCAAAATATAAATATTCAAAATCTCCACTACTCTCCTTATTATATGTTTCAAGTCTAGAGAATAATTTTTTGAAAAAGTAAAGAAATGACAATGTTTCCAAAATATTAAGTGTTAGTATTGACTAACTCGAATGCCTACACTAAACCCTAGAAAGGAAATAAATGAAAGATGGCTACACTAGGCTTATCAGGAAAAGCGATTTGCACAAGGCAAAACATTTTATTAAGTGGAGCATATGGTGTAGATGGCAATTAATACAAGCCCTGTGGTGCAATATTTGCCTTCATGTATGTGGCAAAGCATCCTTTTTCACATCATCCTATTAAAATAAAATGCATTTGCAACAGAAGTGCACCGTCAGCCCAGAAAAAGCCAATGATTGGTATCTTTGCATTTCTTTCAGTATAGAAAAGATTTCCTCTCTCCCTTCTCACAAGCTTTTAGAGGCAAGGTTTAAAAAAAAAAAAACAGCATAAAAATCCTCTTTGAGATTGCTTTTATGCTGATTAGCTGACATATAAGGATTATCAGATATTGCCCTGGAAAGTCATTAGGCATGGATAGGCATCGCTTTCAGGTCCTGAGAAACTCTGCCTTCAAAACCAACTCAAACCACTTGAATAGAGAACAGAATTGAGTGCGGTTATTCAAATGATGCCCTCCTTAATATTACACAAAGCTCTAGCATCCAACTTCTCCCTTCAAGTGCCCTACTCACAATGCCAAGCAAATGCTGGCAAGTCCCTCTAAACATAGTCTTTCTAGGTACAGACCCATGGAATAGTGCCAATGTATTCACTGTTGACTTGGCTTCTTGCAAATTCTCTTTCAATACATTGTATTCGCCAACAAATGAATGTCCCAGAGAATTATGTCTGTATGTCAATTCCTTTCTACAAGATAAGAATCTTTCACTCTATTCATTTTTGTTTGTAAATGCAAACTTTGCTTAAGTCTATTAGGGAAGAAAAAAAAAAGCACATTAGTGCATTTCAGGATATGACCTATTACACTCGTTTGTCTCTTGGGTCTGTTCAACCTTTTCAAATATTAACTTTTCGCTGAACTCCCTCAAAGTACAGAGTCACATTTTGAGACAGCAGGATTAGTAAAGTGCAAGGTCACACTGCAAAGTCAGTGTTAAAGAGAGCAAAGATTCTCAAATTAACTGATTCATCTGCTCTCTGGTGACCTTAGACATACCTCTTCTTCCCCTCTAACCAAGTCAAAGATCCATCTCACTTCCACAAGGGCCTCAATCCCACCAGGTCTGATACTAATGAGAAGGGAAAGAGCTTCATCTAAGTAACCTCATCACAACAGAAGAGACATCTTACAAGTTCATTATTATGGCAAAGGTCAACAAAGGTCTCCATAGAAAACTGGCACACATGAAAGGTGTAGCTCATCAGGGGGTTAGAAAGCAAGGATGTCCAAATGTTCATGATCACCTGCACCATCCTGCAGCTGTCAAACAAGAGAGCAGCATTACCAACACATTTTTAAGTCTCTGTACTCTTTTTTAAAATTCTAAAATAGACTCTTCCATCTTGTTATGGAGAAGAATAAAATATACACCAAAATGTGCTGAAATCATGAATGTACGACTTGATGAATTCTCACAGGCCAAATACACCTGTGATCATTATCCAGCTCAAGAAACAAAACATTACAAGCACCTCCAACACCAGTTTCCCCTTACTCTAAACCATTATAGTTATGCTGGCTACAAAGGAAACAGTGCCAGGATATTTCACACACTTGAGTTACATAAGCTACTTATTGCAGATTAGCATACAGAACTTTTAAAGGGTGTAAGTTATACATCAAAATATATCCATAATTCTGCCACTTCTTGGCATCTCACATTGCTACCATCTCTTGCCTGGAATTTTACAGTGATAACTCGACTGATAACTCCTGCTCTTTTTTTCCCCCTTGAGAATATTCTCAAAGTACCAGCTAAAGTGAATCTTTGTAAATGAACATCCCATCATGTCATTCAGATCATATTATTCCACTGTTAATAGTGATGCTTCTCAATCTTAGCTGCACATTGAGTGGCTTTACTACAGGGAAAAACAATCCTTGCTTGACAATATTTGGGCCTCCATTACCCTGTGAGTCTTCTTTAGCATATGAAAATCTCACTGAAAACTTCCCCTGGACTTTACCTCCCCCAATCCGTAGTATAAAACCAGTCTCTCCTCATGGTCCTGGGAGAGCGCTTTCTGCCCCCGGGTCCTGTCCCCGTGCTTTAATAAAATCCCTTTTTTTTTTTTTTTTTTTTTGCCAAAGACGTCTTCAAGAATTCTTTCCTGGCTATTGGCTCTGGACCCCACAACCCCACTGTCACCCCCCAAAACCTCATCATGACCTCAAAACCCAACATGAGGCCCACATTTGCTAATTTTATCTCTTACTATGCTTCCTCATTCACACCTTGCAGACACAGTGGCCTCTTCTCCATCCTCTGAAGACAATAGTCAAGCTCCTGCCTCTGGGCATTATATTTGCTTTTCCTTCTTCCTCAGTTGCTCTTCCAGAGATATATAGCTCCTTCACTTGCTTTAGGTCTTTACATAAAAATCTACTCCTCAATGACTCCTTTACTGGCCACCCCTAACATTTTATAACTCCTTTCCATGACTTGTATTCTCAGCAGTAATCACTATCCAACATACACTATGCTTTCCTTATTTTGCTCTGCCAGAACAGGGCTTTCTGCCTGCTTCTTGAGGGCAGTGACCTAACTCATAGAACTCACTATGTGAGTACCTAGCACATAGACAGAGCCCAAGAAATGTTTACTATTTAAACAAATGATGTTTTCAAGTAATGAAAACCCTGCTAAAGAACTTTGAGTCAGCATCTAACAGCCAATAATGAGACACCAGTTGTGATCATAAGCATTAAGTACATTTGAAGCCAAAACTAGTTAAATGAAAACAACCCAGATAAGAAGGTGTAATTTACAACAAAATAATGATATGTTCTCCGCCCTTCATGCTTCAGACAAAAGAAACCCCTAGAGAAAGATCGTATCTTCTTTCACAGAGCATTCAGAGCTTTCAGGGCTGCCAGAAAGCTTCAGTAAGTATATATTGAAAGTGAGGAATGAATTAGAATTAACTTTTCTCTTGCATATATATGTTTTTATATTTTCTTTGTAATTCACTTACCTTGGGTATTAGAAACTGCTTGACATATAATTATAGAAGTACACTCATCTGCAGTGATTGCTTTAAAGCACATAGCATGGCATCCATTCCACCCACCAACTCTCAGCTGCCTCAAGAGGACTTTCCTAGAGAAACTGATCCCTGACTCCGTTTATTTTTTCCCAAGAAATAAATCTTGAAATTGGAGCTCCTGAGCTTTCTACCCTGCTTAAAATATTAGGCTAAAATATTTTCCAAAATATCAAGCTGATGAGAAAGAAAGAGAGAAAAACTCATCAGTATATCAGAAGAACAGATCAGTAAATACAAGGCCATGTCCAGTGGTACCCATATGCACTACTGACCAGTACTAAGTCACAGTACTCTTGCTTGCTGAGGGCCCAGGTCTCCTCTTGCTCAAAGGAGCTAATCCATTGTTCATTTCCACCTCCATCAAAGACAGTAAAGTGCCAAAGATTATATTTGAAAAAATTGTTATAATCTCTTGATATTTTGGTGCTTTTTATTGTTATCACTGTTAATCATAAAAATATAAACTGTGATGCTTTGTAGTTTTGATACCCAGACTGATGCCCAATCTATCTGAATATCCTGTAAAATTCTAGGTCATCTCAATAAATATTTGATAAAATAATAAAGCTCTCAAATTTCTGAATTCTTTTCTACTTCCTACACATTCAGCTTCACACAGGAATTTGTAACTATAGAAATCACATTTTAAAAGTCCTCTAAAACTTGTGTTCCTTCTTAAATTCTGTTCAACGGATGTAATTCCATTCTACTAAGCTGTAAACCAAACAATTTATTTTGCTGCATTTTTCTCTTCTTATGCTCCTATGAAAATTCTATTTTCTAGTATTCTTCAGTTAGAATGTTCTAATGAAGGGGTGCCTGGATGGCTCAGTCACTTGAACATCTGACCTTTGGGTTTGGTTCAGGTCATGATCTCAGGGTCATGGGATCAAGCCTGGCATCAGGCTCTGCACTGACAGCGTGGGACCTACTTCAGATTCTCTCTCCTCTCTGCCTCTCCCCCTATTTCCTTTATCTCTCATTTCGTCTCTCTCTCCAAAAATAAATAAACATTTAATATATATATATATATAAAGCCAAACTCAGTGAAACAAAATACAAAAGTAGTTGCTAAAGATGTGAGGCCAAAGGAAATAAGAAGAGGTAGGTCAAAGGGTACATATTTTCTATTATAAGACAAAAAAGTCCGAGGATCTGATGTCTAACATGGTGACTATCATTGATAACAGTGTATTCTATAATTGAAATTTGCTAAGAGACTAGAATTTAAATGTTCTCACCAGAAAAAGAAAGTAAATATGTGAAGTGATGAATGTGTTAACTTGATAGAGGAATCCTCTCCCAATGTACACATATATCAAATTATCACATTGCACACTTTGATTATCTTATAACTTTTTCAATTATGCCTCCTGAAACTAGAAGAAAAAAAAAAAGTTCATCATTCAGCTTAGTTTATTCAAACTGGCTTATTATAAACAACTAGTTTATCCTCTCCATTCAAAAAGTACTATTAAGCTCATATTATGGACTAGGAGTTGGGTAAAAATGGTGAACAAAATATATATGACCAATGTTATCATGGAGTCTAATGAAGAAGACAAACATTAAATAAAGCCACCAATGGTGATAAATTCTATAAAGGAAACTAACAAGATACTGTAAGAGAGAACAATAAATTTCTGTAGTCTGAGAATATGGAAAAGTTGGTGCAAATGTTCTGAGCCGGAAATTATTTTCTGGCTTGAGAAGGTCTGTGAAACTAGAGTAATAATGTCTGGAAAGAATATTTTGAGATGAGGTAGACAAAGATCATATTATAACTGATATAACACATTTCTTAAGAATATGGAATTTCTTCAGAATTACCAAAGGTCATATTTATCAGAATTTTATGCTTAATCAGTCAATGTGCTGCTTCACAAAGCATCTTGCATGGATAGCCATCTTTATTTTAAATGATTTCATAGTCCAATGTGTGCAAAATTCCAGCTTATACAAAATTAAATCACTTTCCTTCCTGCAGAGCTTCTCAAATCCTTAGTTAACTGTAAATATTCATATGGAGAATGAGAAGTCACATTTAACAAGCATTATATTATAGAACTCCTTTTGCAGAGGATCTCAGTAGACTATTATGTACACAGAACATACATTGAGAAATAGTGCATTAATGTATTTATTCAAAAAAATGTTTTTTTAGGACCTACCACATTAAAATCCCTATTCTGAATTCCAGGGACATAATGAATACTGAGTACAGTAGCTGGCCCAGAGTACCTCAGAGAAGAGAGTGCTATCCATAAATTGGACTACTACACAATGTAACTGTTATTCTAGACGTAAGTGCAAGTTGGTAAGGTAATGCACACATGGGAATTTCAAACACTTATTAGGTTTGAAGAGGGATGAATTTTGAGTTGAGACTAATTTTTTTGAAAATGGCAATCAATGTAGATTATATTCCAAGGCAAATTATTTTTTAACATGGGAAATTTTAAACTTTAAAAACGAAATGAGACCTTGGAGATAGTGTATCTCAAGTGTCTTGTTTACCCATAGGAAGAAACAGGCTCAGGTAAGTCGTTTACTTACAGAAGGTAGTTATGGAATCAAGACAAAAGAGGTCAAGACAAAAGTCAGGAATTTTATTAGTTCTATTGCATCATAGTACCAACATTCATGACATCAGAACATTTCTCTCATTTCAAGACACTGAAAGAACTTTTCATTTCTTAGCTAAAACTTCCATGTTCTTCGAGCTACATTTATAATCAACCAGCCCCTTGAGGTGCTGGTTTGAGGCACTCGGACCCATCATTCCTTTATCTCTTGATCCCAAATTCAAATTAACAAGATGCTTTGAAATGAATCATTCCTTGTCAGAGGCTGAAATTTTCCTTTTGGTTTGGGGGTTGTGGTAAATTTAGGACTCTAATCTTTCCATACACATAACTAAATATTAAATAAATGTCAACACTGGCATTTTCCAGCTCATAGAACGAAAAGGAAACTGTCAGTAATAATTTTTGATATTATATTATTCAAATTGTACTGCAGGGCACTAAAAATGAAACAGAATAATCCATTGTGATATATTCACATCTTTTAATATAAAAAATTGTGGGGGCACCTGTATGGCTCAGCCAGGAGAACATGCAACTCTTAATCTTGGAGTTGTAAATTTGAGCTCCACATTGGTTATAGAGATTACTTAAAAATTAAAAAAAAAAAAGTCTTTAAAGAAATTGTAAGCATGTAGCATGGGTGCTTTTTAAAATTTCTTTACCTGTAAATGATCAAAGGATTTAAGCATGATTTTTTTATGTCATTAGGTGGGCAGTACTCTAAAGAGCATAAGGATATTGCCACCCTATTTTGTTGTTAAAACTGTTATGGTAGATAAAATGCTAGTAACCTCCTAAGATGTCCACACCACATCCTCTAGAACCTGTGAAAATATATTACCATTTATGGCAAAAGAAATTGTGCAAATGTAATTAAGGTGGAGGAACTTGAGATGAAGAGATTGTCTTCGATTATCCAAGGGGGCCTAATCTCCTCACATGGGTCTTTAAGAGCCAAGAAACTTTCCAGGCTATAGAGAATTGTGCCTAGGGAAAAGGAATTAGTAAGACGCAGTGTTGCCACGTTTAAAGATGGAGAGGAGAAAGGGACCACTACCCAAGGAATGCAGACAGCCTCTAAAAGATTTAAAAAAAAAAAAAAAGACAAGTAATTGCATTCTACCCCAGAGCTTCCTGAAGGAAGCAGCCTACAACATCCTCCTTTTAGCCCACAAAGACCTATGTCAGAATTCTGGCCTAGAAAACTACAAAATAACAAATCTGTACTGTGTAAGCCACCAAATTTCCAGTAACTTGTTATAATAGCAATAGAAAGCTATATCATACAATAGTGTTTTAATACAATATTACAATATTCATAAGAATACTCAGAAGAAAGATGACATGACATATTTGTAATAGAAGAAAATGTGATTATTGAATGAAACATTAATTGCTTGCTTTTTTCAGGTGGGGTTAGGGGGAAGTTTTAATGTTGTATAGATGCTAGTCCAAAACCTGCCTAATTTAAGGAAGGGTTGGCAGTGCTGATAAAATATCCATGAAGAGAGAAATGAACTGCCAAACATAGACCATCACTAGCATGGTTCTAATGAGCAGTACCCGGGGTGCCTGGGTGGCTTAGTCGGTTAAGTGTCCGACTTTGGCTCAGGTCATGATCTCATGGTTTGTGGATTCAAGGCCCTGCTTCGGGCTCTGTGCTGACAGCCAGCTCAGAGCCTGGAGCCTGTTTCAGATTCTGTACCTCCCTCTCTCTCTGACCCTCCCCTGCTCATGCTGTCTCTCTCTCAGAAATAAATAAAACTAAAAAAAAAAGAAAACATTCTTAAAAAAAGAAAAAAATTTTAAAAAGTAAAGAGCAGTACCCCACCCCACCCCCCCTTAGATCCAGGCAAGTCATTGCCTCAGGGAGTCTAAAGGTTTGGATAACTTTCTTTAAATTGCCTAAGTTATTTTTCAGTATCAGGAGTGGCTCATTCAGGCAGTGCCATCAAAGCAAGATGCCTGCACTAAACAGGATGGGAATCTGTGGAGACCCTGACTCTGCTTCTGTCTTTTGGGACTCTGACCCCATCTATATCCTGGAGCTGACCAGAGGCAAAGAAGACCTTTTGGATGATGTCATGTCCCCCATGAAGCACCCAGTTCCACGATCCTTCCTCCTGACTGTGGTGATAGACAGTTTGGGGTGTCTCACTCAGGTCTCACTATGGATGAATCTAGTGATGTGGGATACCTACAGTCCATACCAACCCTTGGTGTTGAGCCACATATGTGCTGTTCTTGCTGGTTGGTGTTCCAACAACACTCCTCGGTCTATAATATGCAAGGGTGATGGGGGTAGTGGCAGGCATTATTTATCCTGTGCTCTCACATAATTGTCATGGTGGCAGGATATAAACCTCACCTCTCCTTGGTCTGACCACAGATAGCTATGCCTCTCTCCAATGAAGGCTTTCTGGGCTATTGCTTGCTAACACCAACAAGGTGTTTCCATCAGTGCCCTCTCTTGCCTCACATCATGGAGATAACATGTTTTCCCCTACAAGTCCTAAGTCATTCCAGATGAAGAATGGACTCTCCTTACATCCAGAACTGCTCTTCTGTTATCCAAAGTGGAGAGATGGGAGTTCATAGAAGTCAGGGGTAGGGTCACCACCAAAAGACATTACTTTCTAGGAATGCAATAATTGCAGCCTAAAGAGTTCAAGAAAAGACGTGGTTGGACAATGTATTGGTCTGTGTTTATTCTAAAGCTTTTGAAGATAAATTTAGCATGTCCAGAAAATGAATTAGGTATGCTTCACATTTTCCTGCACACTCTGGGTATATCTTGTATTTATAGTCATTATCAAGGAAGCAAAGTAACAACCTTTGAAAGAGTCATGTGACACTAGTATTCATGGGTGGCATGACAAATGATGCTGCATCATGGATAATGATGTAACCAGCATTAAAAAATGGCATTGGGAAATGGCAGAAGTAAGATCTATATTATTTTAATACAAACAAAACCATGACATCATGAGTAACAACAATTTTGCTACCTTCTTCTCCTTGTAAAATATCAAATTGGCCAGGAACATTCCACCTGAAAAGATGGTTTGCAAAAAGTATTTGCCTGCTGTATTAGTTTGCTACCCTAATAACATACCATAGACTGGTGGTTTAAAGAACAGAAATTTATTTTCTCACAGTTCTGAAGACTCTAAGTCCAAGACCAAGGCCCTGGCTAGGTTAATTTCTGGTAAGGCCTCTTTCCTTGACTTGTAGATGCCACTTTCTCAATGTCCCCACATAGTCCTTTCTTGGTGTGCACGCTCCTAGTGTCTCTTTCTCTTTTCATAGAACATCCGTCAAATTGGAATAAAGTCCCGTTATGATTTCATTTAAACTTAATTACCTTTTTAAAAGCCCTATCTCTAAATACAGCGGTATCAGGGGTTAGGAGTTAGGGGTTCAACATATGAACTTGGGGAGAACAATTCAGTCTATAACGCTTACAGCCCTGCACACCCTACTGACAGTCTTGCTAAAACACTCCTTTTATAACAAATCAAAATACCTTACTACTACCAAGTAATTATAATTTGGCAGCCATAGAAGTATTTCCAGAATGCTTCTGGAAATTAAAAAATATATTTTCTAAATTAAAAGAGCATCCAAACAGCAAGCCATAGCATGATTTTCAAAGCTAAAAACAGGTCCTCCAGCAATTCAACTAGCATCACAAAGCATGAGCACACTCATATACAAAGGTGCTGCAGTAAAACTTTAGGATCAGATGTGCAGCTCAGTGCTCATGATTGGAGCTGAAATTTAAAAACAAAAACATAGGGGCGCCTGGGTGGCTTAGTCAGTTAAGCATCCGACTTTCGCTTAGGTCATGATCTCACGGTTCGTGGGTTCGAGCCCCGCGTCGAGTTCTGTGCTGACTGCCAGCTCAGAGCCTGGAGACTGTTTCAGAGTCTGTGACTCCCTCTCTCTCTGACCCTCCCCTGCTCACACTGTCTCTCTCTCTCTCTCTCCTAGAAATAAATAAAACATTAAAAAAAAACATAGTCACAGAAAAAAAGGAGAACTAAAGAGAAATCTTTGTGAATTTGTTTAAAATTCAGTTTTAGTGTTGGTTAAGTGTTCCAACTCTTGATTTTGGCTTAGGTCATGACCTCGGGTTCGTGGGATCAAGCCCCACATCAGGCTCTGTGCTGACAGCACGGACCTTGCTTGGGATTTTCTCTATCCCTCTCTTCTGTCTCTCTGTTTTGTCTCTGTCTCAAAATAAACAAACTTCAAAATTACAGTTCTCAAAAGTACCATGATCCCTTTAAATTTGTGGTAGAGATATCATTAGATAATTTGCCACTTTGGTGTACTAAAAAATTCTGATAGAATTCATACAACTTGAAATTTGAAGAGTAGTTCAAGAACAAGATTGTGACTGGTTGAAAGACTGAATGACAGCATTATTGTCTGAGAAAGGCATGATTTAGGGATGACCCTTAGATCTCTGATCTTATTTTCAGATCGCTCATCTGTCAGACTATCCACTTACTAAATGAATATCTTTATTTCCCAATAAAAAAATTATATTGCAAGGCTTCTATTAAAAGTGTTGAGAATAATATCAGATCATATAAGGTTTTTAAAACTTTTAAAGGAAGACATTACAGCCTCATGGATACTTGATCCAAAAAGAAATAAAGCACTTTAGTCTGAATATTGAATTTCACACTTTTCCTGATTCTGAAAAGAAACAGAAGTATTTGATGGAGTAGAAAAAAAGAAAATATACTTTTTATCAGAATAATTTCCTAGTCATTTATCTGAAGCAATCATTTATAATGAAGCACACAAAATAGATAAGTAGGATGGTAAATCTTTAGAACATCAAAGATGGTTATCTCTATCTCTACATTCTCAAATGAACAAGTCAAAGTTCAATTTAAAATATCATATGTTTTCACTCATATGTGGATCTTGAGAAACTTAACAGAAGACCATGAGGGAAGAGAAGGGGGAAAAGTAGTTACAAACAGAAAGAGAGGGAGGAAAACCATAAGAGGCTCAAATACAGAGAACAAACTGAGGGTGGGTGAGGGGGGTGGGGAAAATGGGTGATGGGCATTAAGGAGGGCACTTGTTGGGATGGGCACTGGGTGTTGTATATAAGTGATGAACCATGAGAATCTACCCCAAAAACCAAAAGCACAATTTACACACTGTATGTTAGCCAATTTTACAATAAATTATATTAAAAATAAAATAAAATGTGAATATTTACTATATAGTCCCGTTTAATGTCAACTACTCAAGATATCTGCTAAGAACTGTTTCTGTAAGACGTAAAATACCATCTATGTTCAGGCTCTGTTTCTACAGATACTTGTCTTCCCAGCTCTCCATTCAAAATAATAATAATAATAATAATAATAATAATAATAAAATTTTAGAAAAGTGCCTTATCTCCATTTGACATCTATATTAGTCAGGATTGTTCAGAGAACTGAAACCAATATATCTATGTAGAGAGGGATTTATAATAAGGAATTGGCTCACATAATAGAGAAGCTGAGAAGTCCCAAGATCTACAGTCAGCAAACTAGAGACCCAAGAGATCCAATGATGTAGTTCTAGTTCAGGTCCAGAGGCCTGGGAATCCAGAGAGCCAAGTGTGTAAGTTCTAGTCTAATAGTCAGCAAGATGCAGACCCAAGAGTCAGTTTTTCAGTTCAGGTTTGAAAACAGGAAAAGAACAATATCCCAGCTCAATAATCAGGCAGGAGGAATTCCCTTTATTCAAAGAAGGGTCAGCCTTTTTGTTCAATTCAGGCCTTCAACAGATAGGATGAGATTTTCCACATTAGGGAGGGGCACCTGCATTAGTCTGCCTACTAATTTAAATGTTAATCTCCTCCAGAAACACCCTCACAGACACACCCAGAATAATGTTGAACCAAATGTCTGGACACCCTGTGGCCCAGTCAACTTGACCCATAAAATTAACCATCACAACATCTTTCCAAATAAATATATATGACTTTTTACATTTTTATGCATAAATTAATGCTTCCCTTATGGGAAGCTATGAACAAGATTTTTCAGGTGTTAGAAAGGCAGAGAAAATGATTAAATTTGGAATTCAGAGAGTACAGAAACATATGTTTCTAAGAAAAAAAAGTCAGAAGAACAGAAGTAAAATCTTTGAATCTTATGTCAGCCACCAAATTTCTTATTATAGTAAAGTTCTTGATGGAAGAAGGCCTGTCTTGAAGGAAAGAAACAAACAACCGTCTTGCAATTCTTTGTCCAGCAGGAAACAAGGCCAGAAGGAGCTAAGAAGTCTAGGACCTTTCAAAAATAGAACAGTAATGAGCACAGGATGATATATGGAAATGTTGAATCACTATATTGTACACTTGAAACTAATATAACCCTATTTGTGAAGTAACTAAAATTAAAAGTTTAAAAAAATAGAACAGTAAATAATGTAGCTCAGAGCACAAAATCACTTTGGAAAAATGCTATCAAAGGCATAATAGAAGAAGCAAACTCCTTTGATATAAGCCCATAATGATCCACTAACAAATCCTAAAATTAGAATATATAGAATATAATAATATTTAAATGAAATGTTATATCTTAAAATTTTTCACTATCTCTTATCAGACTTCACCTCATATCTTGTTGCAAATCTATATAGTTTCTGTATATCTTAAGTTTAATATATACTCCTATTAAAGGAAGAGCAAGGGGGAAAACAGTCTTTAAATGCCAAATTGCTCTTTATTCAAGTTTTTGTCAAGCACTTACCACATACAGTTCTTGTTTAGGAAAACGTGTGCTGTTGTTTCCAGATTGTTCTAATTTATAAGCAAAGCTAGTAATTCATTGTGTATACACAATGTGCCTGTATGCACAAGTGCATGTGTGTACATGTGTATGAAAATGTACATATTTAAGTGATAGCAAATTAATCAAATTTGCAAAACACAATATGAGCCAATATGCTCCAAATTTGACCCCAGACTACCACTTTCCCCACTTTGGATTACCATTTCTCTCTACAGTTCCCTGCATCTTTTAACTACCTGGCAACTCTCACTTATACAACACAACTATAGAGTTCCTATCACAGTCTTCCCATATATACGAAGCATCACCATTGGTGGCTTCAACAAGAAAAAGGATTTCTCAAGCATCAGTTTAATCCCATCGTTTTTTAACATTCTGCATTCCAGGGACATCCATTCCATCTTCACTCCAACAGCCACATCCTGGACCTCCTTCTTGGTTCAGGTTTACCTACTCAGCACTGATCCAATCCAAAGCTCCTAGACTCAGATATTAACCTCTCTGATCACAACTTCTTTCCTCCAAGATTTCTCACACAGTAAACTTCCACGACATTCATTCCACTGGTCCTGGATCCTTTCTTATCTTTAACCTTTCTTCCTTCTCTAGTCTCCCTGGACTCCACAGCTCAACACATCAACAACTCTCTTGCTACCATCTGCAATGCTTACTTTCTGTTTTCCTTCCATCCGTCTTTCCTAACTACACGCCAATGCACAAGGAAGCCAACTTCTCATCTTCTCTGTGCTGGCACACACTGGGAGGCATTTCAAGCAGAATTACACAAACAGGCACACTGGTCTCATGACACATTTGAGGTCTCCAAGTCGACAAAGCGCTACTTTCTGCCAAATATCTTCATGTTTCCTTCTTTAACTTTTATGTTCACTCTGCAAAGTGTGTATTTCAAATCTCTCTATTACCTTCAAACTCCATTTGAATTTTGAAATCCCTGATCATTCAGTAAATCCTTCCTCCTCTCCAGAGAATGACAGAAGCCAGCAGAGGGAAACTACCTCAGTTCTTTGCATCTGTGCCTACTCTTCTTCCTTTTTCCTTTTCATAAGGAGGTATCAACTTCCGAGGGCTAATGCCGCATGCAGTGCGCTAGGTGCATCCACAGTGGCCTCTTTCTGTTTATCTGCTCTCTCTTTTTCCTATATTATTTTTTTCTCTTGTTCTGTCATCCATCCAAAGACAATTTAAACATGCTTGTATTTCTGCTATTTTACATGGAACTCTATCATTTCTTGTTGTAGGCATACCACAATTTCCTGATGATCTTAGCCACTTTTTCTCAAATAGGATAGGCAGGGGATGGACCTTTGCTGTTTATTTGATTAAATGTCAATAGTCTCTGTTCCTAGTCTACAAACTCTCTCCCTAAATAATCCCATTTGTTCTTAGGACCACACGTACCATTAACACTAGTTCAGTGTCCTCCTAAGTTTCAGAAAAGTTACATAATTACAATGACATTTATCCACTTAAATGTCTCAATCTCCACTTGTACAAAAATAAACCAATAACTGCTCCTTCTGTGTTTTCCATCCCCATGAAAAGCAGCAAAATTCTGCTAACAAAAACCTGGGGTATGTTTCCTACCCCAGGAAAAAGCTATAAAATTTCCACTCACTAATCAAGCCAAAATCCAGTATGTTGTTTATAACTCTTCTTCCTATCTGGTTGATTCCACCTCCTTAAAATTTTGCAAAGCTGACACTTCCATTGGTCTTTGCTGCCAAATCCAGAATGCCATTATCCCCTAGTGTGATCAGTTTAACTGCCTCCTACATGATCTCCTCACTCTGTCTGCCTCCACTTCTACTACCACCCATTTCATTCTCAGGCTGTAGAACTTTCAAAGGCATAGGTCTAATTATGTTACCCTTTTGTTTAAAATTCCTCAACAGGTACACCTTGGTGGCTCAGTCGGTTAAGCATCCAACTCTTGATTTCAACTCAGGTTATGATCCCAGGGTCATGGGATAGAGCCCCCTGTTGGGATCCAAGCTCGGTATGGAGACTGCTTAAGATTATCGCTCTCCCTCTCACTCTGGCCCTCTCCCCTACATGCACTTTTTCTCTCAAAAAAAAAAAAAAATCTCGCAACAGCTAATCATTTTTCCCTGGATGAAAGTCTAATACAATAGAAAAGTTTAAAAGAACTGAAGAATTTACACAGATGAATGCTTTTCCTATTGCAACCTTTCATGTGATTTTTAGGAGATATCTAAAGATAAAAATTCCAAATCCTATAATCTACCCCAAAATAATAATAATAATGCTTAACATTATATAGCACTTCTATTTTTTTTATAAATAGTTTATTCTCAAGTTGGTTTCTATATAACACCCAGTGTTCATCCCCACAAGTGCCCTCCTCCATGCCCATCACCCCCCTCCCCCCACCCCATCAGTCCTCAGTTTGTTCTCAGCATTCAAGAGCCTCTCATGGTTTGCCTCCCTCTCCCCCACCATTTCCCCCCTTCCTCTCCCCCATGGTCCTCCATTAAGTTCCTCCTAATCTTCCTATATGTGCAAACATGGTATTTGTCCTTATCTGCCTGACTTATTTTGCTCAGCATAACACCCTCAAGGTCCATCCATGTTGCTACACAAGGCCAGATTTCATTCTTTCTCATTGCCATGTAGTATTTCATCATACAGAAAAACCACATCTTCTTGATCCATTCATCTGTTGATGGACACTTAGGCTCTTTCCATGTTTTGGCTATTGTTGAGAGTGCTGCTATGAACATTGGGGTACATGTGCTCCTATGCATCAGCACTCCTATATCCCTTGGGTAAATTCCTAGCAGTGCTATTGCTGGGTCATAGGGGAGTTCTATGGTTAATTTTTTGAGGAACCTTCACACCGTTTTCCAGAGGGGCTGCACCAGTTTACATTCCCACCAACAGTGTAGGAGGGTGTCCGTTTCTCCACTTCCTCCCCATCATCTAGAGTCCTCTGATTTGCTCATTTTAGCCACTCTGACTGGCGTGAGGTGGTATCTCAGTGTGGTTTTGATTTGTATTTCCCTGATGAGGAGGGATGCTGAGCATCGTTTCATGTGTCTGTTGGCCATCTGGATGTCCTCTTTGGAGAAGTGTCTGTTCATATCTTCTGCCCATGTCTTCACTGGATTGTTTGTTTTTCAGGTATGGAGTTTGGTGAATTCCTTATAGATTTTGGATATTAACCCTTTACCTGATATGTCATTTGCAACTATCTTTTCCCATTCCATTGGCTGCTTATTAGTTTTATGGATTGTTTCCTTTGCCATGCAGTATAGCACTTCTATTTATAAAGCACTTCCATATATATTATTTCATCTGTTATTTTCAAAAGTGCTTGAGATAAAGATCATTATCTCCATTTTATAAATAAGGGAATAGAGAACCCAGGGCTAAGTGACTCACCCAAGGCCAATTATCTCTAAGTGACATGATTAGTACCTAAATTCAAATAAAACTAAATTACTAGGGCACCTTGGGGCTTAGTTGGTTAACTTTCCAATTTTGGCTCCGGTCATGATCTTGAGGTCAGTGAGTTCAAGCCCCACATCGGTCTTGAACTATGCTGGCAGTTCAGAGCCTGGAGCCTGCTTTGGATTCTGCCTCCCTCACTCTCTGCCCCTTCCATGCTTATGCTCTCTCTCTCAACAAAAATTAATATTTAAAAAAAAGAAAAAACTAAATTACCTTACAGAAGAGGCTGATTAAAAGAATCTTTTTTGGAGTTTCAGTAAACAAACTGTTTAGAATAAGATTGGAACCAGAATCATCATAGATTAAACTGAGATAGATGATAAATGATAGATAAACGGATGGTAGATAGATGATAGATAGATAGATAGATAGATAGGGTCTATAAAGAGATCCCAGTATAGAGGTAAAATAAATGTTTAAAAACAAAAATGTGATCAATAGTACTTTGAAAGAATTATAAATCCTGGCCCAGTGGGATTTATACCTGGGATGAAAGGATGATTCAACACTTACATGTAAATCAATCAGTGTCATACACCACATTAGTGTAATGAGTTAGAGACTACACCAGGTGGAGTTGTCACACAAAGGAAACTATTTGCAGCAAATCATGGGGAATAATTTCTAAAGCCTTGACTCCCTGAGTCTGGCTGAGCAGGCTTTTTTTATTTATGGTTAGAATGAATACTCAGAAAGGGGAGTTTTATCATCACATGGAAAGACTAATTATAAGCATAAGGTTGCACAAAGTATTTAGAAAATTGCCTACAAAGGCATCCCATGTTATGTTAATGCCTTTTGTGCTCCTCCCTGTCCAACTTCAGCTCAGGTCATGATCTCATGGTTCATGGGTTTGAGTCCTGTGTCAGGCTCTATGCTGACAGCTCAGACCCTGTGGCCTGCTTCAGAATCTGTGTTTCATTCTCTATCTGTCCTTCCCCCACTTGCACCCTGTCTGTCTGTCTCTCTCTCTCTCTAAAAAAATAAAGACACATTAAAAACAAAAACTTTTTTAAAAGGGGATACTAGGCCTTGTTTATTTTGAAATAGCATTGGGAGTTCTACCACTAATTTATTGCTAGACTATTTCCTGGCCTAGTAGAGACTGTTAGTTTTTGCATTCCTTTTGTTCCCTTAAAATCTTTAGTTATTGGAGTTTTTATATTTCTTTGAAATTCTGACACCTCCTCAGAAGTTCTGCAAGAGTATGATAGGGGATAAATCACAGAAAATAGCTGGGGGACTAAAATGACTTACCTCTCTTTTTTCTGGAGACTCCTAATTCTTTATGCTTATGAAAGTATTTGACCTACATTAATGATAAAAAGTCTCAACAAAAAAGATATAGAAGAAACTTATCTCAACATAATAAAAACCATAAATGAAAAATCCACAGCAAACATCATAATCAATATGGAAAACTGAAAGCTTTTCCTCTACAATATAGTATAAGGCAAGGATACCCACTCTCACATTTCTATTCAATATAGTATTGGAAATCCTCACCAGAGCATTTAGATAAGAAAAAGAAATAAAAGGAGCTGAAATCAGAAAGGAAAAAGTAAAATTATCTCTGTTGGCAGATAATACATTATATATGTAGTAAACCCAAAAGGCTCAACAACAACAATAGACTAATAAATTAATTTAGTAAAGATGAAGGGAGGGAGAAATAGAGAGGGTATAAAGTTTCAGTTCTGTGGGATCAATATGCTCTGGAGATGGGGAGTATAGTAAACAGTACTATATTGTAGGGGAGCCTGGGTAGTTCAGTTGGTTAAGCATCTGATTTTTTATTTCAGCTCATGTCATTATCACAGTGTCATGAGTTCCAGCTTCATATCAGGCTCTGTGCTAATTGCACAGAGCCTGCTTCAGATTTTCCCCCTTTCTCTGCCCCTCCCCCTGACTCACACTCGCTCTGTCTCTCTCAAAATAAATAAATAAATAAAGTTAAAAAAAATACTATATTGTATACCTGAAATTTGCTAAGAAAATAGATCTTAAGTGTTGTTAGCACAGGAAGGAAGGAAGGAAAGAAGGAAGAAAGAAAATTCTGTGTGAGATGATGGATATGTTAACTAGCTTGGCTGTAGTGATCATTTCACAATGTATACATTATCAAAACAGTTGTATACCTTAAATATATACAATTCTTATTTGTCAATTATACATCAGCAAAACTGGAGGGGAAAAAAACAGCTATTTGGGATTTAGAAGCAATATGATCCCCAGGAGTCTAATAGTACGTTCAACGTATGGAAAAGATGTCAGAAAATATGGAATTTTAACTAGTTGAAGCTTTATCTTATTTTATCTATTTCAACTCTAGAATTGACTTTCAGAACTAAATTTTGAAAAAGCAGTTCCTGCTGTAAAATGATCCAGTTATCATGAAATAAAAGGTGTTGGACTTCACTGAAGGTTGGCTGAAGGGTAGCTGAAGAGATAAAGGAGGAGATTCAGCATTGTCATCACAAGACAGGAGCACAGCAACACAACTCTACGTGAGCAACTCTGCCAAGAACAAAATGAATGTTCACCACCAAGACCAGCTGACAGAGGGAGTCACAGGAGCACATGTGAAATAAAAGACAGAGAACAGTCAATTCAGGTCAGCCAGGTCTAATGAAAGACCAGATGAGAGAAGAGATAGAAGCCATCCAAGTGGAAATGCCTGTGTAGATAAGGGCAAAAGAAAAAACCCACTAAAATTAATTATGGACAAAAGGTTCTCCTTGCAGACCAACCCTCCAAGTGACTGAAATGCAAATGCTTTACATGAAAGCATTCTTCTCCAAGTAGACATAAAATTCAAAGTGAAAGTTTCCTCATATCACCATTTCTAGAGATAAAAGGAACCCTGAAACTCATTTTGGCTTAAGGGAAAATTGCTTACTGGTCTGCTAGTTTCCTCGATTTAGTGAAAAGCTTTGAAAAGAAAAAGTCACAATGGCAGTTGCTGCTCTTTTTATAACGATTAAACAACAAACAAACAGAAACAATAATAATAAGAACAACAAAGAACACCTTCCTGAGATGAACCACATTATGACTAAGCCACCATCCAGAACCAGATTCCTCCATTGAAGTTGGTGTGGATAGCTTCAATGACCATCCAATTATATAGGAAAGATTGTAGGCCTATTTTGAAATAATAAAATAAAGTCATGGAGTACCATGACTTTTTGTAAAGCTCTTTATTTTTGTAGCTGTTGGTATTAAGAAGGTAATTATTTTGCTAAACATTTTATCATTTGCAGCAAAAGTTAAGGAATATTATCAGATACATTAAAATGAATTGGCTAGAAAATAGTTTTAAAATCCTAGCAGACATCAAGAATATTTTCTTCCACCCTTGCCTTGGGGCGCCTGGGTGGCTTAGTCGGTTAAGTGTCCGATTTTCGCTTAGGGCATGATCTTGCAGTTCGTGGGTTTGAGCCCCGCGTTGGGCTCTGTGCTGACTGCCAGCTCAGAGCCTGGAGCCTATTTCAGAGTCTGTGTCTCCCTCTCTCTCTGACCCTCCCCTGCTCACGCTGTCTCTCTCTCTCCTAGAAATAAATAAAAAATATTTAAAAAAAAAAAAAAAAGAAGAATTTCTTCCAAGGCTAACTAAAGATATAGTTAAGTCTCCTTCGATGTTCCCAAGAAGACAAGTGTCCCACAGGCTGTCTCAGGGTGATATGCATCTACTGGGTTTGAATGACCATGAGACAAACTCTTTAATTCAGCTTTCAAATCTCTACGGTTTATGAAAGGAAAACAATTGCTTGCCTTTCTATTAATTCACTTTGCAAAAATTTCACCAAGCAGGTTACACTTGTCCAAACCTCTAAGTTTGCCATCATACACCAGAAACTAAAAGTCTAAAAGCCAGTTGTGGTAGAAGTACGGGAAGAGTCTCTGGCATAAGACTGATAGGACTGTAAACTACCTACAACCTTTTAATAGTGAAATTGGGCAAAACCACCAAAATTTAAAATGTATCTTCCCTTTAACCCAGCAATTCAACTTCTAATCATTTATTCAGTGTAATACTCTAAAATATATATGCTTACATATCAAGCAGCATTATTTGCCCTAGCAAAAGAAAAAAATCTAAATATTAATTAATAAGAGAATGGTTGAATTAATTATTATCCATCCACACAACGGAATTAGTACATATTGACTGAAATGACAGAAATAGATCTATACTCTTTGCTAACAAAAGCTCTGCAGGATGAACTAAATTTCAAAAGTCAAGTTTAGCACACTATGATAGCATCCTTCCTTTCACGAACAATTTCTAAAGCTTATTTTCCTTCTGATATATAAGGAGGTATTCATGTACACATGTATTCAGAGACACAATGCTTTTGTGGATCCACACACTAAGACAGGTTCAAGAGTGGCAAACCTTAGGTTCAGGATTTGAATACAAATGGGAGGGTAAGTTTTCAGGTTCATTTTACACTCACTATACCATCTAAATTTGCTGACCATGTGCATTTACAGCATTTTCTAAAATGTCTATGGAGTTTATCCTAAGAGCTAGGGATTGGGGGCACTCTGAATTTTGGTTTTGTTTTGTGTTTTTTCCTGATAAAAGTTACTTTTTTTAATGCAACAAGAACTGTCAAGTATGGAAGAAAAGGATCAAGTTGAGTTTCTTGGCACAAAATGAAGCATAAACAAATACTCATACCTAACCCATATCATACCCACAGCACTGGCTCAATGTGATCACCTTCTCTTCCTCCCTCCAGAGTAAGCATGTTCAGTGAGGCACAAGTGTTTAATTAAGCACAATTTCAAAAGCTGGATCAGGCCCCACTAGACATATAAATGCAATATACTTAGCACCATAAAGTTTGCTAATAATACACATCCATAAGGTAAAATCTCCTTTATAGCAGAGTATTAGGTTAGCTAGAATCCGATTTATGAAAAAAACTTCCTGTATATTCTCATTGGTAAGCAATCATGCATTTCAATTCCATCCTGACACAAAATTTCTCAGGTTCCTTTATGTTCTTTTAAATAAGTATCATAAAACATTAATAGAAGTGCTCTCTTAGGTCTCTATTCAAATGTTCTTGATTTGTAGATTTCATTAACAAAATCAAGAAAATTTTCTTTTGCCAATATTACAGAATGAGACAAAGCTGCTAACACTTGCTTTGTTAAAACTTGCATAATGGCACTTAAAAAATACTTAGTTTGGGGGCTTTGTCAAAATCAGAAGTGATTTCTTCTCAGGTCTAGGCCTATTTTGATTGTCTTTTTAATTAGCAATAAGATGGATGCTTCAACACATCAGGACACAAAAAAAACAGTCAAAGAAATATTCTACTCTTCCCTTTATTCCTTCGCCTGAAGCAACCCTTTTTTAAAAACTTCAATTAGGATATATATCACATAGCATTTCAGCCTTTTGCTGAAAAAGGAAAATTCTGCACAATCTGGGACATCTCCAGTCTCAACTCTCAGCTGGCATGGCCCTTGCTCTTAGAGGCAGACAGAGAGAAGACTGCCTACAACCTACAATTTCACTTGAGGGTGAAACAGGGACTTCAAACGCAGGAGGTATTCTGATTGCTGTATTATACACTCTGGGGCACAACTAGGAACAATAGTGATAACCAAAACTCATTCACTTCCTCACTAGGACAGGTTCAGGGGACAAGTCTTCCTCTTTTCCAAAAACAATATTAAACAGATGCACGCCTAATTTCTCAAAGTGCATTTCTCATAGGAATTTTACAAGCATCACGTGTTCTATTTGTTGTAATAAATTTGTTTTCTGAGAAAAGTACACACAGATAATAGCCCAGTTGTAAAACTTGCTTATGAACAATAAATATTTTTTCCCAAGATACTGTTTATTACCAGTTTGGCGAGTTTGGAGAGATTTTAAGCCACTAAAGGACAACCTGAGCATAGGCCTCTCAGAATAATACTAAATAGAATCACTGAAGAGAAACTTTTACATTTCTATGAGAATAAAAATTCAGACTTTCACCCATATATTGACACTCAATTTACCCTCACCAGACAGAAACAGCAGCATGCTAAAAAAAAAAAAAAAAAAAAAAAAAAAAGAGCTATAGAACTGCAGGTTGAATGGTGCTAGAGACCTGCTCCAGCCAGTCAAGGGGTCCCTTGGTGTTGGTGAGAGACAATGAGAAAGCCCCAAGAATCTTTCCGGTCACCAGGCAGGCATCTCTGCCTTGTCAGTTTTGCTGTCTTTATTTATAGGTTAAATGATAACATGACATCAAAAAATGGAACTTTTACAATGGATAATTCTCAGTGATAAGATGTTTTGGAAAGTGTACAGGAATACAGAAGTATTCTTGCAGAACTACCCCAATTATAGGTTGAGTAACTAAGAAAATAACAGGGTGTTCTTAGTGACAAACAGGATAACATACACATTTTAATAATGCTAAGATTAAGTCATAAGTTAAGTTGTAGATACTCTTACCCATCCTCATCACAGCTGCCAGTATAAGGGAAGGTGTCTGTGGAATGTAGGCCTTAGGGAAGGGGCTGCTATACATCACCAGTTAGCAAAGGTATATGTGGTAACTTATGTTCTGCCCTTATCTGTTCCTTCTCTCTAAGTTAGGCTCTTTGTCTCTGGGCAAGATTTAATTGTCCAGTTATATTCCTTTTGGCACCAGAGAGCCAACCGTACCTTTAAAGAGTTTAGCTCATTTCCAATACATAGAATAGCCTTTTCAAGTGCATTTATCTTTGTGTTTAGTGTTTTGTCTATGATTTCTTGAATTTCTAGGGCATGAGAGACATTTTTGGTTAGTTGATTTACATGTTGAGGTGTATGAACCTCTTGGATGCAACAGTAGAAACAGAATTGTACATGTAAAGGTCAATCTTTTATGAGTAAGGGTCATTAGCCTGTTCATAACTCAAGGGAAAGTATGGAGGGAAACAAAACCTGCTGGAGACACGATGTCTGTTCCCATAATCAAAAGAAGAAGTTCCCACAATAAGTTGCTTCACAAGGTGCAATCATCATACCAGGGCCAGAATAAGGGGACAAGTCACTCCCGATACCGATCAACAAGGTAACTTGGGGGTCGATGCCCAAGCAGAAATAATTGAGTGGGAGTGGATATTGGTCACCATCTGATGGCAAGAGACTGTGCAAATGTGCCTTAATTTCACAAGGAGTTTTCTCAACTTAGTGAGTTCAGAAAATGGCCCCCAACAGAATAGGAAAAAAAAAAACCTTTCTGTTTTAAAGCCCCAAGACACTGACGATTGAAAGTGTGATACATCTCAGAGAATTTTGCCTTTACATATATATGTAATATTTCTTTTTTTTTTTTTTTAAATTTTTTTTAAGGTTTTTTAATTTATTTCTGAGAGAGAGAGAGCGTGAGCAGGGGAGGGTCAGAGAGAGAGGGAGTCACAGACTGAAACAGGCTCCAGGCTCTGAGCTGGCAGTCAGCACAGAGCCCGACGCGGGGCCCGAACCCACGAACTGCGAGATCATGACCCAAGCGAAAGTCGGATGCTTAACCGACTAAGCCACCCAGGCGCCCCTTATATATGTAATATTTCTAATTAACATACATATCACTTATCAGTATTGCCTATCCACAAAGTATTTAGACACAAGGTTATCTGTACACAAAGTATTTTGTATGTGTTTACATTCATGGCCTTACCTTTTATACTATGTGACCTCTATATAGTTTATACTGTTTATTCACAGTTTATCTCATGAGACTGCCATAAGAATATGGTATATATTATAGTATTTCCAGTGTGCAAATAGTGGAAATAGAACCTGAGAAAGAATGAGTTCTTAGGATCACACAATAGGTTCAAAACTTGAATTGGATATTTTTGCCTCCAAATCCTATACCTTTCTTTTATTAACTTATTTACATACAATTAAATGAGACATTATCTTAGAAATGTTATAGCTTATATGATATTTATGCTTTATATACATTTCAATTATAGGACACAACTCCTATCTTCAAATAACATACCCATGTATCATAGTCAATCAGCTCACAAATACTTATTGAATACATACTACACGCCAATCAGTATTTTAAGCCATAACAGTGAATATGAAGTTTTTCTTCTTAGGGAGCTGACATTCTAGGAAGACAGGAGCCAAAAATAGGCACGATATGATCATTTCAGGTACTGATAAATGGTACAACAAAGACATGTTAGTATAATACAATAGAGTGTAGACCAGTATGGGAGTCTGTTTTCGATGGGTGGTCAGGGAAGACCTCTTTGAAGAAATGGCATTTTAATTGATAATCTCATTGAAGAGAATGGAATAGAAGGGAAGTAGAAGACCTGAAGGGGAGAGCAATCCAAGCACAAAGATATCAAGTGCAAAGGTTCTGATTTGTGTGAATTCATGGGTTAGGAAGACAAACAAACACAGAGTAACTGGTGCCTAGTGAGAAATGAGAGATGTAAAAACACAAAAAACAAACAAAAAACCCACAAAAGAAACAAAACAAACAAACAAACAAACAAACAAAAACACAGGAGTTTGAAGAAATTAACAGGATCCAAATCAGGCAAGGACTAAACCTGTGGCTTAATAAAGTAAAGCTTACTTTCTTATGCATGTCACATTCCACTTGCCTGGGGTAGGTGGTTTGCTCCATGGTGAGTGAAGTAGCCATCTTCCTTTCACCTTGTGGGAATACCATCTTTCACATAGGGCCTTCAACTTAACCACACAAAAGGAAGAGAAACTAGAGGGTCCCACATGGGACATGTTTTATGGGCCAGGCCTGGAAGTGACAACCACTTCTGCCTACATTCCATTGCCCAAATTCAGCGCACCTCCACAAGAGAAGTAGGGAACGTAGTTAGCTATGTGTCTAAAAAGAAAAGAAATGAGGATGCTAGCGACACCAGCATTCTTTGCCACTGTGTACACTGTGTGCATACAGTGTATGCTGTGTATATACATAATTTTAAAAATGAATCTTCATGCACAATCTGATGCCTTTGGAAGTTTTTAAGCAGAGAATAACAGGAAGAAATTGAAGACAAGGGCAAGAAATGAAGGTTGTTTGGATGAGTGATAGCAAGGTGAATAAAGAGAAGTGGTCAGATTAGGAATACCGTTATTTTAGAAGAAAAGGGTAGAGTTTATTGACATACTGCATGAAAGAATAAATGAAAGAAAAATCAAGAATGACTTCTTGATTTCTTTTTTTCTTTTCTTCTTTTGATTGAGCAATTGATATAAATGAGGTATAATGTCTTGGAGAAAATTAGATTTGGGATTGAGGCAGAGAGACTAGAGAGTCTGTCTATATTCCTAATTGGAAATACTAAGTTTGAAATACCAATTAGATCTCCAACTGAAGGTATCAAATAAGAAGCTGGGATGTGAATGTGGAGCTCCAGAGAGCAACTCAGTTTGGAGATATAAATTTGAGATCATCAACGAATAGACAGATTACAAAATTAAGAAATGTAATTTTTGATATATGCAAGGAACTAGAGAGATAATGTTTAAACACACATATATCTTTTAGTGAATATAAAAGATGCAAAAATTTGGATAAAAATACTTTTAGGAAAAATCATGTTTGGGAAAGCAACAAATTAATAGAAGCATATTATGAATTTACATTAAGATACAGACATAATTTCTTGTGTGCAATTAACACAACAATAAGTATAATAGCTTTTCTCTAAATCTTCTTTAAAAGGGATAGATGGCATTATACAGGTTGATGTATCTCCTGATTTTAGCTCTTAGAAAATTAAAAACCATGGCTCATAATTTAAAGTAACATATAGAAAATCAAGTTACTTGATATTGCCCACTGAAGTCTGGAAATATTAGGCACCAATAGAACTAGACTCGATTACAGTCAAAAAGATTATTCAATCTCCAAACAGTTTATTCCAATTTGGAAACTTGATTATAAAAGTGTGCCACCAAATAAAATGTTTCAGATTTTATTTTTAGTTCAAAGTGGCCTACATATATATTTCTAATACATATTTTTTTATTTTGAGAGAAAGGGAGAGAGCATGTGGGGGTGGGACAGAGAGAGAGAGAGAGAGAGAGGTAGAGAGGGAATTCCAAATAGGCTCTGTGCTGTCAGCATGGAGACCAATGCAAGGCTTGAACCCACAAACTATGAGATCATGACCTGCGCTAAAATCAAGAGTCAGACACAACCAACTGCGCCACTCAGGTGTCCCTATATTTCTAAATTTTTTTATTCAATTCATGAATAATAGTTAAAAAGCCTTAGTCTCTGATATTTTTCTTTAAAAAATAATTGCAATGAAATATTTTAAGAGAGTCTTTATACTTTGAACTCAACACAACACAAAAATGTTTACCATCATATGGGCTGTTTTTTTGCAATCCCATTTTGGTTCTTTCCCAGTGTCTTGGGCTTATACTTTATCTTATTACCAGTTTTCACCTGAATTCTTTGAGAAATGGGATGATTTTGTTTTTGTTTCTTTGCTAGGAATTGCTTAACCCTGAAAGTCTTTTTAGAAGATAAGGCAAGGCAAATGCAAGTGCACCCACTAAAATAGAGAGAAAGAAAAAGGAGGCTTATATTTTATATATTGCAGATTTTATTCTAAAATGGACTAAAGAGTTTTATTTTCGTGTGTTAACTATTCAACCAAACAGCCAGTCAAGTAGCTGATTTTAATTTGTCCTTTTTTAAACATTTAAAAAAATGTTTTATTTAGAGGTGTCTGGGTGGCTCAGTCGGTTAAGCAGCCGACTTCGGCTCAGGTCATGATCTCAGCGGTTTATGGGTTTGAGCCCTGTATTGGGCTCTGTGCTGACAGCTCAGAGCCTGGAGCCTGTTTTGCGATTCTGTGTTTCCCGCTCCCTCTGCCTTTCCCTGCTCATGCTCTGTCTCTCTGTCTCTCAAAAATAAATAAACGCTAAAAATTTTTTAAAATGTTTTATTTATTTTTGAGAAAGAGAGAAACAGAGTGCATGTGGGGGTGGGCACACAGAATCCAAAGCAGATTCCAGGCTCTGAGCTGTCAGCATAGACCCTAATGGGGCTTGAACTCATGAACCATGAGATCATGACCTGAGCCAAAGTCCGTTGCTTAGGCGACTGAGCCACCCAGGTGCCACTGGTTTTAATTTGTTTTAAAGAGACAATTTTTTTTAAGGTAGTAGCAGGTCAATATAATCACTATTTAGGAAAAGAAAAGAATATTAGTAAAGCTTTGGCAAAAAAAGAAAGTGGAAATGGTGTAAACATCACCCATATTAAAGATAAGTTATTGAAAATATAAAATTCTTCCTATAGAGTTAAATAGTGTTATTAATAATTTCTAATACCTTCATCTTGAGCATAAATACATTATCTTTAATTAAAATCCCAGTGAGGGGTCTTTATGGCACTATTGATCTCTTCTCCAGTGACTATTTTAAAGAATCTGTATCTGGCATAGAAACAAGAGCATTGGATTACACAAATATCAAGACATCTCCAAACTCTCCCTGCATGAGGATATAAACAAATGCTGTCTGGAACATAGTAATCAAGAGCAATTTCCTCAATACTAGCCTCTTATTCAAAAAGCTTAAATGTCAATCTCACCTTTTCATCAGCCAAAGAAGAAAATAAATTCATTATAATGTTATATCTAAAACCACTCCTCACAGTTAAACCAAGGCCCTCATTTATGTGGAACAGTTTTCTTTTATAGTTTATTTATTTTTGAAAGAGACAGAGACAGCATGAGTGGGGGAGAGGCAGAGAGAGAGACAGAGAATCCCAACCAGGCTCTGAGCTGCCAGCTGCAGAGCCCGATGTGGGACTTGAACCCACAAACCATGACATAATGACCTCAGCCAAAAACAAGAATTGGATGCTTAACCAACTGAGACACTGAGTATCCCCTTATGGAAAAGTTTTAAGGACCCAGTCCTCGCATGGTAATCAAAACCCTCCTTGCTATACCTTAAGTCTCCATCTATCCCCCACAAATCCCCTAGGTATAATTGGTATGAGTCTTACAGCACAATGTTTCCCCAACCCATGGCTTTATCTGCCACTTTGTTCCATTTCATACAAACACCAAGGCCTATTTCCTAGGATACATCTTCCTTATAAATATTAATGACCTTCTTATATGTTTTGCTTTGGGCAAATACCAAGACACACACAAGTGTGTGTGTGTGCACACATGCATACAT
The DNA here is from genome assembly GCF_003009895.1 of Hyaena hyaena. Taxonomy (NCBI): domain Eukaryota; kingdom Metazoa; phylum Chordata; class Mammalia; order Carnivora; family Hyaenidae; genus Hyaena; species Hyaena hyaena. The sequence continues at coordinate 1,521,093 of NW_024080990.1, read as the reverse complement.
GAATTTCCACTGCACTGTCACACCTCTACAGAGCACTTATCACATTCTAATAACATAGTTATTCTGTGATCATTCTATATATTCTGAGTAGGCAAAAAGCTTCCTGAAGTAGCACAATGCCTTGCTCAGAGGGTGGCGTAGCAAATGAAGATATACTGGAAGAGGAGTCAAAAGACTTGAGTTTGAAGCCAACTTACCAGCAGCTTAACCTATTTCTCTCTCTAAACTTCCCTTTATTCATCTGTACAATGAATGTATCAGAAATGAATATGCAGTATGATTATAAGACTTAGATTGGTAATGTATGAGAAATCTTCTACAATAAAGCAGACACAAAGCATTATCATTTTACACCATCATTTTCTAGAATGAACCTATGTTATCATAAATGTGCAAAAGACATATTTATATTCTTGTCACATTGAAGATAGAAAAATGTGAAACATTACTTTAAAAAAACAAATTTATAATACTCTCAGATCCAAAAGGAGACCAGACAAATAAGATAAAGACCTCAAAGATACACAAGTTTGTGGAGGTGAGTTGATAACTTGACTCTTGATTTAGACTCAGGTCATGATCTCATGGTCTGTGGTATCCAACCTTGTATAGGCCTCTGTGCTGGCAGCATGGAGCCTACTTGGGATTCTCTCTCTTTCTCTCTCTCTCTCTCTCTCTCCCTCTCTCTCTGCCTTTCTCCCACTCACACACACATTCTCTCTCTCTAAATTAATAAACATTTTTTTTAAAAAGACACACAGGTTTGTTGATGGCTTTTGCATCCATTTGCCCATTCCATTTGGTTGTCAGGATGGCATAAAGAGACACCCCAGGGCAGGAAAATGTAAGAAACTATTCTCCTGATGTGGGTGAAGGCTCAGATGAATTGGCTAAGCCCCTAGAAAGTAAGATGATGTGCTGTCCTGATCACTGTGCCATCAACAAGAAAGATCTGTCCCTTTCAAAAGGGTTAAAGTAGATCAAGAGGAAAATATAATTTTATTATAAAGGCAGAAATATGGGTCACAGAGAATATGATGGCCAAAAGTCCATATGAAGAAAAGAAACTGAGGAAAATGCGAACTCAGAAAAAAGGTTTATAGAGAAAATAGCTCTACACACCTTGGCCTATACTGTGTTAAAGCATAGTGTAATAACTGACGTACGTAATAATGTTCCTGAGTCATCAATAACTTTAAGTATGCTCTGTATTCCTTATTAAATTAGGCAGAGATGTTTAATACTTTGCAGAAATATATCATACAAAACTATACAAAAATGAAGACATCTCAGTGCTCTCATCATCTGGAAAACTCTTGTGAAAATAATCATTTGCAACAATAACAGATATGAAATGTTGCATTAATCAAATGAAACATCTTGCCCAACTCAATGTGAATGTACTAGTAATTTAAATAAAGGATTCAAAAGTGGTGGAGTTGTCAGTGAAGATTGCAAGAAGCTGGTAGTTAGTGCCTGTATTCTTCTTGGACTAGTTTGGAATAAGCAGAAGGGAAGATGGAATACCAGAACAAAGGAACACCACTATCAAAGGTGTGGAAGAACGAGTATATATGGCATGTTTGTGAAGCCATACAGAAACCAGTCTGGAGAAAATCTGTTTGAGAGCTAACCATGTAGCCTGAATGTAAAAAGACTTAAACACCACATAGAGAAAGTGGTACTAACGAAATATGAAAAGGAGTCACTCACTGAGCTTTTGAGCTAGAAGCAAGCTGATAAAAGCAGACTTAAGCAAGCTTGTTTTTGTGTGGTTTTTGTATGCTTGTTTGTCATTTATTTTGAAGAAGACAGTTAATTAGACTGGAAATAAGGAATCAAGTCATCAGTTTTTTGGTATCACCCAGCCATCAAGTTATCAGGACATGACTGGAGTCCTTCTTTTAAGTGTGTACCAATACAGGAAGTAATCCTGTGAGAAGAGTTTTGTCATCTACACAGCATCAAAACTTACGTGAAGAAACAAGTTAATTAGTAAGAGAGCAAAAAGAGTTTTCAGTTATGACTAACATGGCAAATTCATTGTTTTTCATGGTGTTCAAGGAAAAAATTTGAGTTTCTATGAAAGTATTTTTAGGTTATAGTTTCTCTCTCTCTTTTTTTTTTATTACAGCACTACACTGAGACTAAATTTTAGGGCTTTTTGAGTATTACATAATAGTGCTGAAATATCAACTTCTAGAGCAAAAATAAACATATCATATTAAACTTTGATCAGCCTTCCAGAAATGATCCTAACATAAAATCACTTTCTAGGGGTACCTGGGTGCCTCAGTCAGTTAGGCGTCTGACTCTTGATTTCAGCTCAGGTCATGATCTCATAGTTTGTGAGAGCAAGCCCTGAATTGGGCTCTGTACTGTCAGCACAGATCCTGCTTGGGATTCTTTCCCTCTATCTCTCTAGGCCCCTCCTCCACTCGTTCTCACTCACTCTCTCTCTCAAATGAATAAGTAAACATTAAAATTTCTTTAAAAATCATTTTTCTAAAGAAAAGGAAATATCCTGGTCTGAGATATGTTGACAAAGGAAATCTTCATTTCAATTTTTTTCTTGAAATCAAGAAAACAAAATTTAATAATTCATATTGATGTTGTGTCCACATAGAGAAAACACAAACATAACAGGTCCCTTTGTCTGTGGATAGTAAAATAGCTGGTGATAATACAACCCATTGAAACTATTGCCCACACCAAGATCCCTGTTTAAAGAAAATGTACAATATGGGATAATACATCTATTTCACAAAGATACCATAAATTCTTAGAAAAAAGGACGAAGTTTTTCTTTTAATTTCAAGAGCCTAAGGCTACACATGATAAATTATTTTCCTAACGAAATTGGTTTTATACTTGCTGAGTTTTATTAACAGCTTTAGAAGAGAGAATAAAGACAACTCTGTTAACATAATTGTTTCCTTTTTTTCCCCACATGGCTATTTGTTTTCATAAATAGATAAAATACCAAAAGGTCCCACCCTAAGTCTAATTGCCAGAGAAAAAGTGACTGACGCAGGGAAGTACTAACAATTGTTTTCTCCCAGAAGTTTCCAACCTACAAAGGTTCTGACCTCTGAACTTCCCACATCCACTGCTCCTCAGTGACAAGTTGCCAGATTGGACTTTCTGCACATCAGTGGATATGGGGAAAATAGGAAGTGCCGTTAAGAGGAGATACTCAAGTATCTAAATGCTCATTAAAATCCTCATTTGTAAACTGTAACTCCCTCAACAGAAATCACTGACCATCTGTTGGGCTTAATGAACTGCCAATAAAAACTATTTTGATCTTAATTGGACTTCAATGTGAATGTTTCTTAAGAACAAACAAATTACAAGTTTCTCTAAATGCCAATTCTCCCCACTGTTGCCTTTTCAGTGACTTTTCATTAAACTTCAGCTATTGATTTATCAAATCAGTAATGCATAATAGGCTTCTTAAAATCTCTATTTCTCTAATTTCTCCTTTTCCCCATATTTTTGATTATTGGAAAATTCAGGAGTTATCTAAACCCTATTGGATAGACTCAATAAAACTCCTTGAAGTTGTTCTCTACCCCTGCTGAAAAGAAAAATAAACATTTGTCTCCTTCTCCTCAATAAAGAAAATATAAAAGAGGAAAGACACTTCATCTTCTTTCTAAGGATGGGACCTTAAAAAATAAACTAGAGTAGAATTTGCCTATCTATGCTAATAATGTTATCATTACAATTTCTCCTAGTTTGAGAAAGATCAAAAGGCCTATCTGTCCATTCAATTTAATTTGCCAATTATTCATGAAGTGTCTCCACACAAAAAATATTCTGCTAAACACTGTGGGAGATTTAGAAAATGGTGACATACTTTTCTGCCCTAACTGTGGGAAATAAGACGTTAACAACAACAACAACAAATTATTTCAAGGCTGACTGTTTCAAGGGGAGGCATTCAAAAAGTTACATGAATGGTTCAAAAGGTAAAAGAAATCACCTCTATTTAAGGAAAACCAGAAAACAATACATACTGTCACCAAGGCTCTGTGATAAGACAAGTGACTCCAGATCAGTTTCTTTAACCGTAGAACACTCTCAATTAAAAAATAAATAAAAGTAAGTATTAATTATTAATGATCAATTAATCAGTTGAGAGCAAGGTCTGGAGAACTTGGATCAAGGGGCAGGCAGGTTTTGATAAGACTCTAAAGTAAAGAAAGGTTTGGCCAATTTAAAGGGTTATAGTGGCAAATCTTTGGCATTGAAGGATGTCATTTGAAATGATATGAAAGGGTTGAACTGTCAAATCGGATTCACAAGGACCAGAGATGTTATTCAGAATTAAACCGTACCAATAATTTCACAGAGACAGGAAATCATGAGAACAGAGAAGGATGGGGAAATCTGGAATAGCCAACACCACTCCCCAAATCCTTTTGTGGCTGCATCTGGTCTGGTCTGGATTTAATACCTGAGCTGTAAGTGTTGCATGCCGAAGCATTGCTTATATATATATTTTTTAAAAAAGGTATTTCTGTTATGAAACATCTCCAGTTTTACCCACAGATGATTACATAGCTTGTGTTCCACGTAGCCATGCTCCATAAATTCACACATCTTCAGGTTTTATGTAAGCAATCCTAGACCACATACATGTACTAAAGTACTCATGTGTAAGAGTTCTCCTGCCGGTAAATAACATTACTGTGTTTGCCAGGAGTTCTACCTTATAATGTTTACAAGGCTTTTTGATATATCTTTCCTTCCAGAGGCATCTCACAGCAAAGGGAGAAAATGACTTGCAGGACTGAGATTAACATTTTCCTTTCCAGTCCATACTCTGTCATTACCCAAGATTGCCTTGACACATATTTCTCAGGTATCTTTTTTATTAATTGTCTTACAATATTTTATACAGAAGAATAAGTCTACTAACATCCTGACAACTACCATAATTCCAGCTCATCCAAAGAATAGAAATTTCCTCTACAAAGCATGTGATTGTAGCCATGTTTCTTCACAGATCTTTTCATATTCTCTTACAAATTTGATTACTCTTTTTCCACTATCACCTATAGTTATTTGAACCAGTTATATGTTTTAATGAAGGCGTTTAATTGTGTGTGTAATTATTTCTAAAATAAGCCTAAATTCACTCATATTTCTGACCAATTTGTTTCCAGACATATCTTCTGTGGGCTTCAACCTCCCAAAATATTTTCTAATCACAGTATAATTCTATCAATTAATTAGTCTTTTGTTACACTATCTAGCTTTGGCAGAAATGTTAAAGTTACATTTAACACACTATGAAATGAGTTAAAATTACAGTGTTATTCTCCATTTTTTTACAACAGAAACAACATTTTTCCCTTTTATCATACATTCCCAATGACTGAGATGGTGTCTTAGAAGGCATTATTTGGGGGCATTCTAGATTCCATTTGGTTTTTGATATAACCATATCCTAGATACCCATATACAGATATTTACAGATACAGATTGCCATGTGTCATTTTCTAACATCAGTTCTCGCCTCTGATCGGTAAGCACAGTGTGTTCATCATCTGTCCTACCCAAACCAATTACAAAAGGAAGATGGACACAAAATGAATTTTTATTCCTTTTGTATCCATAATACCTGAGTCATTAGAAAACAAAGACAAATGCTTCCCTGTCCAGTGACAACTTGCCATAATTTAGAATTATCATTGTATTCCCGTAAGTGTACTATCCCAACCTAGCCATTGAACACTGGTGGCCACTGGCCTTTAAGAGCATCAGATTCAGTACTAACTAGAATATCTGATAGTCCTTCCTTGGTGAGGTACAAACCCCCTCCTATTGTCAATGATTACGGTGCTCTGATTGAAAAATTGATTTGTTTATTTACTCATAGCTTGAGTATCCTCTCTACAGTGATATCTGGAAGAGAGCTCCCTCTAGTGTCACTGTTTGGGTTAACAAGGTCTTTTTGTCATCAAGATAATCTTCCAAGAACATTATTTCAAACTGAATCAATACTCAAAGCCATTTCCTAAAATCTCTACAGAACATCTGGAGCGGCAAAGCCATTTCTTATCAAAGCTACCATATATGTTGCAGCCATTTAACAAGTATGACATTTTTTTCAATTTGGAAGTACAGTCTATAGTGAAAAATATTGTGTGATCTCATGAGGCTGTCGATTGATATATATATTCTACCCTCAAATACAGCTTCATCTGAGTATACCATAATGGCTCCCATAAACATCCTCTGTGTACTTCCAGAATGGACTTGCTGGTAATATTGGATCACTGGGTTCCATTTCAGCTTTCTTTAAATGCATTCTATGCACATTTACATTTGATATACTCAAAGGGAAAAATCAAACTCTAATATACTTGGCAGGAGGCAGCAATCTGCTTTCCATCATATCCAGGCAGTGGGTGCAGCCATGCATCACCAGGACTTATGCCCAAACAGAAGGCTGAAGTTTAGCATTTCTACCCAATAAGATTCATTGATAGTATTTTTCTCAGGCCAACTGAGAAATAATCACAATGGTAAGCACAACCTGTAAACAAAGAATGGAATGAGAGCTGCGCTTAGCTGGGATAAAGTGATTCATATGTCATTTTCCTTTAGAATAAATGGATCAAGATTTCTCCCAGCATCTACCATTAGTCAGCATCAGACCTGAGAGAGCTAGCTAAGGGTATTACTCTCTTGCTCTTACTGCATTCCTCCTTGGGATTGTGGCCCATCTCCATTCGCTATGACATTGCCCTGTTTCCATTTATTACCTGTTTGCAACCCACCCTTTCTCCCATGGTTGGGTTTTCCAGCTCAGATATAATGTTTAATCACACATAGCATTGGCAATAACAGAATCATTCTTATTGCTTCTCCTTGACTCAGTCCCTGGAATAATTTGCCAATCCATAAAACTGCCTCCATTCAACAGTATCTAGATTTAGTGATATGCCCCCAATTGTCAATTTTAAGGACCCATGACAATAATTAAAGACTCTATTACAGACCTGTCACCAACACTTTACTTTTCACAGCTTAAGGGAAATAGGATGAGAAGAAAGAATAATGAGTTAAATGAGAATTTTCCAATAAAAACAGGCAAAAGCGCAAGTGCCAAATTTCAACCTATTTCAGCTTTGTGCAGGATCAAACTTTATTAAAATAATAGCTCAATTTTCATTTTAATTTCACTGAAAGTTTATGAAGTTTCTTTTCTCATATAAATTTTATTGATTATGAAATAAATAGGTAGTAGGTTAGGATAAAGCATTAAACTCTAATTATTTGAATTCTATAGCAGACATATGCATCCTATAAGAATTTTGAAAGAACTTCCTTGATATAGAGGGTCCAGAGTAGAAGATGAGGAACAGCGATAAAACTAGGATTCTGGGAGTTGGGACCCTGTAGTCCTCACCTAGACTTTGTACGCAAGTACCGGGAAACTCTGGGCAAGTCACCTGTGGTCTTAGTGTTCCATTAGGAATTATGATGGACCAGGATTTTTTTCTGCATTATTTGCTATATTTTAGAAGACAGTCACCCTTGATAAATCAAGTCCCAACTTCTTAGCAAAGCACACAAGATACTTCACAATCTGCCTCTGGGAAACTTTTTCTGTAAAGGGCCAGAGAGTAAATATTTTTGCCTTTGCAGCCTATATGGTCTCTGTCCTAACTACATAAATCTGACGTTTTACGGCAAGAACAGCCATAGACAATATGTAAACAAATGAGTATGGTCACATTCTGAGCAAACTTTACTTATGGACACTGAAATGAGAATTTCACCTAATTTTCACATGTCACAAAATATTATTCTTCTTTTGATTTTGCCAACCATTTTGTACAGCTAATGGGCCAGACAAAAATAGGCAGTGGGCTAGATTTTGTTGGTAAGTCATAGCCTGCCAACCCCTACTGTACGCTGCTTACACCATACTGAATGTCTCACCACTTCCCAAATAAAGTATTTTCAAGCTTCACTGCTGTTACATATCTTTGGTTCCACAACTCTCTTCTCTCCTGGTGAATTCCTACAGGAACATCAGAGCTCACTCATAATTATGTTCCTCACCACATCTCCTACAATCTTCTCATCTTGATAAGTGGCTGCTTCAACCATTCAATGACTTACCCCCATTAACTCTTGACTCTTTCTCTCACATCTCACATCTAATCCATTGAGTAAATCTTTCTAGTTCTCTCTTGAAAAATACATGCCAAATCCTACATTTCTGTCCATGATGGTCTGCGACACCATTCTCTCTCATCTGATCTATCTGAACCCCTCTCCTGTAGAGGCAAGAAGAAAACACAGAAGCCAGAGTGTTTTTCAACACAAAAGTTGGAGTGGTTCTATAAAAATGTAAGTCAGATTATTTATTCTGGTGCTCAAAACCCTCCAGAGGCCTCCTATTTTACTCAAAACAAAAGCAAAATTCTCACACAGCCTAAAATCCCCACATGGCATAAAAATCCCCACTTATTATCTTTCTGGTCTCATACCCTGCTACTCTTCCCTCCAATCACTCAGACCTTCCGCAGAGTTGCCTGGTTGTTCCTGGAAAATGCTGCAGAGGTTCCTGTTTCAGGACATTTTTACTTGCCATTCCTCATGCCTGAAATGTTTCCTACCACTATTTGCAAGGATCACTCACCTGCTTCAGGTCTTTGCTAAAATGGAAACTTCTCAGAGGCCATTTCTAAATTCTCTATTTAAAATTTCACATTTCACTACCCCAGAACTTTTATATTCTCCTTTTTGGTTCATTTGTTCCATCATATTTATACTATTTGACATAGAATATGCTTTTACTTTGTGGTTTATCACCTGTCTCTCTCCACCAGAACATAAGCTTCAGGAGGTCAGTAATTGTGCCTGTTTGTTCACCACAGAACCTCCAATGCTTCAAACTGCACTGAAAATTTGGTAAATTTGTTGATCACTTACTATGTGCCAGAATCTAATACTGAATTCTCAATGTCAAATTCTTACTTAATATCTCCATGCCTTGAGTCTCCCTTCAAAATTTATCATTAGAAGACATCTGTTAAAATCAAGGGAAAACATAACCAAACATGGCATGATACACCCTATCAACAACTAATACTGGACTCTGCTTTAGTACAAAATTTCCCATGAATACCAGTACCACATTTTTAGGGACTTCTAAGGAGGCTTTTGAATATAAAAATATTGTTGCTCTTAAGTATTTAAATCAAAATGAAGGAATATTATACATTTTAATGACTTTAAGAGGGTGGAAGTATTCATTTAGTTTATAATTTCTTTCTTTGGCATACTCTCTCTTCTATAATCTAAAATCTCAGCTGAGATTTTTGTTATATTATACCAGTCTCACATAACAGTTACCCATATATAAAACGCCTTAATCAAACTACCCACTCATTTACTATCTCTTGAGGATGCATTTGAAAACCTCAATTAGAAAGAAAGTCATTTTGAGGGGGAGGCAGCCAACATGGGAAAGTAGGGGGATCCGTATTTCCCATGTCTCTCAAAGAAGGACTGAAGCCAAAGGACTCTGAACCCCAAGAGTCTCGGAAGAAAGGAGATGGAGTCTACTAGGAAGAAAATGGGAAATCAGACAGCCCCAGAGGTGTGTGATTGAGAACTGGGGGAGATAAAATGGAGGCAAGGAGGGGAGGGATCCTCTTCTGTGAAGAGACAAAGGGAAGAGAAAGATTTCTGGGGAAGAGTAGAACTATATCTCAACAAGAGAAAAACCTTGGACCGGGATGGAGAGGGACCCTATCATCCCATCTCTAACTGCAGGGCTCTCTTTGGACCAGGGTCCGGCTGCTCTGTTCGCATTCCTGGGGAAGAAGGAAGTCACCCCTGAGTTCAGTGGTGCATCAGGGGCACAGTCAGCAACAGGAGACTCCAGTCCTCTGCCCTGAAGTGTTGCAGCACAGCCACAGGAGCATTTATCTGGAGGCAATATTGGCGCACCCAGAGTGGGAGTTTGGAACTCAGTTGGGCATGGGACATAGGAGATGGTGGAGCGAGACAGCCCACCTAGTCTGCACCCAGGGCATAGTGAGGACAGATCCAAAGGAGAGATTTGGTACACCTGGTCCGTGAAGAAGGGACTGGGGGAGAGGGTGGTGTCTGCCGTTTTTCTCCCCACAACCACCAAGGTGTGGCTTCAAGGATCTGTCTTCGGGGACCACAGTAGAGGTGGAACTGTCCTACACCAAACCGTGCCCCTCTGCACTAGACGGTTGCTTATCTACTGGAGCTGGATATATGTTGTGAACGAGAGGACCCCTTCCTCCAGAACAGCACTGAGGGATTGCCTAGATTAACTCTTGTTAATAGATATATTCTCCCTTTTCTCCTTCTTAACTCTTCCCTCCTCTAGGGAGGTTACTCTGGTTATTGGTTTCCTTAAACAGACATTGAATCCACTCTCTTGGTACACGTTCTACACCTCCTTCTTTCCTTTCCTTTCTCTCTCTCTGTAATAATCAGGCCATGTAGTCTCTCTGGGTAACTTTCTTTGTTTCTTTTTCCTCGCCTCCTTCCTTATTCTCCTTTCTCTCTCCCTGATCAAGCCTTTTAGTCTCTCTGCCTGGTTAGTGTTCATTTTTTCTTTCTGCCAACCCCTGTCATTTCTCTTTGTATATGTTTTTCCATCAGCACTGCCCCACCCTGTTCTTTACTTGTAGCTGGAGTTTCTGGTTTTAAGCTTTTAGATTGTCTTTTGTTTTTTGTTCTTTGTTTTTGTCTGTCTGCTAGTTTGTTTTATTTGTTTGTGTGCTTGTGTTTTTTTGTTTCCTGTTTGTTTGTCAGTCTGTTTTCCTTTCCAGGGCTACTTCAAGGAACAAACCAAAGCAAACCAGGTGGAGAGCCCAAAACATCGCTATGAGTAAGGAAATAAAATAACCAAAGTCACAACAACAGAGGGAAAGTAACACTCTCCAAAAAATATCTCCTGAATAGCCAGGCTCTGGACAATGTTTGAACCCCCTCTAATATAGCAGTACTCACAGGTGCAGAGCACATAACAAGCTTTTAAAACTTATAAGGGACAGAAAATCAGCCAAAATTATGAAACGGAATTCTCCTCAAAAGAAATTCCAGGAAGAAGTGACAACTGAAGAATTGATCAAAACAGATATATCAAAGCAACATAACTGACCAAGAATTTAGAATAACAGTAATAAAAGTAATTGCTGGGCTTGAATAAAAGCATAGAAGACAGCAGATACTCCATTGCTGTAGAGATCAAGGATCTTAAAAATAGTCATGATGAATTAAAAAATGCTATGAATGAGATACAAAATAAAATGGAGGTGGCCACAGCATGGATTGAAGAGGCAGAGGGGAGGATAGGTGAAGCAGAAAATAAGATTATGGAAAAAGAGGAATCTAAGAAAAAGAGAGATAAATTGATTCAGGAGCACAAAAGGAGAATTCAAGAACTGAGTGATGCAATCAAATGGAACAACATCTTTATCATAGGAATTCTATAAGAAGAAGGAGAGAAAGGAGCTGAATGGGTACTTGAACAAATCATAGCTGAGAACTCCCCACCCTGGGGAAGGAAACAGACATTGAAATTCAAGAGGCACAGAGAACTCCTCTCAGACATAACATGAATCAATCTTCTGCATGACATATCATAGTGAAACTGGAAAAATATAAGGATAAAGAGAGAATTCTGAAAGCAGCCCTAACATACAAAGATAGACACATAAGGGTCGTAGCAGACCTATCTACTGAAACCTGGCAGCCCAGAAAGGAATGACAGGAAGTCTTCAATGTGATGAACAGGAAAAATATGCATCAAAGAATCCTTTATCCATCAAGCCTGTCATTCAGAATAGAAGGAGAGATAAAGGTTTTCCCAAACAAACAAAAACTGAAGGAATTTATCACCACTAAGCCAGCCCTACAAGAGATCCTAAGGGGAACTCTATGAGGGAAATGTTGCAAGGAACACAAAGTACCAGAAACATCATTACAAGCATGAAATCTACAGATAACACAGTGACTCTAAACCCATATTTTTCAATAATAACACTGAATGTAAATGGACTAAATGCTCCAATCAAAAGACATAGGGATTCAGAATTGATAAAAGAAAAACAAAATCATTCTATTTGCTGTCTATAGGAGACTCACTTGAGACCTGAGGACACCTTCAGAATGAAAGTGAGGGGATGGAGAAATATCTATCATGCTACTGGAAGTCAAAAGAAAGCTAGAGTAGCATATTTATATCAGACAAACTAGACTTCAAAGTAAAGGCTATCACAAGAGATAAAGAAGGGCATTGTATAATAATTACAAGGTCTATCCATCAGGAAGAGCTAATAATTATAAATGTCTACACAATGAATTCAGGAGCACCCACATTTATAAAACAATCACAACATAAGCAATCTTATTGATATGAATGTGCTAATTGCAGGAGACTTTAAGACTCCACTTACAGCAATGGGTAGATCAACTAGACAGAGAATCACTAAAGAAACAATGGCCCTGACCAACACACTGGACCAAATGGACTTGACAGATATATTTAGAACTATACATCCCAAAGCACTGGAATTCCCTTTCTTCTTGAGTGCACATGGTACATTCTCCAAAACAGATCATATACTGGGTCACAAAGCAGCGCTCAATAAATATAAAAGATCATACCATGCACACTTCAGATCACAATGCTATGAAACTTGAAATCAACCACAGGAAAGTCTGCAAAACCTCCAAAAGCACGGAGGTTAAAGAACATTCTACTAAAGAACAAATGGTTCAACCATGCAACTAGAGAAAAAATTTTTTAATATGTGTAAACAAATGAAAATACAACAATCCAAACCCTTTGGGATGCAGCAAAGGCAGTCCTAATAGGAAAATACATTGTAATCCAGGCCTATCTCAAGAAACTAGAAAAATCCCAAATACAAAATCTAATACTGCACCTAAAGGAAGTAGAAGCAGAATGGCAAATACACCCCAAACCCAGCAGAAGAGACATAATAAAGATCAGAGCAGAAATAAACAATACGGAATCCAAAAAACACAGTAGAACAGATCAGTGAAACCAAGAGTTGGCTTTTTAAAAAAATGAACAAAATTGAAAACCTCTAGACAGGCTTCTCAAATGAAGACAGAGCACCCAAATAGATAAAATCATGAATGAAAAGGTATTTATTACAACCAATCCCTCAGAAATACAAGCAGTTATCAGGGACTACTATGAAAAATTATATGCCAACAAACTGGACAACCTGAAAGAAATGGACAAATTCCTAAATACCCACACACTACCAAAACTCAAATGAGAAGATATAAAAAATTTGAACAGATCCATAACTAGCTTAGAAACTGTATCAGTTATCAAAAATTTCCCAAAAAATAAAAGTCCCAGACCAGATGGCTTCCCTGGGGGAATTCTACCAGACATTTGAAACATAGATAAAAAAGGATAGTTAGTACCTATCCTTCTTAAGCTATTTAAAAAAAACAAAAACAGAAATGGAAGGAAAACTTCTGGACTCAAACTATGAAGCCAGCATCACTTTGCTTCCCAAACCAGACAGAGACCCAGAAAAAAAGAGAACTATAGGCCAATATGAATATGGATGCAAAAATTTTCAACAAGATACTAGCAAATTGAATCCAACAGCATATACAAAGAATTATTCAACAGCATATAAAAAGATCAAGTGTAATTCATTCCTGGGTTGCAGGCCTGGTTCAATATTTGCAAATCAATCAATGTGATACATCACATTAACAAAAGAAAAGAAAAGAACCATATGATCCTGTCAATAGATACAGGAAAAGCATCTGACAAAATACAGCATCCTTTCTTAATAAAAACCATCGAGAAAGTTGGGGTAGAAGGAACGTTTTTAACATCATAAACGCCATTTATGAAAATCCCACAGCTAATATCCTCAATGGGGAAAAACTGAGAGCTTCCCCCTGAGATCACTAACACAAGTGGGATGTCCACTCTCACCACTGTTGTTTAACGTAGTGCTAGAAGTCCTAGCATCAGCAATCAGACAACAAAATGGAATAAAAGAGATCAGAATGGGCAAAGATGAAGTTAAACTTTCACTTTTTGCAGATGACATGATACTCTACATGGAAAATCTGACAGACTCTACCACAAGTCTGCTAGAACTGATCCATGAATTCAGCAAAGTCACAGGGTAAAAATCAACGTGCAGAAATTGGTTGCATTCTTATACACCAAAAATGAAGCAACAGAAAGAGAAGTCAAGAAACTAATCCCATTCACAATTGCACAAAAAAACATAAAATACCTAGGATAAACCTAACCAAAGATGTAAAAGATCTGTATGATGAAAACTATAGAAAACTTATGAAGGAAATTGAAGAAGACACAAAGAAATTGAAAAACATTCCATGCTCATGGATTGGAAGAATATTGATAAAATGTCATTACTACCCAACGCAATCTACACATTCAATGCAATCCCAACCAAAATTGCACCAGCATTCCTCTCAAAGCTACAATAAACAATCTTAAAATTTGTGTGGAACCACAAAATACCCTGAATAGCCGAAATAATATTGAAGAAGAAAACCAAAATGGGAGGCATCACCATCCCAGACTTAAGCCTCTACTACAAAGCTGTCATCGTCAAGACAGTGATGATGGGCACAAAAACAGACACATAGACCAATGGAATAGAATAGAGAACTCAGAATTGGACCCACAAACGTCTGGCCAACTAATTTTTGACAAAGCAGGAAAGAGTATCTAATGGAAGAAAGACAGCCTCTTTAACAAATGATGCTGGGAGAACTAGACAGCAACATGCAGAAGAATAAAACTAGATCATTTTCTCACACCATACACAAAAATAAACTAAGAATGGATAAAGGACCTAAATGTGAGACAGGAAACCATCAAAACCCTAGAGGAGAAAGCAGGAAACAAGCTCTTTGACCTCAGCCACAATAATTTCTTACTCAACACATCTCCAAAGGCAAAATGAACTATTGGGGCTTCATCAAGATAAAAAGCTTCTGGACAGCAAAGGAAACAAAAAAAACTAATAGGCAACCGATGGAATGGGAAATGATAGTTGCAAATGACATATTAGATAAAGGGCTAATATACAAAATCTATAAGGAACTCACCAACTCCATACCCGAAAAACAAATAATCCAGTGAAGAAATGGGCAGAAGACATGAACAGACACTTTTCTAAAGAAGACATCCAGATGGCCAACAGACACATGAAACGATGCTCAGCGTCCCTCATCATCAGGGAAATACAAATCAAAACCACACTGAGATACCACCTCACGCCAGTCAGAGTGGCTAAAATGAGCAAATCAGAGGACTCTAGATGCTGGCGAGGAAGTGGAGAAACGGGCATCCTCTTATATTGTTGGTGGGAATGCAAACTGGTGCAGTCCATCTGGAAAACAGTTTGGAGGTTCCTCAAAAAATTAACAGTAGAACTCCCCTAAGACCCAGCAATAGCCTTGCTAAGAATTTACCCAAGGGATACAGGAGTGCTGATGCATAGGGGCACATGTACCCCAATGTTCATAGCAGCATGTTCAACAATAGCCAAATCATGGAAAGAACTTAAATGTCCATCAGCTGATGAATGGATCAAGATGTGGTTTATCTATACAATGGAATACTACAAGGCAATGAGAAAGAATGAAATCTTGCTTTTGTAGCAACATGCATGGATCTGGAGAATATTATGCCAAGTGAAATAAGTTAGGCAGAGAGAGACAGATACCATATGTTTTTACTCATATGTGGATATGGAGAAACTTAACAGAAGACCATGGGGAGGGGAAGGGGGAAAAAAGTTATAGAGAGGGAGGGAGCCAAATCATAAGAGACTTAAATACTGAGAACAAACTGAGGGTGGATGTGGGTGGGGAGAGGAGAAAATTGGTAATGGGCATTGAGGAGGGCACTTATTTGGATGAGCACTGGGTGTTGTATGGAAAACCAGTTTGATGATAAATTATAATTTTTAAAAAGTTTTAAAGCATTTTTAGGAAAAGAAAGAAAGAGGAAGGAAGGAAGGAAGGAAGGAAGGAAGGAAGGAAGGAAGGAAGGAAGGAAGGAAAGAAAGAGAAAGAAAGTAAGAAAGAAAGAAAGAAAGAAAGAAAGAAAGAAAGAAAGAAAGAAAGAAAGAAAGAAAGAAAGAAAGAAAGAAAAGAAAGCCAGCCAGCCAGCCAGCCATTTTTCTACTATCAGGGCATATATAGCCATTGATCCCAAATCAAGAGCAATGTGCAAACTGAACTAAGCCTACAGTACAGAGACAAGTTAGTGGTTTTATGTAGCAAAGTTGTTGCCAGGTACTGTACAATTCATTTGGTTAAATCATTTGGATCCACTAGATCTATACTTATGGCTTTGGGAGAACTTAGTTATAGAACATCATTTCAATTACTTTGCTTTACCTTCCTCCAACTTTCCCCCATCCAACCCACTTGATCCAAACTAAACAATAAAGATGAAATGGCATCAAGACAAAGCAATTTAAAAGCAGAAATTGACCAAATGCCACTATTTAGTCACTAAATTTATACTGAATCAACTATTTTATATATAAGTAACAGAAACCAAATGTTTAGCAAAGATCAAAAGATGTAAAATTGAGAAGAAATCTTAACCCAAAAGTTACATATAAAATTTAATTTATACCTATACGTTTTCAGAAATTGTTACTGGTATTGACCAATTTGAATTGCTTTAAACAAACAATACAAACCCTCTTTTTCTAGGGTAGGCCAAGGCAAGAATTGACAAAATGTGAAAAGTTACCAAGTCATCAAGATATTTAATCACTACTGTTTATTTGTGCAAACTTCCACTATGTAACAACAATTTTCAATACACCCAACCTAAATTGAAATTTAAGAACCCTATCCATCACTGCTAGGGTGGGATAAATTAATATATTTAATGGGTTTAGGACAATATCTGGAACATACTAAATTTTCGATAAATATTGGTTACTGCTGTTTGGGGCAATGAGAGCAGTGGCATCACAAACTGGAAAATGCACACCCCCCGTGGATTGATATTCCAGGGTGGCTTCTCAAAGCTACAGGACAAATCCACATCTTTTCAGAATATCAGTTTTACATGGAAACAAATAAAAAAAGCAAACTAGTTAAAACTTTTTCATTAGAAATATAGACATGGATACGTGAAACAGTTGATTGCAGCATTCAAGTGAATATTTTAAATAATAAGCTACATTTTAAATAAATTTTCCCATTCCTGAAGAGCTTTGGGCTATAGTCATGGACCCAGTTCAGTCTCTTCCTCTGAGGCACATTTTGGTGGAAAAGAAAACTTTGACAATCACTGCTTTATGAAACAATTTCTTTGTTCCTATAGATAGACAAATAACATATGGTTACCCTTACTTTCCATGTAGATAAAAAGTGAAATCTTAACCCCCTGTTCTGTCTAACTGCTCATAGGCCAACATTTCTTCTCTTGCCCTCTTCACCAGGAAGCCTTTCTTCCCGGGACGTGGCGAAGCAAACCTGAGCCCCTCCTGTTCATAAGTGGTCCCCTTTTATTCTTAGCATTGCAAACCCATGACTAATACCTACCTGCAAATTCCTAAAATGCAGCTGTTTTTTAAATATTTGATTAAAAAGTTATAATTGGGAAATACTAAGTACCGTGTATTTGCATCTTGATGAGAGTATTGGAAAGGAGGAAATCAAAATAATAATTTTGTGTTCTTCAAAAGTTCTATAGAATTTAGTGTTTATGTCTTGATTACAAAACCTCTTCACAATTCACAAAATGTTCCTCAGCTCTGCCTCCCATTTAAATCTGATTAATCCAGATGACCTTGTTCTAACAGTGGGTGGTTTACTGTGATTTATTTATGGAAATTGCTAATGAAAAAGAAAAATTTAACTTTAAAATATCTGTGTCCCAGGAGAATAAAATATAACTTTTATGAAGGCCAAATATTTGAGACTTATACTCAAAGCTGGTACATTTATGGCTTTCTACACTGAGTAGAGAATTTTCTGAATATCCACCTCTCATAGGAAGACTTTAAAAATAAGTGCATCTAAGACGAAAACCCAAAATGTGTATCTAAAGAAACAACAATTTTTCAAGTTAACTTATAAACCTCTGATATGTATATATCTGTTTATATTTGTAATTTTTCTCTGTGTGTGTGTATACACGTATACATATATACACATGTATAAAGAAAAAGTTGTAAAAATCTACTATAAAATGTACTTTAATGTAATATATTTCCACCAGAAAAAAAATAATAAGTAGCTGAAGGAAGAGAGAATATGTCCTATATTTGGTATTCTTTTTTTAACATGATAAAATACATTTATTGGCATTGAGAAAACAATATCAGTAAGAAAAAGTGATAATTCTGATGTTCTCCTTTGGGAATTGTTAAAGCATTTTATAACTGAGTCCACATCACCTTTGTGAAATAGTCATTACAAACATTACATCATAATTATTGATATAGAAATACCAAAAAAAAAATACTCTCTTTGGCTAAAATCACCTTAACTGTGAAAAGCAGTCCAAATATTAAATTAGCATTAAATGATATCCTCATTCTCAAGAACACAAAAAGTGAACCAAAAAAAAGAGAAAGATTGTATATAGTCTTCTGGGTCTTTCACCATTCATCTGTTATTTTACAGATGATAAAGAGAAGTCCAGTAGAGAAATAAGGCCTAATTTAATTTGTATGTACTTTATTTCTGTTTGTCCTCTGATTGATGAGACTGAGAGTTCCAGTACTATTTTAAAAAGTAATGGTGAGAGTGTCTTGTTCCTGACCATAGGGGAAAGGCTCTCAGTATTTCCCCATTGAGGATGTTAGCTGTAGGCCTTTTGTATAAGGTATTTATGATGTGGAGGTATGTTCCATCTATTCCTACTTTGTTGAGGGTTTTTATAAAGAAAGGATGCTGTATTTTTTCAAATGCTTTTTCTGTATCTATTGAGAGGATCATGTGGTATTTATCCTTTCTTTTATTAATGTGATGTATCACATTGATTGATTTGCAAATATTGAACCAGCCCTGAAGCCCAGGAATAAGTCCCATTTGATCATGGTGAATAATTCTTTTAATGTACTATTGAATTCAATTTGCTAGTGTCTCATTGAGAATTTTTGCATCCATGTTCATCAGGGACATTGGCCTGTAATTCTCCTTTTTAGTGGGGTCTTTATCTGTTTTTGTAATCAAGATAATGCTGGCTTCCTAGAATGAGTTTGGGAGATTTCCTTCCATTTCTAAGTTCTGGAACCATTTGAGGAAAACAGTATTCACTCTTCTTTAATTTTCTGGTAGAATTCCCCTGGGAAATCATCTGGCCCAGGACCCTTGTTTGTTGGGATATTTTTAATTACTGATTAATGTCTTTGCTGATTATAGGTCTGGTCAAATCTTCTATTTCTTCCTATTTCAATTTTGGTAGTTTATATGTTTCTAGGTATTTGTCCATTTCTTCCAGATTGTCCAGTTTACCAGGATGTATTTCATAGTATTCGCATAATTATTTGTATTTCTGTGGTGTTGATCTCTACTCTTTCATTCATGATTTTATCAATCTGGGTCTTTTTTGTTTTGGTTAAGTCTGGCTAGGGGCTTTTCAATTTTGTTCATTCTTTCAAAGAACCAGCTCTTAGTTTTGTTGATCTGTTCTACTGTGGGTTTTGTTTGTTTGTTTGTTTGTTTCTATATCATTTATTTCTGCTCCAATCTTTATTATTTCCCTTGTTCTAATGGCTTTGGGCTTTATTTGCTGTTCCTTCTCTAGCTCCTTTAGGTTTAAAGTTAAGTTGTGTATTTGGGACTTTTCTTGCTTCCTGAGATAAACTTGAATCACAATTTACTTTCCTCTAGGGACTGCCTTTACTATATCCCAAAGGGTTTGGATTGTGTTGTCATTTTCAATGGCTTCCATGTAATTTTTTATTGCTTCTTTAACTTCCTGGTTAACCCATTCATTCTTTAGTAGGCGGGCATTCCAAATTTTTTCTTGTGGTTGATTTCAAGTTTCATAATGTTATGCATGGTATGTCTTGATATTTTTGTATTTGTTGAGGGCTGATTTGTGTCCCAGTGTGTTATTTATTCTGGAGAATGTTCCATATCCACTTGAGGAGAACGTGAATTCTGCTGCTTTAGGCTGAACTTCTCTGTATATACCTGTTAAGTCTATTCAGTTCTCTATGTCATTCAAAGCCATTGTTTCCTTGTTGATTTTCTGCTTCTGTCCATTGTTGCAAGTGGGGTACTGAAGTCCCCTCCTATTATGGTATTATTATTAATGAGTTTCTTCAGGTTTCTGATTAATTGATTTATATATTTGAGTTGTTTCACACTAGGGGCATAAATATTTATAATTTGTTAGATCTGTTTGGTAGATAGACCCCTTAATTATGATATAATGCCGTTCTTAATCTCATGTTATAGTCTTGTTTTAAAGTCTATTTTGTCTGATATAAGTATAGCTACTCTGGGTTTCTTTTGACACCATTAGCATAACAGATGGTTCTCCATCCCCTCTCTTTCAATCTGCAGGTATCTTTAGATCTAAAATGAATCTCTTGTAGGCAGCATAAAGATGGATCTTATTTTTTTTAATCCAATATTATATTCTGTCTTTTGAATGGAGCATTCAGTCCATTTACATTCAGAGTGATTATTGAAAGATATGAATTTAGTGCCATTGTGTTTCCTGTAGAGTTGGTGTTTCTGGTGATGATGCTCTCTGGTCCTTTCTGGTCTTTTTTCCTTTTGTTTTTGTTTTGTTTTGTTTTCTCCCCTCAGAGAGCCCCTCTTAAAATTTCTTTAAGTGGTCACAACCTCCTTTAGTTTTGTTTTCCTGGGAAACTCTTTATTTTTCTTTCATTTTGAACGACAGCCTTGGGGGATAAAGAATTCTTGGCTGCATATTTTTCTGATTAAGCACATTGACTATATCTTGACACTCCTTTCTGGCTTTCCAACTTTCTGTGGATAGGTCTGTTGCAAACCTGATCTGTCTTCCCTTATAGGTTAAGGACTCTTTTCCCTTGCTGCTTTCATAATTCCCTCCTTGTCTGTGTATTTGGTGAATTTGATTATGATATGCCTTGTTGTTTGTTGTTTTTTGTGTACTCTAATGGGAGTTCTCTGTGCTTCTTGGATTTTGATGTCTGGGTCCTTCCCCAGATTAGGGAGCATATTTCTACTAATATGCTCACATAAACCTTCTACTCCTTTTTCTCTCTTTTTATCTTCTGGAATTCCTATGATTCAGATGCTATTCCTTTTTTAAAAATTTTTTAATGTTTTATTTATTTCTGAGAGAGAGAGAGAGATACTGTGAGCAGGGGAAGGTCAGAGAGAGAGGGAGATACAGAATCTAAAACAGGCTCAAGGCTCTGAGCTGGCTGTCTGATGCGGGGCTCAAACCCACTAACTGTGAGATCATGACCTGAGCCAAAGTCGAATGCTTAACCAACTGTGCCACCCAGGTGCCCCAATACTATTCTTTTTTAATGAGACATTGAGTTCTCTAATTCTTGTATCATGCTCTTTGCCTTAGTATCCCTCTTTTTTTCTGCTTCATTTTTCTCCATAATTTTGTCTTCTATATTGCTGATTCCTTGCTCTGTTTTATCTATCCTTGCCACCATGGCATCCATTCAAGTTTGCATCTCAGTTATAGCATTTTTAATTTCGTCCTGACTAGGTTTTACTTCTTTTATCTCCACAGAAAGTAATCCTATGCTTTTTCAACCTCAGCTAGTATTCTTATTATCATGATTCTAAATTCTAGTTCAGACATCTTGCTTATATCTGTGTTGATTAAGTCCCTGGCTGTCATTTCTTCCTTTTCTTTCCTTTGGGGTGAATTCCTTTGTCATTTTGGAGGAAAAAAAAAATTAAATAAAAAAATTAAATAAAAAATTTTAAAACAACACAAAAAATCAAATAAAGGAAGCTAGATCCTAGGTGTATTTTAGTATGGTTTTTGAAAAAAGCTCGAGAATAGAGAAAAAAAGGGAAAGAACAAAATGTTTAAAATTTTAAAAAATGTTTACAATAAAGTGGAATAAAATGAAATGAAGAAAGTGAAATACAATAAAAAAACTTTACAAAAAATAAAAAGATTAAAATAGTAAAAAAATTAAAGGTAATTGTCAAAAAGTGGAAAATCAAAATAAAATTTTCTCATTCTGTATCCAAGAAAGAAAAAACAAATAGATGGATCAGGGAACAGACTGAAATCCGAATACAATTATATCCAGTTTCCTCTAGAAATTTAACTATGAAGTACTTTATAGTCCATACATTAATCAGGTGATGAGATTTGAGTGTTCCTCTAGGGCCTGAGCTTGGTTGGCATTGTTGGATGGTGCTTGATGTAATGGCTCTGTTCTCCACTGGGTGATGCTGCTTAGCTTACTGGAGTGGCTTCGTGTGGCATGTGTGTGCACGTATTGACATGCATGTGCATGTATGCATATGCACCAGAAAGGTGAAAATGGCCTCACCCATGTTTCCACTCTCTGGCACCGGAACTCTGCACTCTAACTTACCAGTAATCAAGCACCCCTTCTTTGCTTCCAGTTTCTATCCATTCCCTGCCTCCACACTGTCTGTATCCAAGCCATCAGTCTGCCAGACAGCACCTCCCTCCTGAATTATCTCTCATACGGGGCTGTGTTTCCAAACCCTTTGCTTCTGAGAGCTCTGCGGCTTGGACCCACTCTGACTCTCTGGGGGAAGTTCTCACCAGACAATGGCTGGGTGCCAACTTGCCCCTGGGAAAGTTCGTACATTCACACATTGCAGAGGTTCAGAGATTGTGGCCCAGTGAATGCTTGCCCCAGAAAAAGTTCGTGCAATTGTGGGGCAGCAGAAGTTCAGAGATTATGGCAAAACACAACACACAGCCAAGGTCAGGTTTCACTGAACCCTGGCATTTTTGTTCCAATACCAGCAAATGTGACTGTTCTCTGGAGTCTGCTGGGACCTTTGCCTGTGGGGAGGTCATATGGTCTCTACCCAATGTCCTCCTAGCAGGAGAACTGCTTCTCCTTAAGTGGCCCATGGGCCCCTCAGATCTCTCTGCCTGTTCCTGGGGGTTCACCCTTCCCACCAGAGCACTGCCAGGTATTAAGCTGTGGAATTTCCAACTCTGCTCTCCCATGTTTATAAAGTCCTAATGGTATTGAAACCCTCTTTCTCGTTTCTTCCTTTCTTCTTCAGTCCTTTGTGGGTGTTTTCACTCTTTCTATTTCTCTCTAGCTATTTTTGGTGGAAGAGCTTTTTCTGCACTCTTCCCCATTCCTCTCACCTTTTTCCACAAAAACAGCTCGCTACCCTCTGTGGCTTCTACTTCCCAGTTCACCTCTCCATGCCATGTACCTGCCAAGTTCTGTGGCTCAAGTCATCAACTTTTGTCAATATCTTTGCCAAAATTGTATTTTGTTTTTAATTTAACTTGTATTTTCTTAAATATTAGTGATATTTAACATACTTTCAGATTTTTATTTGTATTTCTGTTTTTGTAAATTATCTGTTCACATCTTTCTTTTTTAAATTAGAGTTTTGCTTTTTGAAAATTAATTGATTAGAACTTTGGCTCAGGTCATGATCTCATGGTTTATGAATTTGAGCACTGCATCAGGCTATTAGTGCAGACCCACTTCAGATCCTCTGTTCCTCCTCTCTCTGCCTCTCCTCACTTGTGCTCTCTCTCTCTCAGAAATAAACATTAAAAAATTAATTTATAGGAGTTCTTCCTTATTGTATAATGGTATAATGCATTTGAAAATATTTTCTCATTGTGTCCTATTTCTTATGCTTTTGTTTCAAGTAGTCTTTAATCTTTTCCTTTTTTGAATTTGGATTTTTCATCTCTTGAGAAGGGCATTCCTTTCTTTAAGACTGAAAGTTTAAAAAAAATATATTTATTGTAATACTTTTGCTCTCTGCATTTAGCTTTTGAATCCAAGTTAAATTTACTTTTACTTATGACAGAGGAATCTAACATATTTTTTCCAACTGTGTGGCTGGATATACACATATCATTTATTGAATGTTGATATAGTTACCACTTGCTATAGACTAAATGTTTGTGTTCCCCCAAATTCATAGGTCGAGAGCCTAACCCGAATATAATGGTATTAGGATGTGAGGTCTTTGGAACATGATTAGGTCAGGGGGTAGAACCCTCATGAATGGGATCATGCCCTTTGAAAGGAGACCCTAGAGAGTTCCCTTGCTTACTTGCTGTGAGGTTATAATGAGAAGATGGCCATCTCTGAACCAGGAGGGAGGCCGCCAGCAGACACTGAATCTGCTGGCACCTCGATTTTGGACTTCTACCCTCTAGAACTATGAGAAATTTCTATCATTTATAAGCTATCCCATTTATGGTATTCTGTTATAACAACCAAAACAGACAAAGACACTACTGATTTGAAATACCTTTCAAAACTTTTTCTGAAATCCTTATTTTTTTTCATTGGTCTATACTTAATAATTTTGTGTGGATACCATTTTATTTCAATTGTGGTGCCTTGAAGTAATATATTCTAAGGATTAAGAAACAACAGTGTTTTGCTTTCAATATACTAATTTTAGTTAGTTTAATAGTGGTATTATTTAGTTTTGTATGTAGGCAAAATCAGTATAAAACAAATAATCTAAAGGAAATACCTATAATGTTCAATGTGTATTGGAAATAACCATATGAACTCATTTTTTAAAAATAAATTATATTTCCTAGCTTTTTTCATGAAAGGGAGAAAATGCTACCTCTGACAATGAGCCTATTTACTACTGTGATTTTGGTCTCTAAATGCTATTCACCACAAATAACAAGGTTCCTTAGGACTATGGCAATTTCCAGGTGTGAAACAGATCATATAAAGGTTTAGCCAAAGAGAGCTTGTACCAGAAAGCAAGGAAGCTTTCATGGACTGATTGAGTTTTGTCAAAATAGCAAAGGAACCAAGGACTCCTTGACCAAAGATGGAGCAATTTTCCCAATTAAAAAAAAAGGGGGCTATAATGGATTAAAACACATGGATACACTTCAGAAGGATTTCAGAAAAGGGAAAATGAAATAAAAGCCTTATTTGTTATCAGAGGGAGAGGACTATTACACTAACTCCTTAACATATATATTACATTGTTAATTAAGAAGAAAGAATTAAGTATTTATTCTTCCATCCTAATTGGAAATGAACTTTAGGACAGCCAAACTGTCTCTGTTACAAAGAGATTTTTTTAATGGAAACTAATCATTATGGATTAAGTGATACAATTAAAAAATAACTTTGCAATTTATATTGAAATTATTAAGGAAAAGCTATTCGGTGCATGCTAAATCATTAGGTAGAGGTGCTGGAGGAGACCAAGATTTACATGGTGGCAAAGTATCAGTCTATGGATTACTTTATGATTGTAAGCAATAAAAATCTAACTTGACAGAGGAGCACTCAGACTCTCACCCCTGAAGCCCAATGTTCAACCATAGCAACACTAGCAGTGGACAACCAAATGTTTTATATAAAACATATCTCTGAATCTGATACAAGTAAAACCACCATCACTTATTAAGCACTTCTGCCAAAAAAATTTAAACCTATGCCTAAAAAAGCCTTTATACTTAACTTTCATTTTTTAGGAAATACAGGGAATAAAAAAGAGAAAGATTCTAAACAAGACCATGAGAAAACAATAAAAATCCCAAGAATTATTCATAACATTGGACAACTTACACAATTGTCCTGGTCTTTTCTACTAGTCAATGACAAAACAAGAAAATTGTGTGCATGCGTGTGTGTGTGTGTGTGTGTGTGTGTGTATGGCAGAAGTGTTAGAATGAGTCCTACCCTCTAACGAAAGAGACAAAAGATACAAAACCAAATGCCACTTATAGATCCTGGTATGATGCTTATTTGAACAAATGAGCAAGAAAGGCCATTTTTAGTATAATTGAAGACATTTGAATATGCATTAGGTAAAATCATCGTTATTAATTTTGTTAAATATTCTACTTTTATTGTGGCCTTGTAGAAAAATGTTCTTATGTTTTAGAAATTTATCCTAAATTACCACGGGGGAGAAAAAGGGGGGAAATAGTGGGGGAGAGGGAGAGAGGCAAACCATGAGAGTCTCTTGAATGCTGAGAACAAACTGAGGACTGATGGGTGTGGGGGAGGAGGGGGGAGATGGGCATGTAGGAGGGCACTTGTGGGGATGAGCACTGGGTGTTATATGGAAACCAACTTGACAATAAACTATTTGTAAAAAAATTAAAAAATTAAAAAAACAAAGTACACTTAAAAAAAACAAAAAAAGAAATTTATCCTAAATTACTTTATACAGAAAATTTTTAATTCTTTATTTTAATATATTTCAACAAGTAACCAAATGAATATGATTAATATTAATTATTGTTGTCTTTATTAAAATTTATATCATTTTAATATATTAATGATATTAATCATTAAGTTTATTATCTCTTAATTATTTAAAATTATTATTTAAATATTTTAAATATATCTTAATTTTAATTATTTAAAATAATTTAAAATAAAGTTTATTTTTAAATATGTGTATATATATCTCCTTTTCTTTCAATAAGTAACAACAAACATATATGACATATATAAATATACACTTATTTTGGATTCAAACAGACAAATAGGTCCTAGGATATTCACTTGCAGTTTTACTTTATATACATGTTTATGATATTATTTCATTCTAATAATACATTTTTCCATTGATCAGAATTTTAAGGAAATTCTTTAATACTTTTATGGTTTTCTTCATGTAAGATTTGAATGATTTGAATATTTTCTGTTAGATGCTTTTTTGGGTTTTGTTTTGTTTTTTTTTTTTTTGAGAGAAAGAGAGAGCACTAGTGAGGGAGAGGGGTAGTGGGAGAGAGAGAACCTCAAGAAGATTCTACCCTCAGTTCCACATGGGGCTCAATCTCACAACCCTGGGATCATAACCTGAACAAAAATCAAGAGTCAGACGCTCAATCAATCGAGCCACTCCGCCACCCCTGTTAGCTGTTTTTCTAAGTGTCTTTAAGTATTTTGTTCCTCCTGTCTAGAAGCAACTGCTATTGACTAGAAGAGCAATGACCCTTAGGGAAGTTGATCTTCTTTCTGGTTATCTTGTGGGACTCTCTTTAGTGTCAATAAATAGTTTTGCAGGAGGGAAGAGTTGAGATGGCAGAAGAGCAGGAAGACCCTAAGCTTGTCTCATCCCTCGAACACAGCTACAAAGTTATCAAATCACTGTGAACACCAAAGAAATCAACCAGAGGTCTGAATGAACAAAAACTGCAAGACTACATGTAGAAAATGGACCACAGTTTGGAAGGTAGGAGGTACAGAGAGTTTATCAGGAGAGATACTGCTCTGAGTCTGGGTGCAGAAAGGGAGCCCGCTTACCTAAGCTACCACAAAGCAATATAAGCAGTGGAGCACAAAATCTGAACTTTTAGCAGTCCCCTTCCATAGGGGAAGCACCTGCCTTGAAGGTGCTCAAGTGGTGAAGCAAGGTAGAATATCAGGAGTGACACAGTGATCTGAGGATCCCTTGGGTTGCAAGAAAGATGGGTTGTGCCGACGTTCAGTGCTGTTTCCACACACGGGAGGGGACTTGCTCCAGATGAGGGCTGTAATCAGGGGTGCCAGCTTTCTGCTCTGTTTTGACATAAACTCTGAACAGCTATGCAGTCTTGCCACTGTTATTTCCCATGAGCAAGCCAAAGTGTGAAGAGATCCTCCGCTAGAGGAGACGCTGGCTCTGCACCACAGGAATCCCTAAAATTTGGAATTTTGAAACTCAGTCACAGGTGTATAATAATAAAAGCTTAGACACAAACTGGGTGAATGTGGAGTTCTGACACAAACCAGGGCGACAAGAACGGTGTTGCCATATTCATTCCTTCCTCTAAGCTGAAAGACTTCAAGGAGCAAAACAGTGCCACCTAGTGGAGGCTGGAACCACTTACACCAAGCCCTGACCCCCAGCAATTTGGAGGCGCATTTCCACTGAAACAAGTCAGTCTGAGAATGAGGGCAGCAGGTGTCTCCCCCAGAACACCAGGACAAACAACTCTCTTACATCAAGTCTACAGAGCATAGTGCTACAAAGCTTCAGCTCTAGAGGAAATAGGATCTAACTTCCATTTTACTTCTATTCTTTTCTTTCTTATTTTTTAATTTGTTTTTTTAAAATTTTCCTATTATTATTTCACATACACATTTTTAATATATACATATTATTTTATTTTTATTTTGTTGTTTTTTAATTAAATTAAATTTTATATTAGTATCTAGATTCTTTTAACAAGCAGACCAAAACACAACCAGGATCTAGTTTTTTTGTTTTTTGTCTATTTCTTTGTCTTTTGTTTGTTTGTGTTTTTTGTTTTGTTCTTTTCTCTTTTCTTTTCTGGACAAAATGATTAGACAGAGAAATTCACCCCAAAACAAAGGATAGACAGTAGAACTCATGTTCAGAGATTTAATCAACACAATATAAATAAGATATCTGAAGTAGAATTTAAAACCACTATTATAAGAAAACTAGCTGGGCTTGAAAAAACCATAGAAGACACCAGAGAATCCCTTTCTACAGAGATAAAAGAATTAAAATCTAGTCGGGCCCAAATTAAAATCTAGTCTTGGCTACAACCAAGATGCAATCTTGAGTGAATGCCATGACAGTGAGGATGAATGAAGCAGAGCAGTGAATCAGTGATATAGAAGATAAAATTATGGAAAATAATGAAGCCTAAAAGAAGAGGGATACAAAGGCCAAAGATCACAATGCAAGACTTAGCAACTCAGCAACTTATAAAACAGGAATAATATTCATATCATAGGAGTCTCAGAAGATGACAAGAGAGAAAAAGGGGTAGCTCAATCCTGGCAAAAGGATTTGTTTCACAGAGAAAACAATTATTTTTGGAAAAAAATAATCTTGAGCTCTTGGGTAGCTCATTCAGTTAAGCATCTAACTTTGGCTCAGATCATGATCTCACATTTTGTGGGTTTGAGCCCCACCTCAGGCTGTCTGCTGTCAGCACAGAGACCACTTTGGATCCTTTGTCTCCTTCTCTCTCTGCTCTTCCTCCTCCTTCTCTCTCAAAAATAAATAACAATTTAAAAAAGAAAAGAAAAAATAATCTGATTAGCACTTAAGTAATAAACCCAGAGGACAGATGTTGGTTTATATCAAGGTTTCAGAGAATGAAGTAATAACATGTGCATGACCCAAGTGAGTAATATTCCAGAGGAGGTGGGAGGTGGCAAAACAGATAAGAGAATATAAAGGATAAGAGGAAAGGACCCCAAGAAAATAAAAGACAGAGGAGGATGACCAAACGTAAGTGGTAAAGTGTCCAGGAAGAAATACTTTAGAGAAGAATCTCTAAAATGAGATTTTGACGGGCACGTGGGTGGCTCAGTTCTTTAAGCATCTGACTTAAGCTCAGGTCATGATCTCGCAGTTCCTGAGTTCAAGTCCTAGATCGGGCTCTGCGCTGACAGCTCAGAGCCTGGAGCCTTCTTCAGATTTTTTGTCTCCCTCTCTCTCTGTCCCTCCCCCACTCACTCTCTGTCTCTCAAAATAAAATAATAAAGACATAAAAATATAAAATAAAATGAGATTTTGAGATATTTGCAGCATTACTCAAAGGGATTCTTCCTGGTGACATAAAATTCACCCAAAATCTGAGAGAGCATAAGTACTCTATGTGGGCAAAGTTATTGTAGAAAGAAAGAAAGAGAGAAAGGGAAAGAGGGAGGGTAGGAAGGGAAGGAGGGAGGGAGGGAGAAAGGAGGAGAGAGAAGGAAGGAAGGAAGGAAGGAAGGAAGGAAGGAAGGAAGGAAGGAAGGAAGGAAGGAAAGAAAGAAAGAAAGAAAGAAAGAAAGAAAGAAAGAAAGAAAGAAAGAAAAAGAAAAACAAAGGGGAAAAAAAGGAAACAATGAAAGAGAAGGCTGACATGACCTCTAGGAAATACAACATTGAACAATCATATGTAAAAAAAAAGACCTAGACACAAAGGTAACAATATCAATAATACAATAAGACCAGAGGCATCCAGAGAAATCTTATTGAAAGCTGTGAAACTATTGCATGGGTTGGAGTTTTAAATCATTTTATTCAGCTCTTCATAACCCAGGAGACACAACCCAACATCTGAGTTTTACATGCTCCAGACTGCTTGGGTTTTTTTTACAAAGGAAATTTACTAATATTCCACATAGAGAACAGAGAGAGGAAGGAGGGATGAATAAAAAAAAAAAAAAAAAAGGAGACACAGAGCTGGCACCCTGCAATGAAGTAAAACTAGGAACAAAACTAGATGAATAACGTCCAAAAATCATTCATCTTCCTTCCACTAGTTCCTCCTTCAATGTATCCATTTCAGTTAGTAATATTACTGTTTAGTCAATCACTTCGCCTGAAACTTTATCATTATTTTTCATTCCCCAATTCTACATTTTTTATGCCAATTAGCTGCAGTACCCTGACATATCAACCTTGATTGAAAATAAAAAACCCTATCTGAAAAAGGCATCCTCTTCACCTCAGAGCTTCAGGAAGAAAGTACAAATTCTGCAGGGGGGAAAAAAAAAAGATAAGATGATCACCTAACAAGCCAGATTAGGAATAATCAAGCCTGGTATTGAAATAGTCACAGATAATGCAAGATGCTCCACCTCATATCCAAATCCTGTATCAAATAGTATCATATCTATTATATGCAGTCTTACCCTTCTGACGGCCACTGTCCTTGTTCAAGTGATATCACTTTTTTTTTAATAGTTTATTGTCAAGTTGGTTTCCATATAACACCCAGTGCTCATCCCCACAAGTGCCCTCCTCCATGCGCATCACCCCCTCTTCTCCTCTCCCCCACCCATCAGTTCTCAGTTTGTTCTCAGCATTCAAGAGTCTCTCATGGTTTGCCTCCCTCCCTCTTCCCAACTATTTTCCTCCTTCTTCTCCCTCATGGTCTTCTGTTAAGTTCCTCCTAATCCTCCTATACATGCAAACATATGGTATCTGTCCTTTTCTGCCTGACTTTTTT